>NW_004444025.1:4736252-4738240 GCF_000243295.1 Trichechus manatus latirostris
AGCTCACATACACACACAAACATACGTGCGTATATATGGGATAGAGTGGGACTTCGTAAGTGTATAAAGTTAGTGTTTCCATAAATGATAATTTAGAAGAGATATAGCTTCACAGTTTAGTTACTACCTGCGGTACCTCTGTCAGGATAAGCTGTGGTGCTATTGGGTTGTCACTGACCCCTTGTTACAAGCTGTAATAAACATCCTTTTCTGATTAAGTTATGTTGAATTACTCTTACAGTTTTCTTTATCTTATGACAAAAGTAATCTATATTCATTTACAGCTTTAGAAAATACAGATAAGCAAAAAACAATTTTAATTGTCCCTAATCTCATCTTCCAGCTATAGTCATTGTTAGCATTTTCTTTATATACCTTTCCATTATCTTTATGTTGTATGTATAAGCTTATATATTGTTACACTTTGAGATTGAGAGAAATATTTTGTGCAATATTACTGCCTTTGTTGATGTTTACAGTGCTTGAAATTCTTGATGCGTGCACTGCGGATGCTCAAAACTCTCACCAACTCCTCATCTCTGAATAAAATCCAAAATCCTTACCACCACTTCCTGTCATGATTTCACCACAGTACCTCTCGGTCCTAAACTCCTCTGGTCTTTTCGGAGCTTGTACTGACCTCCCAGCTACTCCGAAGATACACGGAGGCTGCCCTGTCAGGGGCTGTAGTTTTTGACGTCTTTGTGCCTGAAAGGCCTGTTTCCTCAATGCCTGTCTGCAGGGTTCACGCCTTCTCTGTTCAAGTCATTACTCAGATGTTACCTTACCAGCAGCACCTTCCATTCTCTGTACCCCTTACCCTTACTAATTTTCAAATTACTTATCACTGTGTGACATTCTTCCAGTACTAGGATATAAGCTCCATAACCAGAAAACCCATTACTGTCAAGCTGATTACGACTCCTAGTGACCCTACAGGACAGAGTAGAACTGGCCCATACGATTTCCAAGGAGTGGCTGTTGGATTCTAACTGCTGACCTTTTGGTTATCAGCCTGAGCTCTTAATCACTGTGCTACCAGGGCTCCATAGGTTCCATAGTATTGAGGATTTCGAGTACATCTGAGCTTCCCCCTGGTAAAACAAAGTTTCATTAATTCTTGTTTTTGAAGACTGTAGCGTAAATTTCAATAAAAACATTTATTCTCAAGCAGTCATCCTAGTCAGTGAATTTTATGAGTAATCAAAATTAGTTGACAAAGTAGGTGTTTCCTAGACTTAATTTGCTATTTTAACCTATGAAGCAGTACTTTCAAAAACAACAAATAATTATTGAGAAGCCTTATGTTCTCATCATGTAACATTTGAGTCTTGAAATTTGAATACATATTAGTGCTTCTCAAACTTAAAGGGCGCTGAGCGACTCAGAATATGTTTATATGGCGTGTGGTTCATAACATAACTGTGCTACCTACCAGGACCAGTTGCTGTTGTGTGAGCGCCAACGCATGGAAACTCTACACGTGTCAGAGTAGAACTGTGCTTCATAAGGTTTACAGTGGTTGATTTTTCAGAAGTAGATCGCCAGGCCTTTCTTCTGAGGCACCTCTGGGTGAACTCAAACCTCCAGCCTTTTGGTTTGCAGCCAGGCGTGTTTAACCGTTTGAGATACTATGATTCTTAGTTGGTTTATTTTTAAGTTGTGTATATACATGGCACAAGAGTTCTTCATAAAATATTTAGTAATTATATTCCTCCGGCTTATTGATGTGCTAGACTTAGTTCACCTTTATACAAAAACAAATATAAAGAATGTTGTATATACTCTGCATTAATATATAAATACATATATATGAATATAAAGTATATGATATATGTAAATTATGTGTAAGATGGTATGATTTAGAATGCGCCCTTTCGGGAGTAAGTGAGGGTATAAAAAATGAAAACGTTATGATCTCAATATGACATCTTAGACCGTCACTGGCCATCCAGTCACTGTCTCTTCTGATCTCAATATGACATCTT
>NW_004444025.1:4739720-4767177 GCF_000243295.1 Trichechus manatus latirostris
AAACGGGTGTTGTTGACTGGTGGACAGCGCCCCTCTGAGCAGTAGTGTCTGAAACGGGTGTTGTTGACTGGTGGACAGCGCCCCTCTGAGCAGTAATTCAGGGATCCAAGCCAGCTCCATTCTGGGGCTCTGTTGTCTTCAACCTTCACACAAGGTGTTCATTGTCTTCCAACAGAGGCTGTCTGGGGGGGAGGGGAAAGACCACGGGGCGTCTCATGTGGAAGATTTTTATACGCGAGGTGTGGATGTGGCACACATCTCTTCTGTTTTACATACTCCAACGGCAAGAGCTCAGTTATATTGGCACATATGTAAGAGCAAGGGAGACTGGGAAGTGTAGTCCAGCTGTGTGCCCAGGAAGAGACTGGTTGGTGAATAGCTAGCCAATCCCTGCCCTTTTACTGTATGTAGACCTAAGTACATTTGTATTTGGGTGTAAAGTAGCTTTTATAACTTTTAAATAATTAAACATTACTTGTTGGTCAACGTTTTTAATTGTGAGTGAGGCTTTCTTCCCAAATCAGCTGTTTATTTTTGCTGAAAAAGAAGGCGGCTTATAATCTTCATGGATCCCGTAGGAAACGTTTCCCTTGGCTTTAAGCACTCGTTTCCCTAACTCTGTACTTCACTGAGCATTTTCGCAGCTGGGGTAACTACGCACAGTCCCTCTGGAGCTCATCAAAGTTGTTGTCTAGCTGGTCATAGAAGCTGTCTTCTGGTGTTACCAGCCACTCCCCTCTTTCTCCAGGGATTGCTGCTGCCATCACACCAATCCCACTGTAGCCTGGAAAACAAAAGACTAAGAATTCAGGTTTTAGTAACTAAAATATTATCAGTATGACTGTGCATAATCACAATTTTTTTTTCTCTACTTTAGATGAAGGTTTACAGAGCAAATCAGTTTTTCATTAAGCAGTTAATACACATTGTTTTGTGGCATTGGTTGCCAACCCCACAATGTGTCAACACACCCTCCCCTTCTCAACCTGGTTCCCCATTACCACTTTCCTGTCCCCTCCTGCCAGAATTGTATAAACACATTTGGATTGTTTTGGCTTAAGTCCCAGATAAACATGTTGGTTTTGAAAAAATATAGCTATCTTTTAGATGACAACGTTTCAGTGGTTCTGACGATAATTGTAGAACTACTATCACTGTACCAGGTGTCCTTCTTTAAGATAATTAGTTTAAATTATATACAGCTAACGAACTCTCAGTCTCTCTCTCTGTGTACATAGATACATGTGTGTGTTTTTTTCTGATAGTCAAATTTTGGAGAAGTTAAATGTAAGACAAGATTTTATTTCCCCCAAAATTGTTGTCGTTAGTTGTCATCAAGTCATCTTCAACTCATGGCAACCCCGTGTGTGCAGAGTAGAACTGCTCCACAGAGAGTTCAGGGCTGTGACCTTTCGAAAGCAGATCATCGGCCCTGTGTTCCGAGGTGCCTCTGGGTGGGTGCAGACCACCAGCCTTTCTGCTAGTAGTCGAGCACTTAACTGTGTGTGCCACCCAGGAAGCTAGACCCCCAAAATTGGCGATCTGAAAAGGAAGCACCTTAATCTCTTACATTACGAAGTTCTCTCTCAATTATTTTGCTTTTTTTTTTTTAAAAAAAAAAAAAAAAATACTCTTCAGTAAGGAGTAGAAAGCAGAAATGATCCCAAGCAATGCTAGCTTGAAATGCTTATAAAGGTCACCTGATAGAATTGGTAAAAAGGAGTTAAAGAAGTTTTATTTACATAGATTTAATAATTATTCCTTGAATATATGACTTCAGAATTGCCAATAGTAGATATTACCATAAACAGTTTAAAGATTAATCTAAAAAACAGGTAGTAAATAGTTCTTTTGTAAAGAACATATGAAGTAGAACTTACACGGCAAATGAAAAATCAACTTTGCTGATGTTGTACAGCATCATATATGGATTCAGAAAAGTGACGTATCTCAAACAATTTACAAGGAACAAAACCATTGGAAGACTTAGAAAGTAGCTTTGTGATGTCAAAATCATTGTTGGAGATGCAGCTGAAAAGTTTGAATAAATTGTTGCATGAAAGTGAGGTGAAAAGTTGTTTTAATGTTTTATTTTCTGTGTGATTTGGAATTTGTATAAGAAACATCGTTAATAAATTGATGTAAGGTGCTATTTGATCATTTCAGAAGTATCAGTAAGATTTTTAAGTTGACAAGTTAATAAACGCATTAAAGTTTAATGGGTAAGTATGTGTGTTCTGGGGCCAGACTTCCGGGACCGAAACGTAATCTCTGCCACATTTTGGTGTATAATCTTGGCAGATCACTTCAGTTTTCTGTGTCTTAGATTCCACCTATTTAAAATGGGGATACTAATACGTATTTCATAAGATTGTTGTAAGAATTAAATGAGCTATATGCAAGGTGCTCAGAATAGGGCCTGGCACATTAGTAACGGGTGTACAGTTGATCTTATTCTTGTCTTCTCTTTGGAAAAATGGCACATAACCTTACATTTTGGCCTACGTGGTACCTAAATCGGATCACTCACTTTCCTCTCCTTTCTCATCATGATAAAGGACTCCACTTTTCCGTTTGGAAGTGGAGTTGATAAGGGTTAACTTCTACTAAGTGTTTTCTTCCACCATCCAGTAGAGAAGGCTGTTGTAACTAACACCTTTTCTCAGCCCCTTGACTAGTTTCATTTTCTTTAGTTGGAGTCCTGGGAGTCTATTTGTGCTCAAATTATCCCCATTTCATAAATGTAGGTAATAAATTTTAGGTAGATTTTAATTTTCCCAGCTGTAGCCAATGTATACCTTGGCTCTAGAAATGAAGTGTATGATTCATTTATGTGTTACCAACCCTGAAAAACACGAGGATGGATTTTCTGTCCTGGGGAGAGGGCGAGGGCACAACAACATTTCAGTAACTAACTCCAGTACCTAAAGAGTTACGTTTGGAAAGAAAGGCAGGTGAGGTGTTTACTGTTTCTTTAGACAGATAAAAGTTGACCATCTTGTAAAGTGATGTTTAAAAGGAGCTAGTAAATATTACCTGCCTTTTCAAGCTGTAAGGAGCTGTGGTGGCGCAGTGGTTAAGCACTTGGGCAGCTAATTGAAAGGTAGGTGGTTCGAACCCACCAGCCTCTCCACAGGAGAAAGATATGGCAGTCTGCTTCCGTAAAGATCACAGCCTTGGAAACCCTATGGGGCAGCTCTACTCTGTCCTAGAGGACCGCCATGAGTCAGAATGGATTCAGTGGCAATGGGTTTGGGTTTTGGGATTCACACTGTATGGAAACTGGTCAAAAAGTATAAGAACTAGTAGGGCTTGAAAAGAGAGGTGGTAGGAAAGAATGAAAGAGCGGATGATGGAAGGAAGGGAGAGGAGGGGAGGGAGAGAAAAGGAAAATGGTATGTGTGCGCCTGCACATATTCCTGGGATGGGTGTGGGGGTTGCTTTTAAAACATTGCATCCAGTCAGTTTGAGTTCTGGGGTGGCAGAAGGATAGTGTCTGTAACTGGATGACTTGGCCACAAAAGCCCCCTGAGGGAACAGTTCATTAACCCACTGATGCCTAGTCTTAGATTCCAGATACAGGCATTGTAGAGCTGGAAGGACCAGTGCTCACCCAGGTAACCAATAGCTGACACACTTGTGTAGTGATTTCTGCATGCCAGGCACAGCTCGAAGCACCTTATGCCCATTAGTTAATTCACTCAGTCCTCCTATCACAGGCTTTTCATAAATGATGAATGTATGGCCTGAGACTGTGTCTCAGAGAGAGATGGGAAACGTGTAGTACTGTACTCCTCTGACTCCTTGCAGATCTGAAGAGCATGAGGGGCATAAAGAGGACTCAGAACTCCAGTGATGATGTGGGGAAAGCAAGTTTGTTTTGGTAAATTCTTAGTGATGTATTTTAATACGGGGTTAGTTTTTAGTCACTAAGTGTGATATTTAATGTAGTCGGTGGTTTGAGCCCACCAGCCGCTCTGCGGGGGAATGACCTGGCGGTCTTGTGATTACAGCCTTGGAAACCCTATGGGGAAGTTCTCCTCTGTCCTGTGGTGTTGCTAAGAGTCAGAATTGACTGGATGGCGACGGGTTTGGTTTTTGGTTTTTTAGCACTATGGTAAGCTGCCTGGGAGAATTGGATAGAGTCCAACAGTAAACCCAAACCTGTGTGTTCTATTGTAGATATTACTTGAAGTGAAGGGATTCCAAGGTCAGGTTAGTTTGGGAATGTATCAGTTAAATAAATTTCTACTGATGGTTATGGGGGTGGTTTTGGTTTAGTTTGTTTTCGAAATGGGTTTCTCAGAGACCCCAAGATGATAATATGCATTGTGGACCATGAAACTCTTGTTGTTACAAAAGCTGCTGGAAACATAACTTCATACCCACCCTGCCCTAGACACTCTAGTTGGATTGGGAATCTGGTGCCACAGAAGCTTGGTTGTTAGTGATTCCGTGATTCCGAGGGAGAGAAGGAAGGGGCTAGGAGGGGAGCCACCCTAGTCTCTACTAAATTATCACCCATTTGAGGAATTTCACCTGTTCAACGAAATATTTACTTATTGGTATCAGAGACTTCAAGGCATTCATACTCACTGCATTTATGTTCAAAATAGTTAATGAACTTCTAATTTAAAAATGCTGTCAGATTTATTAATAAATCAGTGACTATCAAATGCCTATCATATATGAGACTTAAGTCTTAAGTCTTGTACTTCCTTATTTAAAGCTAATTTTGGTAACATCTCTGTTGCAAAGAATAAAACAAGCTGTTATACAAATGATACCAAAGTTTCATGAAACTATGATCAATTTTAGGTTTATGCTTACTTTATGCATTTAAGCATCTGATTGAAATATTACACTTGTTTCTTATGTATCTAACAGTGGTTGTAGTTACACTATGATTTCATTATTTGCCTAACTGTAGTTTATTACAGTTGTGATTCACAGTATATTTTTAGGTTGCTTGTTCCAGAAAGAATTTGAGAAGTCAAAGATTCATACAATCAAACATTAAAATAAAAGCATTTAAATGATAAAAATAAAAAGGCTAAGTCACAGAAATTTTTGAATTGTATCATTAATGAATTGTTGGGAAATGTATTGTTTAGATATATTAAGATCAAAATGTACATAATGTGTTAACTTCCCTTTTATTATTTGATTATATTTGGATAATCACTGTATATAATCCCAACTTCACAAAATTTTCGTTATTTTTTGAACAGAATTTTTATTACAGATGGTGGCTAGAGTCACACAATAATTCACAACCTCATTTTAATCCGTAATTTAATTAAATAGCATACCAGTAGTTAATTTAATAGGCACTTAGTTAAACCTGGAAAAGTTTGGAATCAGTGAATCTTGAGGTCTTCGGCACGGTGTGCCTTGTTTGTATATCTTACTCAGACATGAATGGCTCTCTCCCGAGGAGGCTCTGTGTCACCCTAAGGCCCGTTGGTGCGAACGTGGCTGTGTCTGCCTCTGGCTCCCAGCCCCACCCAGTTCGTTTGTCTCCTGCAGACTCCATTTCTCCTAAGCATGGGTTCAGGTCTGTCGCATTGGAGTGCTGTGGTTGGGCAACTCAGTGCATTTCAGCACTTTTCCTCTTAGCTGTGTGCTTTTCTGTAACTTCTTTTAGTCTATAACCTTGACTGATACATACTGTTAATAACATTTACTAATGGTGTTATCACAGTTTACGAAAAAATATTTTTTATAGTTTTTTTCTAATGGACTTAAATTTTCTTGGCATCTGTTCTTACATTGCTTAAAGAGACATTTAGTTCATACTAAATTATATATTAAATGCCTCTTTAAGCAATGTAAGAACAGATGCCAAGTTTAAGAAGACTTAAGTCCAAGAGAAAAAAAAAATTATATATACGTTTACTTTTAGTTTAAGATATCATGCTGCTCTTCAAAGAACACGGTGAAGGACAAAAACTGTGTTTGGAAAACTATGTTTAATTTATTCTTCTGTCACTCATAACTCCTATCGCAGTGAATTTTGAGGTAGTTGAAATTAAGTCTGGAACAGGAAACATCTTACTCACCTCAATATTCCCAGCCCCTAGCAAAGTATCTGACATAGGAACTCAATGAGTATTTATTAAATAGAATTGGATTTTTAAAAGAAAAGTATTTCTTCTTTCTCCTTAGACAGTCTATGGCTCTGAACCTAACCCAGTCAGGTAATGATGTTTGTGGCTCTAAGTAGGCATGGATGAGTAGATTATGGTCTACAAAGGCAGGCTCTGTATCTCTCGTCTGTTATGCTTGGTGCTCTTGCAGCTCGCAGTGCTGTCCACACAGTGAATTCTTAGGAAAGATGACCAGCTGATGGAGGCTGAAGACAAGAGAGTCCTATGAGACTTTTCATCAATAGTTTAGTGAGTGAGAATTCATTAGAGAGTTATATCGTCATTTGATGTTATTTCAGTCATTTTTTTAAAAATCGTACTATATGGCACATAGCAACCTGAGTCATGTTTGTAAAAGGTAGTCAATAGAAATCTGTTTATTAGTCTGTTATTACGTGTATTGATTGATGTCGTGTACAATCACCATGCCATAGAGTCATGTTTCCCAGTTGCCTTCTGTGGTTAGTGACTGAATTAAGTTGAAATGTAGCTAGGAAGATGAAGGATAGTTATCCTGGTTTTGAACACATTATTTATTTTAATATCCACTGCCTAGCTGCGTGTAAAAGCACAGTCATGAATACATCTCTGTGCAAACTTCTATCTTCAAATTGTTCCTCAATTATTTCACTAGTCTACATTGTGAATAAAATATATAAATTCTCAATTTAGAGATATTTATTTACATGTTATCTATTGCTTCTGGGGAGATGATTCTTCTAAATTTTATATAATATTCCACAACATCTTCAATTATCAGTTTTAAGAAAACTGCTCTTAGTGAGGTAGGTCATGGTTGCACTGATACCCCACGTTTAAGTAAGCATCTCACTTCTCTGGTCTCCCTCAGCGTTTGTGCTTCCGTCCATTTATTTGACATCCAATCGTATGCCACCTCGTAAATTCATGTTTAAAGCTTTCCATTGTATAAATTGTCTCCCGTGAAGTTAAAAACTTACCTTTCTGAATTGATTTACGTAAATATTGCTAAATCTTACGTACCTGTAGGGGGAAGATGGGACATCATCTGTTCATACAGTCAGGTCTGAATGATTGTGGGATATAAAATCATTCTGTGTATTTGTTTGGAACTTTGAGGTTCAAAACCCATCATCTGATCATTGTCATAAACCTGAATTGTCTCCCTCTTGAGGCATTGTGGGGTTTTTTTTTTGTTTTTTTGTTTTTGTGGGAGGGAGGAAGGGGAGGTTTGAAGGCCAAAGCGGAGAAGGAAATACTGCTAAAGTAAACTCTTGGTTAAATATTATTTTAACAATCAAGCCTTTATTATTATTATTATTCACTAGCTAAAGGGGACCAGTATTCATATGGGTTTGCTGTGAGTTGGAATCGACTTGATGGAAATGGGTGTTTTTGTTTGTTTGTTTGTTTATTCAGGCAGGAAGAGAGAATGTAATCAATGTTGAATAATTGCAGTTAGAATATATCTTGAGATATAATGTGTATTAGCTGTTAGTATAATAAGTTTGATAGTATGGACAAATAAGTGTCTTTTTTAATTCAAAAAAAGCACTGGTAACTTTTAAGAGTGTAAGATTATTAAAGACACTGTTTCCTTAATGCTTTATACACTAACAAATGAAGAAAAAAAGGCTCAGTAAATATTTTTTGAATGAATAAATGTATGAATGTTTTCTTTCTTAATGTGTATTCTCTGATATATAATAATGGGAGGTGAGAGATGGGAGAATATTCTCTGATATATAATATGAGAGGTGAGAGGTGGGAGAATATTCTCTGATATATAATATGAGGTGAGAGATGGGAGAATATTCTTTGATATATAATATGGGAGGTGAGAGATGGGAGAAGTTTTGAGAGATACTATGAATCAGTTTATTTTAATAGAGACTATTTTTATTTAGGGTTTAGAATATGAACAGGGAGAAAGTTCATATTTATGTGTATGTGTATGTATAGACAGTGTTGCCCAGACCTTTCTAGATTGTAAGTTCTTTGAAGGCATTCTTTGCATTCTTTTCTCCACTGCATTTTATCAATTCTAAGATGTTCTTTTTTTTTTTTTTCACATTTAAACATGATTTGGGCATATAAGAACCTCAACTCTGTTTTCTTGTTTAAACTGTTTATTGACACAGTTGTATTCGTGATTGCTAACAAATAGTAGTAAATGAATTCATACATTGATGTATAATTTTTAAAATTGTAGCTCATTGAATTAAATGCTTACCTAAGTAAATGTTAATCAACCAACCCACCTATTTTTGAAGCATTGAATTTAATATTATTTAAGGTTTATTGTATGCCCATATATTTAAACATTTTATTTTGTGATTCTTGATGAATAGGAAAGTATCCAGTAATTTGTGAATTTTAAAAATGAAGGAAGGATCTTTCCTAATAACATTTTTGGGTAAATAGCATGACATAGAGTTTAAATGATAACTTAAAAATGTCTTCTTGGAGTACTTAATTCAGATTGTAATCCTAGTTTTTCCTGCTCCTTCCGTAGCTTCCTGCAGATTTCACAAAACTACACCTTACTGACAGTCTCCACCCACAGGTGACCCACGTTTCTTCTAGCCATTCAGGATGTAGTATCACTAGTGATTCTGGAAGCAGCAGTCTTTCTGATATCTATCAGGTAAGAAGATGTTTTCCTTGTCATTTATTTCGTTTTTATTTATTCCAAAGAGTTTTATGATTCTAAACTGATGAAATCTAAAAAGTAAAATATATGTGTGTATATTTCATGTGCATATAAATACATAAAACATCAATATTTATGCCTCACATAGACATATAGCATGTTCTAGGTCTCCATGAGTTGGAGTCGACTTGATGGCCATGGGTATGCTTGTTTTAGGAAGTAGAATTATTGATTAATTGTACTTCGCTCAGTTCTTACCAGTTTTCGGAACTTTAAATAGAGTGGTTGCAATGGAGTTGTTTCTCTTAACTTTAAATGTTTTATTAATTTGATTGTCGATATACTAGATTTATTAATCTTTCTTGACTAAAAAAACAGGAAAACTTCAGAGTATGCTTTTATGATAAATTTTTTAAAATTAAAGTCTTGACTAGGGCAAAAGAGAGGGACTGTTGAAATTTAATCAATGAGTTATTTTTCTTGTAACTTTTTAAATTACCTATAAATTTAGTTTTGTGTTTAAAATAAATTCTTGGATAGGAAAGAAACTAGATCTATGGGATTCCAAAAATGTCTTACAAACAAAGTAATTTTAACTTTTAAGGAGTAAGTTCATTGGCTTAGAAAATGGAAATTTAGGAAAAATCACTAAAATACAAGAAAAAGACCCCTTTCTGGGCCTTCAAATACAAACTATTAATAATAGGTGGTTTCTAACAAAAAGGACATTATACTCAACTATATAAAGTATAGTTCTTTGCTCCTTTGGAATTGTAACATAAGATGATCATCAGAGTACCTCTCTTTAGGAACATTAAAGTTATTCAAGATCATTAGTGTATTCAGGCAGTGCTAAGTTTCTATTTTTAAACAATTACTAAAAATAGCTAAACAATCGGAGTATTGGCTGAGCAGAACATATTAAGTCCTAAATTTAATAGATCTCTCTAAGAAAATAAATGTTCTTTTATAAAGAGGTAATGTATTAGGTAAATACTTTTCTATACTCAAGGCGTTATAGAGAGCTTCCTGATGAGTAATTTCATATTTTAAGTAGCCCCAATGTTTTGTTACCTGTCTGTCTGTCTGCCTATCTGTCTATCTAATATAGCTAGCTAGGTAGCTATAACTACAGATGGAGTTGTTTGCAAATTATTGACTAGTTAAGTATCTTCTTATTTTGCAATAAGAAATACTTAGCTCTTTAAAATAATTGCAGATTTCTACTTTGAGCCATTAAGTGTTAACTTATAATTAATTCTTGAGGTTGTTTTCAAATATTAAACAAAAACCAAACCCAGTGCTGTTGAGTCAATTCCGACTCATAGCAACCCTATAGGACAGAGTAGAACTGCCCCATAGAGTTTTCAAGGAGCACCTGGTGGATTCAAACGGCCAACCTTTTGGTTAGTAGCCGTAGCATTTAACCACTACGCCGCCAGGGTTTCCTTTCAAATATTAGAGGAGGAGAAAAGGCAATGGACCAGGGTCAATTTACACAGCCCCACATACTGCCAATTTCTAGAAGTTACTTTTTTAAATGTTTGTTGCAAGAGTCTTTATTTTAACAAAAGAATCAACAATATAAGTAAAAGCTACTATGCGTTAGCTTACGTTAATTGAAATATCATGGCAGAGCCCTTGACCGCTAAACTTTGAGATGATCATGCGTTTTGAAGATGTGTAATGGAAACACATCTTGAGATTGTAGGAACTATCACTGCTTTCTTCAAATATCTCCAAACTTGAATGGTGCTCCTTGAAGGTCAGTTGATGATAATAATGAAAGACGCTGGCTGTATAATTTATGAAGACGTATCCTGAGGGGGGTTAACTCTTATATACGATCACCTTGGGATAAGCTCATGCGTAAATTCTTGATGGTAATTCTGCTGTCCCCAGCTACCATCAGAATATCTGAGGCTCCAGAGTGTAGGTGAGAGTTCGTCAGTGCTCCAATGTGGAGTTTGCAGGTTACCATCTGACTTTACTTGAGGTAGAGATGGAAAGACAGCTCCCTGTGTATCGTTTTGATTCATTTAGTTGAGTTTTAAGGCTGTTCATTTCAAAAGTGACGACAGGCATGTATCCTGTAGATTTTTATATCCTTCATAACAAAAAGTTTATAAATGTATCCTAAGTATTGAGTCATTGACTATACTAAACTTAACATTTTTATAGACATTCTCAATAGACCACTTCAGTTATTTTTGAATCAGAAATTCTTAAGGTCAGAAGAAATCTGGCAGATGCACCTGTTCAACTCCTGATCTCGTATGTGAATCCTCTGTTACTTTCCTTGCCATCAGACATCTAGTTTCTCTTGAACACACAGAATGGGTAACTATCTTCCGTGGCAGCCCATTTAATCTTTGTACAATTTTGACTCAAGGGGACGTTTCTTAAGGACTGAAAGTTGTCACATTGAAGCGAGTAGAAATGCTCATGACGTGGACACAGTAAGGCTGAAGTTGTATGCTATGGAAAAGAGAGAAAGGAAAGAGTAATGTTGCTGAGGGATGGGAGGAGAGGAATTTGAGAGCAAAGCAGAATGACTAGTCTTAATAGAACGAACGCCTTTTCTGTTGTAACGGGCAGATTCTGGTAGGTTTGGAATAGGGAGTTAAGGGTATTCCTGTCTGATGGCTTCTATTTTCTCTCTGGAGAGTTGAGTTCATTTGTTAAGCATGAGCAGATTGGAGAGTGGAGAGTTCTAAGGAGAAGGTTTGAAATAGTGGATGCAGAGAGTGTGAGAGCAAATTGACCAGAGAAATTAAGGCTCACTTGATTCCCTCGGCCTCGTTCAGTAGTTTTCTCCATAGTGAAGTACAACGAAAGCAAAGATTTGGCTTCTCCCAGAACTAACTGAGTGTAATACAAAGGCAGATGGAACGACGTGGCAAGCTCTTTCTAGCTGCAGAGCTTTGCTTTTGCAGCCCTTCTGCCTGGAATGTCTTCTCTTAGCTGGGTGCTCTTCTGCCTTGGTTGCCGAGTATCCCTGTCTATTCAGAGTGTTACTCCCTAATGACTTTGTGTAGAGTAGTGCTTACATTTTGGTTCCTGTCCTTTCTAGTACTTTCTTCCCTCCCTGGACTCAATAATTGAAATGACTGTTACTTTGTTTTTCTGTCTACCCCCTACGGTAACATATTCAGGAGAGCAGGGAATTTGTCTGTCTTCACTGTCTCTCTAGGGCCTCATACGGTGACAGCAAATTGTAGACATTCAGCAAAAATGTGTGGATTGAATGTAATTGAAATAATTGATTAAGGAATATAAGCTGGTAATGAAAGACTATGAAGACGGAGTTGAGGTAGATACAGAAGAAGGTAGTAGAGCCTCAAAGACTGGAGATCCTGATTGAGTTGAAAAAGGCTTATTATGGGAGTAGATGGAAGCAAGCTGAAAGAGTAGGAAGTGGTTGGTGAAAAAAAGCAAGAGTGCCTAAATTAGTGATATGAGATACCATTTCCAACCCTGATAAAGTCCAGGATAAATGATGTGACTATCAGAGTGAGTGGCTTAGGTGGACGGAAGTGTTGTTTATTGCCTTCAAGTTGGCTCAAACTCATGTCAAACCCAAGTACAGCAGAACAAAATGTTGCCCGGTCCTGGGCCATCCTCATTCTTAAGTCCATTTTTGCAGCTTTCCGACGTAAGGGGCTCATCTTCCAACACTACATCAAATGACATTCTGTTGTGATCCATGGAGTTTTCATTGGCTGGTATTTGGAAGTAGATCGTCAGTCCTTTCTTCCTATTCTGTCTTAGTCTGGAAGCCCCACTGAAACCAGATATTTGCTAATATTTGAAATATTGTTGGCATAGCTTCCAGTATCACAGCAACACACAAGCCACCACAATATGATAAACTGACAGATAGATGATGGGGGCTGGAAATAGTTGTACACAAATACATAGATCAGGAGAACAGAATTCAAGCAAAATGGAACCCAGGTGTAAGGGTGTAATAATGTAATAGAGGAAACCTTGCAAATCATTGAAGAAAGTGATAGATTATTCAATAAATGGTCTTTGGGGCGAGGGAAATCATTTATAGTCTCACTTTATATCAAAATTAAGATAAATTCCAGATAAACTAAAGAGTTAACAAACTGTTAATGGTTTAATAAGTGACCAAAAAATTTTGAATAAATAATTAAAAGATAAATTAACAAAGATTTAAGGTCAGAATATAACACACTTAGGCAAAGTAAAATGAGAAATACTCAGCTCCCAATATAAAAATATGCAAAGGACAGGAGTAGGTAATTTACAAAAGAGAATGCAAATGTCTGTATCTTAAATAAGATGTTAAAATGTGTTAGTAACTTAGTATATGAAGATATGAAACTCTTTTGCCTGTCAAATTAGCACAAATTTTCTTACGTAAAATAATATTTATAGATAGCCCCTCTTACAGATTCCTGATAGGATTTTAAAGCCTGGAAAGCAACCAACAACCACAGTTTTAAAAACTGTGCCTCTCGTAGGTACATAAACTCTCTATTAAAGAAAAAAGCATTGATAATGTAAAATTAGGGATAAAAAATTATGTTAGACTTAACACAGGCATTATATTTATTTCCAAATATATTTTTATACTTTCCACGTTTGTATGACTTTGTAGTTCTTGGTCACTTGGTCGTCTCACTTAAGTTAGCATCAATAGTTTTTTAAAGCGTTCAACTTTCTAGCCTAAATTTATATCAGACTTGGACTTGCGTGCTGTTTGGGTTGGGCATCTATGTTTGAAATTCTGCACAAATTTTTTTTTACATGAAGGATACTTATTAAGCAGGCAACCTTAATTGTGATGATTTGTGTGGGATATTTAATAATTAAAATGTTCTTTTGCAAATGATTTTAAAATGCTTAATTGTAAAATACATGCAATACTTAATTTCTATTTAAATTAACACTTTACTAGGCTTTATGTCATTTGATATTTCCTTGGTTTTTTAATTTATTGATATCCTTTTTATGTGCAAAATGGATGGCTTAAATAGCTATATTTAGAACGTATTTTGTGTCTTTGATTAAAGTAAGAGCTTTCAGCATTTTTCTGAGAATATTGATTTTTTAATATTGCTATTTAAATATTAATGTGCAACTAAATCTATGTTAGGCTATACATGGGAAAGAAATTTATTTCGTACAGGAGTTACTTGCCTATCTGAAAAATATAAGCCTTTCTCCTTCCTCCAGAGATGAAATATAATCTGATAACTTTTAATATGAAGTATTTAAGTGCACGTATTTATTTAGAATAAAAGATACAGAGACAAACATTAATCGTGGTAGTATTGTAGTTTGAAAAAAGGTAGAAAATGGCAAGTGTTTTCTTTATGTTTATACACAAATAACACATTTTTAATATTTTAAAACTTTTTATCTTGTATAACTTAGCAAAGCGGAAAGCATTTTATTAATTTTTTTCATGTCAACTTCTTTCTTTATGAAAACAGTCTATTGAGAAAACTTTGTGTAATTCCAGCTGATTAGTATTTTTGGTCAATGTGATTTCGAATCCTGGGACAATTACCCATTTTTTTCCTTTCCTTTTCTTTTCTTTTCCCTCCCATTTTTTGTTTATACACTAAACAATTTATGTAATTTCTTCAAGTGTTTTCTCATCTGTGAAAATAGGGGTAATGGTACTAACTTGGTGAATTGATGTACAGATTAATTACTGTGTATTGAAAGCATGAAACGCAGTGCGGGATATGTGGTAGGCATTCAACATGGGGCCACTGTTTTAATAATTTATAGTCAGAGCCATTTGGCCAAAATTTAGTGGGTGTGGTTAGCCTAAGAGAAATTTACTTTACCAGTATGTAAGGGGGTTGATGTTTAACAGAGTTTTGGTTTTTTTAAGTCAAATTCTGTGAATGTAAATTGTGTGCAAGGCTTATTGCTGGGATTAGGGAGAGATAGAAAGTGTGTAAGTACTAAGATAAAAAATACATCCCCTTGAGGAAGGAACTTTTGATCTAGCCCTGGACTGGCTTTTTCCCCCTTATATGACCTGAGAGTTGTCCTATATATACTGAGAAGATATGTCTCCAGTTTACAGATAATAAAACTGGGCTCATGGAAGTTACGTGACTTGGCTAAAGTCACATAGTGAATGGTAGAGGTGGGATTTTTTGGTTGGTTTACCAGCAAATATAAATTCAGTGACTGGAAGGTCTCAGGCATTTTTCTTAAGAATAGTAATCCCTTCTCCTGCAGACCAGTTTATATTCACTTAACTCTGCTCAGTCTCCAGCCATCTTGTTCACGAGTCAGATGTATTATGAAATTAGTGGATTCCTGAAAAGTTGTTTCATGAGTTCTATTGAAAGTGTATTGTTGTTAGTTGCTGTCATGTCGATTCTGACTCATGGTGGCCCCGTGTGTGCAGAGCAGAACTGTTCCGTAGGGTTTCAAGGCTGTGACTTTCTGGAAGCAGATCGCCAGACCTGTCATCTGAGGCGCCTCTGGGTGGGTTATAACCGCCAGCTTTTTGGCTGATAGTCTAGTGCTTACCCGTTTGCACACCCAGGGACCCCAGAATGTATTATTAAAAGGAATTCAGTAGTATTTTAAAATAAAATGGATTACAGAACATATGATTGCATTTTAAATGAAAATCATCCTCCAAATTACTGGTTTAGTGAATTTTATTTTCTGAACAGTTTCTTTCTTAAATAATAGAACGCATAGAACTGAAATCAAAAGCAACCCATGATTGTTACATGGATGGGGCTGGGTCGGTTTTGGAGAGCTGAGTCCAAGTAATGTTTGGAAGTCTTTTTGTTCTTTTTTAGACTTAAATATACTTCATTTAAATGATAATGATTTCTTTGGGATCATATAAAATATATTTTTACGTTTTAGCATATGTCAGATATTAAAAAAACTTTTTTTAAAGCTTTAGTAATATAAATATATTATTTAAATAAAAGGTTTTTAGTATTCCCCCCCCCCCCATCTGCAATAGTGTCGCTTCTCTGCACTAGGCCAATGTTAAAGGATAAGTATATGGAGGACTGATTGCATATTTGAGAATATAAGATGATGAGTAACAATCTTCAATGGTAAGATGAAACTGGGGTAAAATCATAGCAAGCATTAGCAAATTGTCACGTTTCTAGACTTCAGATATAAGGTGGTGATAACAACAGTGTTGACCTAGTTTTTTTGATCACAGCCTTGGTATTCTGCATCATCAAGTTCTACTTCAGTCATTCTAGAATCTACTGATAATTCTGTGAATTCTGAATTAAAATTAGGAGACGCTGTGTTTCAGAACTTGCCACAGTTCAGTCTGTCTGCCTCAGTAGCTGTGGTTCAGTGCTCTTCTTCTTGGAGCACCTCTGCTCATAATGGTCTCACCCAAACAGTGATTCTGAGAACATTGTTTCAAGGACTTTTAGAAACATTAGGTTTTATGTCAACGGTTATTAACCTCTTAGGCTTTTCTTATCACGAGTGTATTTTAGTTTAGGAAATTAAACCTAAAGAACCAAAAATCTGATTAAAACCGATTGTTAAACTTTAGAAAATATTAACACATGCTTGTATTACTCCAAAATGTAGGGTTAAATCATATGTTCTATGATAGAAACCAAGGCTTTAGAAGGGTGAAACTTTGTTGATAAGAAAATAGCAAAATTTATTCTTTAAATGCTGGCTTAAGCTAAATTACAGAAAAGGTATAGATCCTTATGTAAGTCACATTCATATTTAAATATCTGCTAAAAGAGCACGTTGTGGTTAAGGCTCTGTAGCCAGAATTCCTGGGTGCTAATCTCGATTCCACAGTTTATCAGGAGTATGACCTTAGCAAAATAATTTCTCGGTAGCTCAGTGTTTGGAGAATTACAAAAGTTAATAATGGACTGATCACACAGGATTGTTTTAAAGACTAAATGAGTCAATACAAAGCACTTACAGCAGTTCCTGGCACATTGTAAGTACTCAGTGTTAGCTTATTATTACTACCACATTCAACATTTTATATTTTTATGTTTTATTTTTTTAAACCTTTACCTGTTCTTAAAAATAAAATGTTTATAAGGCCTTTGAAAATCTTTTGGCGTTTGAGTTATTTGAAATGGGGAAACTTTCCATGTTTCTACACAAAGTTAATAATTTTATTAACATCTTACTAGATATTTTCAAGAGTTTAATGTTTTATCTGGAAAACTGTTTATTTGTATGTTCAAGATTGAGATAGTTAATATTTAGTTGAATTTATTCTTACTCTGCTTGAGCAGTTAGTAAACTCTGGGTACATAATGTTGAATAAGACTAATATACATAAATACATATTGTTGAGGTGTGATTATCATGAAATGGTCTAAAATGGCTTAAACCGATCTCATATTCAAATGGCCTAACAGAAGAGGCAACCTTGAAATTTGTGATTCTGTTGACTGAGAAAAAGTTCAGATACTAGAGTACATCTTAATAACTTGAAATATGATTGTTGATGCAGTCAGCTGTGTTGATGAATGGGAAGAAAGACTGTCCCCTGTAAACACAGGGTCTCCTAAACTCTTTGTCCATTTATATTTCAGGAGTGTTCATTGGGATCATAAAACAAATTCTCAGTGCTTTTGTTTACACAGTTACCAAGCTACCTTTGATCTGTGGTTCATTTTCCATAAAGTCCGTCCAATAGGGGAGAAATGATTCAGGCTTCTTGGTACAAATAAATTCACACCTACTCTTTTGAAGAAAGAATTGTTTGGAATTAATGATTACCCTTAAGCTCTTGTTGTTGGTAGGTGCCGTCGAGTCAGTTCTGTCTCTTAGCGACCCTGTGTACAACAGAACGCAACACTGCCAGGTCCTGTGCCGTCCTCACAGTCGTTGCTGTGTTTGAGCCCTTTGTTGCAGCCACTGTGTCAGTCCATCTTGTTGAGGGTCTTCCTCTTTTTCACTGACGCCCGATTTTATCAAGCATGATGTCCTTGTCCAGGGACTGGTCCCTCCTGATAACACGTCCAAAGTACATGAGACGAAGTCTCACCATCGTCACTTCTAAGGAGCACCCTGGCTGCACTTCTTCCAAGACACATTTGTTTGTTCTTCTGGCAGTCCATGTATATTCAGTATTCTTCGCTAGCACCATAATTCAAATGCATCCATTCCTCTTCGGTCTGCCTTATTCATTGTCCAGTTTTCACATGCATATGAGGTGATTGAAAGTACCATGGCTTGGGTCAGGCACACCTTAGTCCTCAAAGTGACATCTTTGCTTTTTAACACTTTAAAAAGGTCTTTTGCAGCAGATTTGCTCAGTGCAGTACATCGTTTGATTTCTTCACTGCTGCTTCCATGGGCGTTGATTATAGATCCAAGTAAAATGTAATCCTTGACAACTTCAGTCTTTTCTCCATTTATCATGATGTTACTTACTGGTCCAGTTGTGAGGATTTTTGTTTTCTTTATGTTGAGGTATACTCCATACTGAAGGCTGTGGTCTTTGATCTTCATCAGTAAGTGCTTCAAGTCCTTTTCACTTTCAGCAAGCAATGTTGTGTCATCTGCATATCGCAGGTTGTTAGTGAGTCTTCCGTCAACCCTGATGCCGCATTCTTCTTCATATAGTCTAGCTTCTCGGATTCTTTGCTCAGCATACAGATTGAATAAGTATGGTGATAGAATCCCATCCTGATGCATACTTTTCCTGATTTTAAACCATGCAGAATCCCCTTGTTCTGTTGGCACAACTGCCTCTTGGTCTATGTACAGGTTCCCCATGAGCACAATTAAGTGTTCTGGAATTCCCATTCTTCACAATGTTATCCATAGTTTTGTTAGGATCCACAGAGTCAAATGCATTTGCATAGTCAATAATACACAGGTAAGTATCTTTCCAGTATTCTGTGCTTTCAGCCAAGATCCATCTGACATGGGTAGTGATATCCCTGGTTTCATGTCATCTTCTGAACCCAGCTTGGATTTCTGGCAGTTCCTTGTTGATGTACTTACTCCAACCATTTTTTAATTATCTTCAGCAAAATACTACTTGGGAGTGATATTAATGATGTTGTTTGATAATTCCTGCATTCTGTTGGATTACGTTTCTTTGGAATGGGCACAAATATGGATCTCTTCCAGTTGATTGGCCAGGAAGCCATATTCTAAATTTCTTAGCATAGATGAGTGAGCATCTCCAGTGCTGCATCCGTTTGTTGAAACATCTCAGTTGGTATTCCATCAGTTCCTGGAGCCTTGTTTCTTTGCCAATGCCTTCACTACAGCTTGGACTTCTTCCTTCAGTACCATCGATTCTGAATCATATGGTACCTCCTGAAATGGTAGAACGTCAACCAGTTCTCTTTGGTACAGTGAATCTGTGTGTTCCTTCCATTTTCTTTCGATGCTTTCCTGTGTCATTCAATATTTTGCTGATAAATCCTTCACTATTGCAACTCAAGACTTAAATTTTTTCTTCAGTTCTTTGAGCTTGAGAATTGGCAAGCATGTTCTTTTCTTTTGGTTTTCTTACTCCAGGTCTTTGCACATTTCATTGTAATACTTTTCTTTGTCTACTCGAGTTGCCCTTTAAGGTGTCGTCTTCAACTCTTTTAGTTCATAATTTCTTCCTTTCATTTTAGCTACTTGACGTACAAGAGCAAGTCTCAGAGTCTCTTCTGATACCCATTTTGGTTTTTTCTTTCTTTTGTGTCTTTTTAATGACTTTGGTTTTCTTCATGTGTGATGTCCTTGATGTCATTCCACAACTCATCTGGTCTTCGGTCATTAATGTTCAATGCGTCAAATCTGTTCTTGAGTTGGTCTCTATATTCAGGTGGTATGATACTCAAGGTCGTGCTTTGGCTCTCTTGGACTTGTTTTAATTTTCTTCAGCTTCAACTTGAACTTGCATACTAGCAATTGATGATCTGTTCCGCAGTCGGCCTCTGACCTTGTTCTGACTGAAGATATTGAGCTTCTCAGTCATCTCTTTCCACAGATGTAGTCAATTTCACTCCTGTGTTTTCTGTCTGGAAAGGTCCATGTGTGTAGTCGCCATTTATGTTGTTGAAAAAGGTATTTGCAATGAATAAGTTGTCGGTCTTGCAAAATTCTGTCATGCACTCTCCGGCATAGTGTTCTATCACCAAGGCAATGTTTTCCAACTACTGATCCTTCTTTGTTTCTAACTTTTGCATTCCAATCACCAGTAATTATCAATGTATCTTGATTGCATGTTTGATCAATTTCAGACTGCAGAAGTTGGTAAAAGTCTTTAATTTGTTCATCTTTGGTGTTAGTGGTTGGTATGTAAATTGGAATAATAGTCTTATTAAGTGGTCTTTCTTGTAGGTATATGAATATTATCCTATCACTGACAGTGTTGTACTTCAGGATAGATCTTGAAATGTTATTTTTGACAATGAATGCAACATCATTCCTCTTGTATTTGTCATTCTCGGCATAGTAGACCATATGATTGTCTGATTCAGAATGGCCAATACCAGTCCATTTCAGCTCACCAATGCCTAGGATATCGATCTTTATGCAGTCCATTTCATTTTGATGACTCCCAATTTTTCTAGATTTGTAATTCATACATTCCGTATTCTGATTATTAATGAATGTTTGCAGCTGTTTCTTCTCATTTGGAGTCATTCCACATCAGCGAATGGAAGTCCCAAAAGCTTTACTTCATCCACGTCATTAAGACCGACTCTACTCTGAGGAGGCAGCTCTTCCCAAGTTTTATTTTGAGTGCCTTCTAACCTGAGCGGCTCATCTTCCAGCACTAAATCAGACAGTGTTTTACTGAACATGAATATAAGGTTTTCCCTGGCCAATTTTTCATAAGCAGACCCCCCACGGCCTTCTTCCTAGTCTGTCTTAGTATGGAAGCTCTGCTGAAACCTGTCCGCCAGGGTGATCCTGCCGATATTTAAAGTACTGGTGGCGTAGCTTCCAGCATCACAGCAACACGTGAGCCACCACAGCCAGACGAACTGACAGAATAGTGGTCCGCTTAAGCAGTTCTTTTGGAAAAATGGGGTGAAAATAAGTACTTTCTTGTTGTTTAGTCTACTATGTTTCAAATGCCATATGCAACTGAAATAAGAAATTAAAAATCACTGAGATAAAATCATTAATCCTGACCAAAAATTTAGTAGGAGATAAAGTGAATCATATTTTGTTGAAGAAATTCTTTTTACAGTGTCTGGTATATAAATATTTTGTTGGATGTTGAAAACATCTAACCTATTTACACAATAATAAATGTAACAGAAATTAATATTTCTTATCTATTTTTTACCCCAAGAGTTTGATTTACTTAAAACAGTTAATTTTTTTTCTTGTTTGTTTGTTTTCAAGGCCACAGAAAGTGAGGCTGGTGATATGGACCTGAGTGGGTTGCCAGAGACTGCGGTGGATTCTGAGGATGATGACGATGAAGAAGACATTGAGAGGGCATCAGATCCTCTGATGAGCAGGGACATTGTCAGAGACTGCCTAGAGAAGGACCCAGTTGACAGGACAGATGATGACATTGGTGAGTTTGTATGAGAAAAATGAATCTAAGACCAATTAAAAATAGTAGCCATAGAACCGTCTAATATAGTAGGTCTTGGAACTAGCAGGGGGCAGTGGTGGTTCAGTGATAGAGTTCTCACCTTCCATGTGGGAGACCCAGGTCCATTTCTGTCCAGTGCACCTTATGCATAGCCGCCACCCATCTGATAGTGGAGGTTTGTGAGTTGCTGTGATGCTGACCAGGTCTCAGTGGAGCTTCCAGACTAAGACAGACTAGGAAGAAAGGCTTGGTGATCTACATCTGAAAATCAGCCATTAAAAACCCTATGGATCACAATGGTCTGACCCCACTGTGCATGGGGTGATCATGGGTTGGAGGCTGACTCAGTGGCCACTAAGAACAGCAAAAGGAGTATCAGGCTTTAAAAAGTCATTAATTTATTAATTTCCTTTGTGTAAACGGTAACATTTGTTGAAACAAATTTGAAAAAGTCAGTTTTATTCAGTCAGTAACTTTCAGAGTCTACAAATAATGTTGTAAATGAAACTTCCTAATAAAACCCTCTTTATCTTCTGCATAACCTCTTTCTTAACCTAGTTTGCGACAAACAAATGCTCTGCGTTAACTGTTTCCAGATAATGAACCTCTAGATTTCCTCTGGGATAAGGAATTTAACTTCTTCTCAGATACCCACCCCTTCATCCTCTTTATTTTCATCCATTGCCCCTTTCACCTCCCTTCACAGAGGCACCTGGTTCTGCTGCTTCATAAGTTGTTGAGGGTTCTAGAGCGTAAATTGGAGGGATTCTCAGTTTTACCCCCGAAGGCTTAGGGTTTCACTGTCCTAATGTCTGATACAACATGCTCATCTGATAAACAGTCTCAAAAATTGTGTTTCATTTCCCTGTTCTCTTTGTCTTTAGTGACTTAAAAAAAAAAATCTTTGTTTTAGTTTCAAAGAAAAAACGAAATTATTCCCTCTTAATTTTCCATCTTAATCCAGAATCCTTGCTTATAGTTTGTGTGTGTGTGTGTTTTTTAATTAAACATTCTTATGAACAGATTGATTTGGAAGTTATTCTTTTGTAAACTTATGTGTCTTTCTTTGAATCTGTTCATTTTAAAATAGTTATGGAAAAAATGGTGATTGCTAAAATATGTGTGGCCTATCTGTCGTTCCTGGAAATTTGAGACTTTAGCTTCATATCTGAAGAGACTTCTCTCCTAAAAATTCTGGAAAGCAGGAACTATGCTGATTCCTACAAATCAATGAAAAACTGTCTGAATTATTTTTCATGTACTTGTCACTATAGGAAACCCTGGTGGCATAGTGGTTAAGAGCTATGGCTGCTAACCAAAAGGCTCGCAGTTCGAAGCCACCAGGCACTCCTTGGAAACCCTATAGGGGCAGTTGTACTTTGTCCTATAGGTCGCTATAAGTCGGAATCAACTCAATAGCAATGGGTTTTTTTGGCTTTTATCAGTGTAATATCCATAGTAAATGAAATTTCCTCAGATAGAAATTCACTTGCAAGCAGTAGTGATTCTGGATGATTGCTGCTGTCAGATATACATTTTTTTAAAAGTAATAAACCATTAACATCAAAGATAAGGCCTAATGAGTGTAGTTCGGTCTCTACAAGATCTTCAAAGATCTTGTATTCTTCCTTCTTCAAAATTAAACCAAACATAGGAACTCTTCAGCTCTTTTGCTGTTATCCTTGTTAAATTTCACCTTATACTCCAGTTCTTAGCTGAAAAAGACGCTTTTGTATGAACTATGAACATCTGTATGATTGATGCCTTCCTTAAAGGCCTTTTTTCCAACCCACCTTCCTCCACCCGCATAAAAAATAGTGTGTGTGTGTGTAAGTGAAATCAAGTGAAATTGCTAATGTTTGATCATTTTTATGAAAACTGAAGGGAGAAAATTTATTTAATAAATGCCCTATTATTACTTATCTTTTCTATTATAAATGGTGCTAATATTTACAACATTCTGGCTAAACCTTTGCCTGTACCTTTACTTTCTTCTTCCTTAGGAAAAGCAAAGTTTTCGAGTTTTGATTTACATTGGCAGGTTGCCCTCCAGAAAAGTCGAATTAATTCATATCCTACAAGTTGTGCTGAGAATGCCTGGTGCCTCGTAGCCACCCTCTCTTAATAGTTTTTAAAAACCAAACCAGCCAAGGTTTTTTATTTGTGGTTTTATTTGGATTTTTTAAAATATGCTTTACGTGAATGAATTTCTGTGTTTACTGGACATCTGTACCTTTCTTTGGAAATACCTCCTTGTCGCTTTTCCTCTCGTATGTTTGTCTTTATATAAAATTTTATATATAATTTCTCATGATATAAACCTGTTTTTTTCTTAGATTGGCGGTTAGCCTGTTAGTTTTAAGCAGCCTCCTAGATTTTTCTCTAATGATTCAAAGCTTTTATCTGTTTAAAAATAAATGTCTTATTCCATATATAAGTTAATTTGTTATATGATGAACCAGTCATCTAATTTTACCCTAAATTGTTCACCAGTCCAACTACTATTTATTGAATAAATTCATTCTTTCCCATTGAACTGAAATGCCAACTTTATCAGATATAAAATTATATTATGTGTCTGTTTTTCTACTATGTATTCTGCTTAAGCGATCAAATTCTACGTAAGTATGACAGCTAAGGAGCCCTGGTGGTGCAGTGGTTAAGAGCTCGACTGCTAGCCAAAAGGTCGGCAGTTCGAATCCACCAGCCGCTCCTTGGAAACCCTATGGGGCAATTCTGCTCTGTCCTATAGGGTCGCTATGAGTCAGAATCAACTCGATGGCATCGGGTTTGTAACAGGTTTTGACAACTAGATTTCTCTTTAATCGGGACCCAAAGAACCGATACTTAGGTCGTGATACTTAAGTCAGCGGTGGAGCTGAGACAAGGGCCGCGCGTCCACGTGCATTCCCAGAATGGTGCAGAGCGCAGAGTGTAGGCTCTAAGCAGACCTATTTCTGAGTTTTCAACGTTTGTTCCAGTAAAGCCTAGATGTATGGATGTGCAGTTGAGTACCCAGAGGGTATTTATATAGCATTCACCTTGTCCACGTAGTTTTGATAGTTAATGTGTTCATGTGCGTCAGAACTCCAAATTGTATAGAAAGGAATTGTATACAGAGGAATCCCATTTCTACCCCTTTCCCCCCACCCCCGTAGGTAACTATTGTTAATAGTTTCTGATTTATTCCTACCTTTTTTAATCCAAGCAAATGCACATACATACGTACATAGACATTCTTTTTATGTGTGGTATGTGTGTGTATGTATGATGTGTATTCTTTTTTCTCCTTTCACACCTTCCCACACTTATCTAAAAGTATGATTGCTGAATCCAAGGGTAAATACATCTGTAATTTTGTGGTTGGCTGCTGTTGAGTTGGCCCCTGACTCATGATGACCCCATGTATAGAGTAGAACTGCTCCATAGGGTTTTCTTGGCTATAGTCTTTACGGTAGCAGTTCACCAGGCCGCCACTGGGGGGCGTTCTAACCGCCAACCTTTAGGTTAGTAGCTGATCACAAACGATTTGTGCCACCCAGGCTCCTGTAATTTTGTTAGCTGTTGCTAAGTTCCTGTCCATAAAGGTTGTGGCATTTTGCAAGTCGCCAGCAGTGTATGAGCGTGCCTGGTTTTCCACAGCATCGCCAATAGGAAAAGTGATCGAACATTTTTCTTTTTTTTCCCCAAACAGAGAGAGGAAAAAATGGTATCTCAGTTTTCTTTTACATTTGTCTTACATATTGTAAAAATTTTTAATTGATTGATCCATGGAAAATATTCTTCGGCTTCTAAGTTCTGGAATACCTCCTTCATTTATTAAATTTTGGAGTGACCCTACTGACTTTCTGGAAAATTCTCAAAGCTCTATTTTCCCATTTCAGCCCTTGATAAGCCTTCATAAGATCACATCTCATTTTCAGGAGAAATTCTCCTTTTGAAGTTTAGTAATTCCTTCAGTGTCATTAGAATTTGAATTAAAATATATACTATTGTTTCTGACTCAGCAAGGAAATGTACAGTGACAAGAATTCTTTGTGTATCTGCAAGAAATTCAACTTGTATCGAAGATACTTAAAATAATTGTATTTTTCAATAGGTAGAATTATAGGACATTTATTTAAAAAGAAAGAGCCTTAAATAATTCTTTTTGAATACTTGTTTTAAATAAAAGTTATAGTTTTGACAAGGAGTATCTTTTGCTTTTCAGAACAACTGTTGGAATTTATGCACCAGTTGCCTGCTTTTGCCAATATGACGATGTCTGTGAGACGGGAACTCTGTGCTGTGATGGTATTTGCAGTGGTGGAGAGAGCAGGGACCATTGTGTTAAATGATGGTGAAGAGGTTAGTAACTGTTTCTACCACTCAGAAGGTTTCTGTCTGAGAATCTGTCAATAGAGCAAATGAAGAAACACCCAATTCTTATTTCTTCATTTAAAAAAACAGCAGCAGTAGGTTTTTAATGAATCAAGAATTACGATATACTTGTTACGCCAGTGTATCCCAAATCTACAAGTTCTCCATTATTTATGGTATTTCAAATGATATTGATACTTTTTGATATATTAACTTTTTTTAAAAAATACTTTCTTGTGTTTAAGGTGAAAGTTTACACAGCAAATCAGCTTCCTATTTAACAGTTTCTACACAGATGATTCAGTAATATTTGTTACATTTTTCACAATGTGTCATCGTCATTCATTCCATTCTGGTTGTGCCATTTCCAGTATTCTAGTTTCCCTGTCCCCTTACCTTCTCATCTTTGCTTTAGAGTAATTGTTGATCATTTGGTCTCATGTCGATGATTCTTTAAAGGAGCTCATTACTCACGAGTGACATTCTTTATTTAATGAGCCAATCTGTTACTAAGCTAAAAGGTGGCCTCAAGGGGTAATTTCAGTTTAAGGTTTACAGAGCAACTTAGGGCCATAGTCTTAGGGAGTCTGATAGTCTCAACCAGTCTATTAAGTCTGGACTTCTAAAAAATTTGAATTCTGTTCCACATTTTTCTCTTATTCTGTCAAGATCCATTTATTTATTGTGGCCCTGATCAGAACAGTCAGTAGTGGTAGCCGGGCAACATCTAGTTCTTCTGATTTCATGGTACATGAGGCCATGGTTTGTGTAGATTATTAGTCTTGTAGACTACTTTCTTCTCTGAGTCTTTGGTTTCCTTCCTCTTTTGTTCAGGACTAGTAGAGACCAGTAGTTGTATCTTAGATGGCTGCTCGCACACTTTTAAGACCCCAGACACTGCTCATCATATTGGGATGTAGAACATACACTTTATGAACTGTATTATAACAGTTAACTGAGTTGTCCCACAGAACTATGGTCCTAAATCTTCAAACCCAGAAAACCAGTCTTGCAAGGTGTTTGGTTATGTCTAAGAACTGTCCGTAACTATGTCCCTTTTGTGGTTTATTATATATATGAATATACATGCACACACACACACCTATATATACACACATACCTATGGTACATTAGCTTTTGAGGTTTCATATCTTTTGTGTCATAAATGTAATGCCTTTTAGAGACAAAAGGGCCACATAGACCAGAGAAACCATCAGTCTGAGACCAGAAGAACTAGATGGTGCCTGGCTACCGTCAGTGACTGCCCAGACAGGGAACACAACAGAGAGTCCCTGATGGAGCAGGAGAAAAGTGGGGTGCAGAACTCAAATTCTGGTAAAAAAGACCAGACTTAATGGTCTGACTGAGACTGGAGGAACCCCCAAAGCCATAGCCCCCAGACGCTCTATTAACCCTGAACTAAAACCATTCCCGAAGCCCACTCTTCAGGACAGAGTAGCCTGGATATAAAACATAAAATGATACTCATGAAGAGTGTGCTTCGTAGTTCAAGCAGATACATGAGACCAAATGGGCAGCTCCTGTCCGGAGGTAGGATGAGAAGGCAGGAAGGGACAGGAGCTGGTTGAATGGACACAGGAAACCCGAGGTGGAAAGGAGTCGTGTGCTGTCACGTTGTGGGGATTGCAACTAACGTCACGTAACAATACGTGTGTACATTTTTGTAGGAGAAATTAACTTGAGCTGTAACTTCCACCTAAAGCACTATATATATACATATATATATTATTATATATATATATAAATAATATA
>NW_004444025.1:4767277-4778204 GCF_000243295.1 Trichechus manatus latirostris
ATATATATATATCTATAATGCCTTTTATCAACCAAAATGATGTGCAAAGTAGGAGGACTCAAGCTTCCTGATCTTAAAACATACTGTCTAGCTACGTAATCAAAACAGCCTGGTATTGTTGTAACAATAGATAAATAGACCAATGGAATAGAATTGAAAGTCCAGAAAATAAACCCACACATCTCTGGTCAACTGAGTTTTGACAAGGGTGCTGAGTCTATTCGATGAGGACAGAAGAGTCTTTTCAATAAATGATGCTGGGAAAATGAAACAGGATCTATGCCATACACGAAAACATATTCAAAATGGATTAAGGATCTAAATGTGCAAACTGAAGCCATAAAATTCTTAGAAGAACAAACAGGGGTAGCACTGTCAGATCTAGCTTTCAACAGTAGATTATCTAATTTTAACAGTGGTGTGATGGCAGGTCCGACCTCCTGTAACTTCACACAGGGGAAGGAGAATCAAGATCAACAGCCCAAGGCTGATTCCTATGAGGTGGAGGTCAGAGATGCCTCCTCTCTCTGCCTTCTTTACCAATTCTGTTGCAAACCGTCCCTCCCACAATGCTGTCTACTTCTCTGCTGAGTGATAATTCATTGCAGTGGCCACACAGAACTCACAGACAATACTCACAGTTATGGGATTTGTTAGGGAAGTGTAACAAGTTACAGTTCAGGTTTAGGAACGCTCAGGATAAAGTTCTGCCATCAGGACAGTCTCTTCTCAGCCATGCTTGTAAGCACACCTCTTTCTGGCCTTCAGCCTCTACCCTGCTTGCCCTGCTCAGGCAAGTGTTACAAAGCTCTTTTAGCTCTGCTGGTAAGTGCCCAGAGGCACCCCCCACTCCGCCAGTAAGCCTTGGCCCAGAGGCACCTGACTCTTCCAGCAAGCGTTCTGCACTCAGCTTTCTTGCTCTGTGGACTGAGCTGTCTACTGCTAGTTTCCTGGTTCTGCTGCCACCGTTTCACTGCTGCTGCTGCTGCTTGCCATCTTCAGTGTTACAGCTCTCTCTGTCTCCTGGATCTAGGAGGGTGTCAGCGCAGGAATCCCAATTCCAAAGGACGTGCTTCGCTCTTAGCTCTTCTTCCTTGCTGGTGGTGAGATCCTCTCTTTCTGCCTCTGGGGTGGCTCATTTTAAGCCACCAGAATGGCAGAACTGATCATCTCTTTGGTGAGGCACAATTACCTTATTTGTATAATCTCACCCAGTCACTTGGGTGGGAGTAAGACCATGGCTAGAAAGACCACACAAAAGCGATCCATTGTACTGTAGGCCACCCCTGGCTTTTCTTGCCACGGTTCTTTCATGCTTGGAGGATAACTTCCCCTTCCCAGTCGTTTTCTCAGTCCAAAACAATCATTAGCAGTCAGTTCTTCAGTAGGGCAAAGAGTCCTAAAGATGAGGTTACTCAGGTACCAGCCATCCAGGTCTGCAGCAGGTGTCCATCTGATCTGGTCAGGTTCTCTGTAAGTCATCCTGGCTTCACGGTTTCTGTTGTCTGATAAAATTTAACTAAGAAAAGATTATCCCCTTGCTGTGAGCCTTATGAGATATGAGCATAGCAGAACCTTTAAGGGACTTTAGGTTTGACCACTGTACTCCAGTCCAGCATTGCCTCCCCCTTAGTCCACTCTTTCACACTTACAGCTTCTACAATTATAGTTTTTTCAATCACAGTTAACCCTGTTAACAGTCAGTGCTCCCAGGTGAATCATATAATCTTATCAACATCTCCGCCACCCTCTCTTCCCCAGATCCATCAGGAAAAGAGGAATCTATTCAGTGAGGATCCTCTCTTGGCCCCCTCATTTTGAGTGTAAGCATACCCACAAATGCATGTAAGCTAGCCACTTCATGCCTTTTATCTCCCCGTTTTAGATAGCCAATGTTTAAATTGCCTGTCCCTATCAAACCAGTACTCTGAGGAGACAAGCATGTTCCTTTATCTGAAGAATCTTCTGTTCTGGTTGGAACTTTGAGCATCTGTATCCATAAGCAAAGTCCAATCCAGAGCAAGGCATCAGATTGCCACAGTCTACACCAGCTCACGGTGTCAAACATCTTCCTCTTCATTCAGTCAGGTTCTGGTCAGCTCATCCCTGGCCATCCAAGCTCGCTCACAATGGGGAGCAGCCCCAGGCTCGAGAGTTGACACACATCTCCGGGCACTTCAGACAGCCCCTTCACACTCTCATCGCCAGCCCCCTTGGGCTAGGTCAGCGGGTTCCACCCATAAACTTAGGAGTCCACACACAACTCCTTTTACTTCTGACCAGCCAGCCCTTCCTCTCTCTCTCATCCCTAGCCCCCATGGGCTAGGTCAGCAGGTGCCAATGGAACATCCCCAAACTCAGCCCATCTCTTCATTGCTGCAGTTCCCCCACTTCCACTCATTGAGTGGACCCAGGTGGTCACCACGAGCGAGCAGACCAAGGTGTCTACTTTCTGGCTCCCGTTAACTTCCATTCCTGGAAGGGATTTCCTTCTGATGGGCACTGACTTTTCCTGCTTCAGTGTACCAAAAGGCAAACTGCTTGCTGGGAATTCAAAAAGTAAAACAGTCATTTTTCTTTTCTGCAGGTCTTTCCTTCAAATGCAAATGTTCTCCTCTCCCAGAAGTCCTGAGTGAATCTGCTTGATTTTCAATGCAAATTCTGGATAGGGCTCAGATTTTTTACCTAAGCCCCTACTCTATACACAGGGCTACTGGCTTGAAACAAAAAGCCTGTGTTTCATTGAGTAAATCCTAGTTCCCCTTTTAGCAGATCCATTTAAGGTATTGGCTGAAGGCAGAGTTGCACGCTGTCACCTGTAATACCCGATAGTCACTTCTGTCGTACATTTAGGTCTGTTTTACAACACCACGTAGAAGAAACATTCAATGTTCATAGTACATTAAAATAAACATATAATCCTTTTTTAAAAACATTCGAGTTTCATTTTATGAACTCCTTGACTATCTTTCCATTCATGTGCACATGGCATTGGGCCTCTGGCTGGGTGGAACCAGTAGACCCTGCCCCCCTATCAATCATCTTGTTTATCTGGCCTGGCTTTTGCCCCCAAGCTATTGCAGATGTGGCTTTTCTCACCTCAGCTGCAGCATAACATCTCTTTCTTTCCTTTCAGCCATTACATATAACAACAAAGTAACCACCCAAGAATCAAGAGTTTCACTTCCCATGCTGCTTTGTTCTTTCTCTTACAAAGTCCCATGCTTCCATGAATCTGGAGCCATTGCAACAATCCCACTTCTGACACCAACTAAATGAATAATTTCTTTTATTAAAGATTAGCACAAAGCTAGTTCATATGAGGCGGAGGTTAAAGATGTCCCAAATGTCCAGCTCTTCTAAATTGCTGTACCACTCCATCTCTAATATCAACTACTCCTCCTCCCTTCAGTACTCTCCCTCCTGTCTTTGGATTTGCTAATTCACTACAGCATCTCACAGAACTCATGAACCATATCAAGGAAATGGCTCACGCAGTTGTGGAGGCTGGCAAGTCCCAAATCCATGTGTCAGGCATAGAATTCTCCTGACTCACATGGCCGCAGGGACCAACAGACCCAAATCGGCAGGCCAGATGATAGGCAGCTGCTCACAAGGCTGTGGAAGCTGGCAAATCCCAGAATTGACAGGTCAGATGGCACGCTGCTCGCTAAAGTCCTAAGAAACGGAGGTCAGATAGTGACGAGCCAGACACAGGATCCGGATACAGACAGAGCCCCGTCAGTGCCCCCTCATATATATCTTGGATGCAGGGTACACCCCAGGTTATGGAATAACTTGAGTAAAGGTGGGACTTGAGCCACGCCCTTCCACAAGGCTGTGACTCAAAATATACCCCACACTAATCCTGCCTCATTAACATACAGAGGTTAGGATTTATAACACATAAATGGAGGATAATTAGGATAATTACATCAGATCACAAAATGGAGGACAGCCACACAATACCGGGAGTCATGGCCTAGTCAAGCGGACACATAACCCCAACCATCACAGGTTCCATACACCTCATTTACATAGTCTGACTCACTGTGTGTGAGTCATACACACGATGGCTGGAAGTAATTCATTGCACCACGCTAATATAATCACAAAAGCACAAACTGCAGAAGACAAAATAAATAAATGGACCCCATAAAAATTAAAAACATTTGTTCTTCAAAAGACTTTACCAAAAAAGTGATAAGGCAAGCTTCCAACTGGGAGAATATCTTTGGAAACCATATATCCAACAAGAATCTAATAATGAAAATATACATAAAACTTTGACAACTTAACAACAAAAAGAAAACCCAATCATAAAATGGGAAAAGGGCTTAAATAGACATTTCACCAAAGAGGACATTCAGATGGGCACCAAACACATGAAAAGATGCTCAGTATCATTAGCCATCAGAGAGATGAAAGTCAAAGCCACGATGAGATAACATTTCACTGCCACTAGGATGACTAAGATTAAAAAACAAAAACAACAACAGAAAATAACATGTTGGCAATGATGTGGGGAGATTGGAATCCTTATCCATTGCTGGTGGGAATGCAAAGTGGTACAGCCATTGTGGAAAACGGTCTGGCAGTTCCTCAAAATAACTAAAAACAGAACTACCATATGACCCAGCAATTCCACTCCTAGGTATATACACCTAAGACTTGAAAGCAGAGACTCAAAAAGAGAGTCATACACTGATGTTCATTGCAGTCCTATTCACAATAGCCAAAAGGTGGAAACAACTTAAATGTCCATCAACAGATGAATGCATAAACAAAATATGGTGCATACATACAATAGATTACTATTCAGCCAGTAGGAGAAATGAAGTCTTCATACATGCTGCAGTATGGTTGGAGCTTGAGGACATTATGCTGAGCGAAATAAGCCAGTCACAAAAGGATAAATACTGTATTAATAAGTATATTAATATACTTATATAAAAAGACAAGAAAAGACAAATGTATAGAGACCAAAGTTTATTATTGGTTACGAGGGGCAGGAAGGGGGTAAGGAGGGTTAATGGTGATGGAAAAATCACATTGATTTAAGTGTATGGTTGTACAGCCAGTTATTGTAATTGCTGTCAGTAAGTTGTATACCTGTAAAAAGTTGAATTGACAAACGTTATGTGATAGATATGTACAAGCACCACCACAACAACAAAAGAGTAGCTGCTGACACTGCTTGTGTTTGGAGGTTTAGGGTCATGGTTTTATGAGACATCCCAGTTAATTGGGCTAATAATGCATTAGTGCTTCTGTTCTACCTCCTAGTTTGTTGCATAGTACCTGAGGTCTTAACAGCTCTCAAGCGGCCAACCAAGGCACTGCAATTGGTCTCTATTCACCTGGAGCAACAGAGTCAGGAGGAAGAGGAGGATATGGAATGTGTGGCTAATTGCCTTTGTGAACAATTGCTTGCTTTGCCATGAGACCAGAAAAACTAGATGATGTCTAGCTACCATTACTAAACATTTTGATTGAAGATTACATAGAATAATCCTGATCAAAAGGAGGAAAATGCAGAAGAGAATTCCAGATTCTCAAGTACTCTAGATTTCTGGAGCCATGGAGGGTGGATGAACCCATGAAACTATTGCCCTAAGATAATCTTTAAACCTTAAACCAAAAATATCCCCTGAAGTCCCTCTTAAAATAGTTTCGCTTAACTAGTAAAAAAGGTTTACCTTGAGCATTATGCTCTTTTAAGAGCTATCTGTATGGGATCAAATTGATAACAGCAGCTCAAAAGATTAGATAGGAACCTTAGTGGACAGTGAGTTTTTGTTATTGAAGAAGGAATAACTCAGAAAAGGAAGGTGAGAATGGTTGTACAACTCAAAGAATGTAATCAGTGCAACTAAATTGTTCACATAGAAACTGTTGAAATATTTTGCTGTGTATATTCTCAACAACAAAATAAATAAAATTTAGAAGAAAAAAACAAAATGATATTCCATGTAAAATATATGTAATGCTTGAGATGGTTTGTTCTATCTTTAAAATGAAAGATCTGTAATCATTCTTAGGGACCATTCTAACACTTCAGGTTGTAGGAATGAAATAAATATAATGTATACTTAAAATATTTATTTTATACATATTCATTCAAAATATTCTAAATAGATATTATTTTCTGCTCTTTTTTTTTCCTCCTTTGATTAGCTGGACTCCTGGTCAGTGATTCTGAATGGTTCTGTGGAAGTTACTTATCCAGATGGAAAAGCAGAGATACTATGCATGGGAAACAGTTTTGGTGTCTCTCCTACCATGGACAAAGAATACATGAAAGGCATAATGAGAACAAAAGTGGATGACTGCCAGGTATAAAATATCATTAAAGATGTATATTTTCTTCTTAGTATAGAACACTTACATGGGTTGTGGTGACAGTTTTCTGCCTATACAAACAGGTATTTTTTTATATTTATAAATAAAATTTTTAATTAGAATTTCTACATTAAGTGTTACCGGGCCCAGGAAATTAAAAGTATCCCTTAAAGTTGTATGAATTCTATAGAACTAAGTGTCTGTAGAATGAATATGGAATTTTAAAATTACCATCAATAATCTGTTTATCAGAAATACAGATGTAGGGTGGGGGCAAGATGGCGGAGTAGTTGGATGGTTCCAGTGGTCCCTCTTACAACAAACACCCAAAAAAAGTGAATCAATTATATATGACAACCTAGGAGCCTTGAACATCAAAGGCAAAGTTAAGGAATTGGACTGAGTGGCAGGGGGAGGGAGAGATGGTTCAGAAGCAGCAAGGAGTTGCCAGACCTGACCCAGCGGGAGCCCAGGCCCTGTGGGCTAGATCAACTGGCGTGCGCTGTGAGGTTGGCAGTGGTGTTCGGGATGCATTTTCCACGTCGGGAGAGACCGAACGGTGGAGAGTCTGCTCAGGCCTCCAGAACCAGTGAAAAGCGGCGCTCAGTTGGCAAAAGATTAGTACATGCATTTACCCTACTGCATAGATCAAAAAACACCCTGTTTGGGAAGAAACTCTCTCCAATTTACTTGCTCCCTCCCCGCTTTGCACTGGCTCCTGGGCCGGCTTCAGCCATTGCTGCCAGAAGTAGGACTTGTCAGATGCCCTGAGCCATTCTCCCAGCTTTGGAGAGGGAAGAAATTAACAAGCACGAAAAAATAATCCATCAGCTCCTCTAAGCCAGGAACTCAGGGCAGGCACAGCTCCTTTGCCTAGGCACTGGTATAAGAGGACCACAGACTTTGAATGCCTTTCACCCCTGCATAGACCTGTCTGGGCCCATTTCAACGGCGTAGGCCCTCGTTAGTACAGTATAACAGGATATATACCTGAAGCCTAACTTCACTGTATCAGCTACATGGCGGAGTGGCAGGTTTATGACGTTTGATAACCATTCTGCCCATTAAGCAGGGTCCTCACCTACCCACATCAGGTGCCTGAGGACTGGTGGGTGGTCCACCCACGCCACCCAGCCACCTGCAACAGGGGTCCAAGAATAACAGTTGCCCCCTAGTCCTTACAGCCAACAGCACTGGGTGCCCATAGTCCAGCTGCAAAACCCACCCACCTATGCACTCTAGGGAACAGGAACATGGTTTCCTCCCAGACACTCAGAGGCAGCCATCAGCCCCCTGCCTTGCGCAGTGTGTAACCCCCTACTGCAGCCAGATACCTGTGCCTACAGCAGTCACCCCTGCCTGTCTAGGACTGTAGGTGAGAGCCTGCACCACACACTTCATGCCTGACTATCTGGACACCTGAGCTGAATCCATGCAAGAAAAGTAAACGGGCTCCTGGGCTCACATACCTAGTAACAGATCTAACCACCTGGTGGCAGGACATTAGAGCTTCAAAGGTGCCAATAATCAAACTAGCTCACGTGAGCAGCGTATTTGGGCATGTCAAAACGAAAGAAGAAGCTAGGACACAGTAAGCAAACAAAATAAATAAATATAATAACTTACGATGGCTCAGATACAAAAATCAATATCAAATCACATAAAGAAGCAGATCACAATGACTTCAGCAAGCTCCCAAAACAAAGAATCAAGAAATCTTCCAGAGGAAGAGAACTTCGTGGAATTACCAGAGGTATAATACAAAAGATGAATACAGGGAAGTCCTCAAAAGATCAGGAAGGAGATCAGGCAAAACACAGAACAACCCAAGGAACACACAAAGCAATAAGGAACTTAAGAAGATTGTAGAAGAGCACAGTGACAAATTTAGCAGGTTGCAAGAATCCATAGAGAGACAGCGAACAAATCCAGAAGATTAACGATAAAATTTCAGAATTAGACAACTCAATAGAAAATCATAGGAGCAGAACTGAGGCAATGGAAGTCAGAATTAGTGAGATTGAAGATAAAGCACTTTACACCAACTTATTTGAGGAAAAGTCAGATTAAAAAAGTTAAAAAAATAAAGTCTAAGAATTACATGGGACTCTATCAAGAGGAATAACCCATGAGTGATTAGAGTACCAGGAGGGGATAACAGAAAATACAGAGAAAATTGTTGAAGATTTGTTGGCAGAAAACTTCCCTGATACCGTGAAAGATGAGAAGATACCCAGGATGCTCATTGAGTTCCACATAAGGTAAATCCCAAAAGACAGTCACCAAGACATACTATAATCAAACTTGCCAAAACCAAAGATGAGAGGATTTTAAGGGTGACTAGGGATAAACGAAAAGTCATCTACTAAGGAGAGTCAATAAGACTAAGCTCGGACTACTCAGCAGAAACCATGCAGGCAAGAAGGCAATGGGATGACATATATAAAGCCTTGAAGGAAAAAAATTGCCAGCCAAGGATTATATATCCAACAAAACTGCCTCTCAAATATGATGGCAAAATTAGGGCATTTCCAGATAAGCAGTTTAGGGGATTTGTTTAAAAAAAAAAAAAAATTACAAGAAATACTAAAGGGAGTCCTCTGGTTAGAAAATCAGTAACATCAGATAATAAGACTAGACCACAGGACAGAGCAACCAGGTATCAACCCAGATAGGGAAGTCACAAAAATAAAGCTAAAACACTGAACATAGGGAAGCAGAGACATCAGTATGTGAAAGATAACAACATTAAAACAAAAAAGAAGGACTAAAAAATGTAGTCATAGATCTTTAATATACAGTGATATAAAGAAGTAAAAGATTGGTTTTAACTTAGAATAATAGGGGTAAATATTAAGGTAACTGCAAAGGAAACTAACAATCCTACACATCAAAATAAAAAACAAAAAAAAAAAACATAAAGACTCAGCAAATACAAAACCAACAGTGAAAAAGATGAAAATACATAAAGAAAAACAACTCAGCACAAAAAATTAAGAGGAACAAAGAAACTGTCAACAACACACAAAAAAAGACATCAAAATGACAGCACTAAACTCATACCTATCAATAATTACACTGAATGTAAATGGACTGAATGCACCAATAAAGAGAGTGGCAGAATGGATTAAAAAACACAACCCATCTATATGCTGCCTATAAGAGACACACCTTAGACTTAAAGACATAAACTAAAACTCAAAGGATGGAAAAAAATACATCAAGCAAACAACACTGAAAAAGAGCAGGAGTGGCAATATTAATCTCTGACAAAATAGATTTTAAAGTAAAAGCCACCACAAAGGATAAGGAAGGACACTATATAATAATTAAAGGGTCAGTACACCAGGAGGACATAACCGTAAGAAATATTTATGCACCCAATGACAGGACTCCAAAATACATAAAACAAACTCTAACAGCACTGAAAACAGAGAGAGAGAGCTCCACAATATTAGTAGGAGACTTCAACACACCACTTTCGGTGAAGGACAGAACATCCAGAAAGAGGCTCAGTAAAGACACAGAAGATCTAAATGTTACAATCAACCAACTTGACCTCATAAACATATATAGAACACTCTACCCAGCAGCAGACACGTATACTTTACTTATCCAACGCACGTGGAACATTCTCCAGAATAGACCACGTATTAGGCCATAAAGCAAGCCTTAACAGAATCCACAACATGGAAATATTACAGAGCATCTTTCCTGACCATAAAGCCATAAAAGCAGAAATCAATAACAGAAAAAGCAAGGGAAAAAAAAATCAAACACATGAAAACTGAACAACACCTTTCTCAAAAACTACTGAGTTGTAAAAGAAATTAAGGACAGAATTAAGAAATTCACAGAGTCAAATAATGATGAAAAGACATCCTACCAGAACCTTTGGGACACAGCAAAAGCAATGGTTAGAGGGCAATTTATAGCAATAAATGCACACAGCCAAAAAGAAGAAAGGGCCAAAATAAAAACATTAACCCTACAACTCAAACAGATAGAAAGAGAGCAGCAAAAGAAGCCCTCGGGCACAAGAAGAAAGGAAATAATAAAAAATTAGAGCAGAATTAAATGAAATAGAAAATAGACTATTGAAAGTAAATAAGACCAAAAGCTGCCTTTTTAAAATATCAACAAAATTGATAAACCATTGGCCAAACTGACAAAAGAAAAACAGGAGAGGAAGCAGATGACCCGTATAAGAAATGAGATGGGTGATATCACAAGAAATTCAACTAAAATTAAAAGAATCAGAATACTATGAAAAATTGGACTCTAACAAATTTGAAAACCTAGAGGAAATGGACAAATTTCTAGAAACTCACTACCTACCAAAACTAACACAAACAGATATAGAACAACTCAATAAACCTGTAACAAAAGAAGAGATTGAAAAGGTAATTAAAAAACTCCCAACCAAAAAAAGCAGTGGCCCAGATGGCTTCACTGGAGACTTCTACCAAACTTTCAGAGAAGAGTTAACACCACTCCTACTAAAGGTATTTCAGAGCATAGAAAAGTATGGAATACTCCCAAACTCATTCCATGAAGCCAGCATAACCCTGATACCAAAACCAGG
>NW_004444025.1:4778304-4847720 GCF_000243295.1 Trichechus manatus latirostris
TGAAAGCATTCCCCTTGAGAACGGGAACGAGACACGGATACCCTTTATCACCCCTCTTATTCAACATTGTACTGGAGGTCCTAGCCGGAGTAATTAGGCTAGAAAAAAGAAATAAAGGACATCCAGATTGGTAAAGAAGAAGTAAAAGTATCTCTGTTTGCAGGTGATATGATCTTATACACAGAAAACCCCAAAGAATCCACAAGAAAACTACTGGAACTAATAGAGGATTTCAGCAAAGTATCAGGATACAAGATAAACATACAAAAATCAGTTGGATTTTTCTACACCAACAGAGAACTTCAAGGAGGTAATCACCAAATCAATACATTTAAAATAGCCCCCAGAAAGATAAAATACTTTAGGAATAACTCTAACCAGAGACATAAAAGACCTGTACAAAGAAAACTATAAGACACTACTGCCAAGAAGCCAAAAGAGACCTACATAAGTGGAAAAACATACCTTGTCATGGATAGGAAGACTCCACATTGTGAGACTCTACCCAAAGCGATCCACAGATACAGTGCAATCCTGATCCAGATTCCACCAACAGTTTTCAGTGAGTTGAAGAAACAAATCACTAACTTCATATGGAAAGGAAAGACGTCCCAGATAAATAAAGCATTACTCAAGAAGAAGAACAAAGTGGGAGGCCTCACACTACCTGATTTTAGAACCTATTTTACCACCATCGTAGTTAAAACAGCCTGGTACTAGTACAACAGATACATAGACCAGTGGAACAGAATTGAGAATATAGACCTAAATTCATCTAGCTGTGGGCAGCTGATATTTGACAAAGGCCCAAAGTCTGTTAATTGGGGAAAAGACAGTCTCTTTAACAAATGGTGCTGGCATAACTGGATATCCATCTGCAAAGAAACTGAAACAAGACCCATACTTCACACCATGCACAGAAACTAACTCAAAATGGATCAGAGACCTAAATATAAAATCTAAAACAGTAAAGATCATGAAAAAAAAAATAGGGACAGCACCAGGAGCCCTAATATGTGGCATAAACAGAATACAAACCACAAGTAACAATGCAGAAGCAGCAGAAGAGAAACTAGATAACTGGGAGCTCCTAAAAATCAAACACTTATACTCAGCAAAAGCCTTCACCAAAAGAGTAAAAAGAGAACCTGCAAGCTGGGAATAAAGTTTTGCTATGACAAATCCAATTAGGGTCTAGTCTCTAAAATCTACAATATACTGTAAAACCTCAACAACAAATAGACAAATAACCCAGTTAAAAAATGGGCAAAGGATATAAACTGGTACTTCACCAAAGAAGACGTTCAGGCAGCTGCCAGATGCTCGAGGAAATGCTCACAGTCATTAGCCATTAGAGAAATGCAAATCGAAACTACAGTGAGATACCAGGTCACCCCAACAAGGCTAGCGTTAATCCAAAAAACACAAAATAGTAAATGTTGGAGAGGTGTTGGAGAGATTGGAACACTTATACACTCCTGTTTGGAATGTAAAATGATACAACTCCTTTGGAAATCAATTTGGCACTTCATTAAAAAGCTAGAAATAGAAGTACCACAGGGTCCAGCAGTCCTGCTCTTTGGAATATATCCTAGAGAAATAAGAGCCATCACACGAATAGATAAATGCACACCCATGTTCATTGCAACACTGTCCACAGTAAATAGCAAAAAGACGGAAACAACCTAGGTGCCCATCAGTGGACAAATGGATAAACAAATTATGATGTATTTACACAATGAAATACTATGCAACAATAATGGACGACAATGAATCTGCCAAACATCTCATAACATAGATGAATCTGGAAGGCATTATGCTGAGTGAAATTAGTCATCACAAAAGGACAAATATTGTATAAGATCGCTATTATAAGAACTCAGAGGTTTAAACACAACAGAAAATATTCTTTAATGGTTATGAGTGTAGGGAGGGAGGGAGAGGGGTATTCACCAACTAGATGATAGATTTAAATGATCATAGGTGAAGGGAAGGACAACACACACTACAGGGGAAGTCAGCCCAACTGGACTAAACCAAAAGCTAAGAAGTTTCCTGAATACAACCAAACACTTGGAGAGACAGAGTAGCAGGTGCCGGGGTCTGGAGACCGTGGTTTCAGGGGACATCTAGGTCAATTGGCATAACAAAGTTGATTAAGAAAATATTCTGCATTCCACTTTGGTGAGTGGCGTCTGCAGTCTTAAAAGATAGCAAGCGGCCATCTAAGATGCATCAGTTGGTGCCATCATACATGGAGCAAAGGAGCTTGAAGAACACCAAAGACACAAGGAAAGTATTAGCCCAAGAGACAGAAAGGGCCACATAAACCAGAGACTTCATCCGCCTGAGACCAGAAGAAGTAGATGGTGCCCAGCTACCACCAGTGAACATACTGACAGGGAACACAGGAGAAAGGTGGGGTGCAGAACTCAAATTCCTGTAAAAAGACGAGACTTAGTGGTCTGGCTCGAGGGACCCCAGAAACATGCCCCCGGCTCTCCATTAGCCCAGAACTGAAACCATTCCCGAAGCCAGTGCTTCAGACAAAGATTAGATTGGTCTATGGGACATAAAATCATACTCGTGAAGAAAGTATTTCTTAGGTTAAGTAGATACATGAGTTTAGACGGACAGCTCCTGGCCAGAGGCGAGATGAAAAGGCAAAAAGGGACAACAGCTGGTTGAATGGACACAGGAAATCTGGGGTGGAAAGGAAGAGTGTGCTGTCACATTGTAGGGAGAGCAGCTAGGGTCACATAGCAATGTGTGTATGAATTTTTATATGAGAGACCAACTTAAACTAAATTTCCATTTAAAGCACAATTTTAAAAAAAGAATATAGGACAACTACAGTAACAAAAAAAAAAGGAAGTAGAACACATTATTAAAAGAAGTTGTAAATATATTAATAAAGATATGGTAGAGTCATGCAGTGTTTTTATTTGAATACGTACAAGATGAAGTAATTTTAGAAGAGTCGTGGAAGTTTTTCATAGTAATTAATCAGTACAAAGACTTACTAGTAGAAGAAAATAATTACTAACAAAAAGAGAATACTTAATAGCAAAAGCATTTAATAATGGAATTGAGGCCAAATAAAAAATTTAATTAGATTGATTTAGCCAGTAACCTCTATATTAGTAAGAAATAAGTTTAAGATGCTTTTGTTATTATTTATAATTTGTCTTTTAAAAAGTTTTTGCTTGAAAAGTAAAAGTATTTTAATGTAAATAAACCAAAATGTTTGACCAGATTAAGTTTAGTGTCCCTTGCATTTATTAGTCTGCAGCCTGACAGACATCGTGGTTTATTGTAAAGAACAGACTTGAATTTTTATCCATTCCTGCAAGGTCCTTTCGCATATGCATATCCATTGTGCTTCCGCGTGCTGCTTCCCACCTGCGGGAACAGGTGCCCCTGCCCCTGGGAGGAGTGGGTGCCCAGTCCCGCTCCCAAGCACCTAAGGTTGGCAGACATAACAGGGCTCAGATAAGGTGGGGGGCGCCGTGTCGCCGAGGTCCCCCTCCTGCTGCCCCGGCTTGTGCCAGGAGTCTTCAGTCATGATTTTCACAGGGCTGTGGCCCACATGCCAGGCGGGACTGCAGTGGGAGCTTCCTGAGCCACGTGCCACACAGCAGCCTCCAGTTGGGGCCCCTCAGACCCAGGTGTTTGCACGACGTTCAGATCACACAACTTCAAAATAATTTTGCAAGGTAGTTCCTTCAGTGAGCAGTACTGAGGGGCAGGAAATGGCTATGAATTCAGGATTTTAAGTTTGTAATGTCAGGAAAGCATTCTAAGTACCGTCAATTCTCAATTATTTGGTGTAATAAAGGAAAAGAAAATGGTAGATAAATCCTGAAGTCTCCGGCCTGAGAATGTTCATTTTAAAAAGGTTACATGTGATATTTCAGCTCTGGAATTGTACTGTTAAAAAGAATAAAGCTAAACTGAGTTGAAGTGAGCTAAAGAGTCTCTTTATCAATTCTTCCCTGAACGCTTCTATATGTTGGGATTACAGAGCATTCAGATAGGATACTCTGTCCTTAAAAGTCAAGTTAAAAGTTACTTTATTTGTAAGAATTCAGCTGTTACAGTAACATCTAATTTGTCAAAACCCTTTTGTTAGAAATTTCATAATCGTGGGACTAAAAGGACATTAGGGGCATAGGAATGTTTCAGAATAACTGATAAAAATGTTATGACATGACTAAATGTTAGAGTGCTCAAGTCATGTCAGATGCACCAGGTAATATTAAATATTTATCTGGGAACCCTGGGAAAGGCAGAGGAGGAAGAGGTTATGTTGGGAACAGTCTAATCTATTTACGGGGTAAGGAAATAGCGGGAAACCCAGTGTGACAGAGTTAGCCAGCTAGACTCCAGTTCAAAAGAAGACTCTGACAAAGGTATGTAGACTCCTGTAACTCCGGAAAGGAGAGTCCCAGAAGTGCAGGAGAGTCGAGGGCAAGGCACAAGCTAGAGAAAGTCTCCTCCTTCCTGGCTTGGCCATTCCGAGCCGCTGTAAAAGGAACATATGAGATCAGAAGTTTCCAGGATCACTCCTAGACTTCCAGCAAGCCATCTGCTCAGGCATGCAATTCCCTTAATAGCAGAACAGGGATGGAGAATGAATCTAGACATTTTAATGTAAATGCTTCTTTGAAAAACTATTTTAGTATATTTTTGTTCAAATGCCACATATCTGTCAGAATGTACAAATGGCAGATCATCCTCTTCACTTAGGGGGAGTGAAGGAGACAGTGAGAATCATATTTTAGTTCATCCATAAAATGGCCTCCATAAGTTTCTGATATTCTTAGCACATTGTAGAGAATCAGCGGTTATTGAATGAGACAAAGGCAATTGTCATGTCGTTACGATAAGTAGTTGAGCTTGCGTAAAGTCTGAGGACGCAATGGTGAGTGGAGTAGATTTCTCGTGTGTTTCTGTTCCGGGGGATCCCGCCGTGTGCTGAAGGCTGTTTTGTTGTGGATTCCTTCTTCGTGGGGTGCTACCTCTGCAGTGTCTGTTCTTAACTCCCCGTGTGGTTTGAAGGACAGAGGTCGTGGCCAGGTGTAAGCATCCTGTGGAACCAGGCGACGGGGGTTCCATTCCCCACAGACACCTCTTCCTTTCCTTTTCTGGTCCCCTGTCCTTTTCCTTTCCCCTCCCTGTGCCCACCTCCTCCCTTCATTCCTTCTCCACCGTCTGCATCCGAGGCCTGCCAGAGACCCCCCAGGCGTCGCTTAGCCCTGCCTTACGCCCTTCAGTGGGGGTGGACACTTGGATACCTATGTGCACAATTAGGTATGACTTTCCCTTACAGCCTGCAAAGTGCCAAGGCAAACAGAGCTAACCTCTTAAGATGAATCTGTGTTAGATTCACCTTTTTCTGCGATCAGGGGACTTCATGACACCTTAAGTAATTTTGGAGGAGAAAGCCATTTTGCAGTGCATAAACTGGAAGCTGACTATACTGTATGTTGCTCAAAGTCTAATTATGCTTCATTCTTTGTCTATAATTGTTCTCCTTAAATATAAGTTACGGTGTCATTTGCCCAAAGGAAAATATGTGAGATAAATGGTCAGTGGCCTTTCATAAATGACATTGTTGGAACTTTTGTCTCCTGTTAGGATGCCAGGACCGTACATGGGTTAACACCTCTCTGAAAGTGTGCCCTGGTTGCTGTTGAATCAGTTCTGACTCATGCGACCCCATCTGTGTCGGAGCAGAACTCTGCTCCGTGGAGTTTCCAATGGCCGATTTTTCAGAAGTAGATCACCAGGCCTTTCTTCTAAGGCACCTCTGGGTGGACTCAGCCTCCAGCGTTTGGTTAGCAGCCAAGCACATTAACCATTTGCACCACCCAGGGACTCTAATATAACCTCACTAAAACAATTATACACCTAATTCACAAATTTTCTACTGTCTTTCATACCAGTTAAAATTAATTAATTTTATTTGTAAATTTCACATTAGATTGATAAATTTGTTAAAGCAAAATAAATCTGCTAATATAAAAAATTAGATAAAATCGCAACTAAAATTTATTTCTTTGTAGATAACAGTCTGTATAACCATATTAGAAATTCAGTTTGGGATTTTTTTTTTTGAGGGGGGGGTGCTATTTCAGTTTGCTACAGAAGAAATGCCAAAGTGTCTAGACACTCAGAATTTCAAATCGTACCCTAATTTCCCTTAAATCCTTAGTCAAAGAGGTTTGTCTTAGTACATTTCTCTTCAAAACACATTGTCTTTAATATAATCTATCTACTTACTCTTTTTAGAAGATAAATGATAAAATGATGATTATATTGTGTAAAACTGAATATAAGAAAGAACCCCTTAAATTATTTGGACATGAAACTTACAGTTTTTAAACTTCTAAGTCACATAATTATTCATGTATATTTGGGGAGCAGTTTTGCTGCACTGTAAAGAGAAAAAGGAAAATATTTTTGAGACAGCAAACTAAGAGACCACGTATTTCAAAACATGATCAGTGTTACGGAAGTAAGTTGAGTTTTTTAAGTTTTTTTTTTTTTAATTAAACTGTACACAATTACTTGTACAAGAAAGGCCTATGACTTCTGAATTTTTAACTTTTTACTTCTAAAATTCTTAATAGAAAAATTAATGAGATCATACCAGCCAGATCAGTTGGAGAAACTTAATATTGCAGTATGCTGCTTCTCAAGTATGAATTGCTGCTGGTTTGCCAGAAGCCCTAAATTTTTATATTTGGGATCATGGAGGAGTAATTGCTTGATGTGCATATTATTGGCAACTTTTTCTTTAGGAGCAAGGATTACCCTTAATACCAGTTACTAAAACAAGTATATGGCTTGTTTTGTGACCTTGCTTGCCAACAGACTTCCTAAATGGTTTCTTCTCACTATAATCAAGTTTGAATTTCAGTATATCTTCTATTAAAGTCATCCTTATATCATTTTTAAATTGTTGCTTTTAAAATCTTTTGTGATTTTTTAAGTCCACTTGATGGTAATTATTTTTATTATCCATCCTCATAGAATTCTACTCATCCCTCTCTCCTCTGTTTTTTTAACTGTTAACAGAAGAGACATAAAAAAAGGACTCTTCTCATTTTATCTTCTGTTTTTTAAAATTGTTAAGATTTAGAATATAAACTACATACAAGTTTTATTCTAAAAATAAAACTTCTCTGATCCAAGGAAGAAATAGACATTAAAAAGTAGAGAAGTGTGATTAAGCTTCATCACTGCACTCATTTAGAAAGTATGGGAAAGACATGGAAAAATGTCAGTGTTAAATAATTAAAACACTGAATTATTAGTACTGCTAGGTCTTCTGCAAGCACTTTATCATCAACACGTGACTTACGTTTTATTCCAGTTTGTCTGCATAGCACAGCAAGATTACTGCCGTATTCTCAACCAAGTAGAAAAGAACATGCAAAAAGTCGAAGAGGAAGGAGAGATTGTTATGGTAAAAGAACACCGAGAACTTGATCGGACTGGAACAAGAAAGGGGCACATTGTCATCAAGGTAAAGCAGCCAGCTCCCCATCGCCCAGGGGAAGGGATTTTTTTGGTAGTGTCATTTATAGCGATACAGAATTTTATCTTCTTGGCGCAATCAAAATTTCTCATTAACAGGGATTTTTTTTTTCCATTTTTAAGCATAACATCTCTTCAGAGTTGTCAGTTATAAGAAGTCTGTATTTCTTGATGAACAGCAGATGTATTATTATTATTCTGTATTACACAACCCAGTTGATTTTATGTTGAAAGTTTAAAATCTCGGTACTATAGAAATGTTATTCATGCAGGGTAATGATTACATCTGTATTTGTTACAGGGCACTTCAGAAAGACTAACAATGCATTTAGTGGAAGAGCATTCAGTGGTGGATCCAACATTCATAGAAGACTTCCTGTTGACCTATAGGACTTTTCTTTCTAGCCCAATGGAAGTGGGCAAAAAGTTGTTGGAGTGGTTTAATGACCCGAGCCTCAGGGATAAGGTTGGCAAATACATTCTATTTTAGCACTTAAATATGAAATATTAAGATATTAACTTAAAGATACTCTCTATGTATTTGTCACACTAGTTCAAATTAATTTACTGGAATAAATTAATGTTTAGGACTGTACTTTTGAAGCAAAAAAAAGTTCTTGTTATAGATTTCTGAGCTAAGCCCTAGAAATGTTTTATTTTACTGCAAAGGCCAATAAATTAGCCACCAAATGTTTAAACTTTAGCCCTGCTGGGAATGTGTTAAAACACAACTCCCCCGGGGGTCTTCATTTTCTAGTTCTGTAGGTAGTCTGTGTTGTCAGATACAAGTTAATAATTTTTAAATGGACACCGGAACAACATTTCATTACAGCCATCACTGGCTGGTAGGCCCCAGTAGTATAACCCTAAGTAGACCCCACTTCGCAACTCTAGAGAGCTACATAGTTCTCATAGTCCTCTGAGGTTTGAGCGCTCGCCATAGTCCATACTCACTTCTTCTTTCCATGCGGCAGTCTGCCTTGCATGCAACAGACCTGAAAGAGGCAGGATATATGAAGGTCTCGAAAATAGAAGTAAAGGTGAAGAGCCCAACACTCTGGTGCTGGCTTTGCCGCTCAGTGGCTCTGTGATCTCTGAGAGGTCGTCGGGACAGTAATGCCTCTCATTGCACGTTCTGAGAGGCGTAAGCCTGGAAGTCCTCACACCCGTGGAAGCTTGATGGGAGTGTTGTTTCTGCCATACACCTGTGTGTCACCTGATGATCTGGGACTCGCTGTCTTTGCTTCTGGGGTTTCTCTGAGAATGAAACGGAATAGTACAAGTTCTTTATCTGGAGCCTGGCTTCGAGTACACCTACCGCATCTTCAGGGTTGTTCGTGATTATTGGCGGTGGTTATTGGTACTCAGTTTATGATTTATGAACCTTGTTTTTTTATCTGTAAAATGGCTAGTTGACTTTCAAACTGCCTTCTGAGCGACAAAATTATGATTTTGTGAAAAAGTCAGATGTTACAGTTATAAGGGAGATGGTCTCAGTTTTGTAAATTTGAAAACTGAGCAAAATTGATAATAAATGACAAAAGATTAACATAAATATGAAGACTCTTCAGTTGTTAGTCAGATCATGTACTGTGATTTGTTAAAATTAACTGTACAACATAGCCTTGTTTCTTTAATGCTAAATTAAAAAAAAAACAAAAAAACAAAACGTTGCTGTCGAGTTGACTCCAATTCACAGCGACCCTGTAGGACAGAGTAGAACTGCTTCCAAGGAGCCATGGTGGATTTGAACTGCTGACCTTATGGTTAGCAGCAGAGCTGTTAACCACTGAGCCACCCTTTTCTCAGTTTGATGAAGGACATGGTTCATTTTTGAAATAATTGTACAAAAAATTTCTTTTAACTTGTTACTCAGAATTTAGAAAATTAAACTCTGATATATACATGGATACAGATATATGTATATATCAGAGTTTAATTTTACCCTTAATACCAGTTACAGGAATAAAGATTTGAACTAAAACAAGTATGTGGCTGTATTTCTATATTTAAAGTTGCAGTTACATTCATTTTATTCAGTAAAATTTTATTGAGAACTGACTACATGCCAGGCATTGTTACAGGTGCATTTAGTACATGATAGGCAGTTTAGAATGTGTTAGACAAAGACGACCTCCTGGAACTTAGAGTGTAATGAATGCTGCGTAGTTCTCACTGGGTACAAAAGGAATACTCCATGACTGTGGGTGTGTGTATTAGTCTGTGTGAGGCCGTCTGTGAAAACACGTATGCAGCGAAGGGAAAGGCTACTCTTTTCTCCTGGAGTACTGCAGGTGTTAAAAGGCTCCTAAATCTCTGTGTTAGCAAGTAATATTTATCTACTCCCAGCTGTCTCCTTTTTATAACCTGTTCCTTGCATCTCTCTCTAAGCTTAACGCAGTTCATTCCCTTTATCTATTTTGTTCCTCTGCCTTTACTTTTTACTTTCTGTCTTCTTCCGTCTTGTAGTAATCTATTTTGGTTTTATTGTACTTTTGCTTTTATTGTGACTACTTCAAATATGTTTTAAAAGTAAGCAACATGTAAATTAAATACCATCCTTCACAAATTCAAAAACCCTTCTTGGGACAACGACGTAAAAGTCTGTAGTTAAAAGATAAATATATTTTTTTCAGAAGGTCTTATTTTTATATGAGTAAAATCCTTGCTGAGGCTTTTTTTTTTTCTTATTCAGTATTATTAAGTGTATTGTCTGAAAGTTAGATTCTTTTTAAAATACTTCGGATCGCAAATTTTTCATACTAAAAAGTAGTACACTTATTTTCAATCATTGATTTTCAGGTTACACGGGTAGTATTGTTGTGGGTGAATAATCACTTCAATGACTTTGAGGGAGATCCTGCGATGACTCGATTTCTAGAAGAATTTGAAAATAATCTGGAAAGAGAGGTAATATTTGTGATTTTTTTAAAGACCTGATCAGCGTTAAGTTCCTTTTAATCACCCTGTCCTTGCATTGACACCACTTCTCCTGAACTTTTATAGAAAATGGGTGGACATCTGAGGCTGTTAAATATTGCGTGTGCAGCTAAAGCAAAGAGAAGATCAATGACATTAACAAAACCCTCCCGAGAAGCTCCTTTGCCTTTCATCTTACTGGGAGGCTCAGAGAAGGGATTTGGAATCTTTGTTGACAGCGTAGATTCAGGTAGCAGAGCAACCGAAGCAGGCTTGAAACGTGGGGATCAGGTAGGATATTTCTAAACCGAGATTTAAGTGTGAATATTGGTGTCTCTTTTTTCTTCAGTCAAATGCAATACTGCAGTTAATTTTATAATTTTATTTTTAGATACTAGAAGTCAATGGCCAAAACTTTGAAAATATTCAGCTGTCAAAAGCCATGGAAATTCTTAGAAATAACACACATTTATCTATCACTGTGAAAACCAACTTATTTGGTAAGTGTTTTTGCATACTTTTATTTTTCTCCTTTTGGTCTTTTTTTTTAACATTTAGGTCTTACCATAAAAGAAGTCATTTTTATGAGTGATTTTTAAAACGTAAGGATCAGAGTATGTATAGTAAACTATATAGATAGTAGCAACGGGGTTCCGTTCTGACAACTCTGTTGTAAATCAGTTCTGACGTAAGTTGAGTGTCTTTTTTTTTTTTTTTAAGTTTTCATTATTATTGCCTTTTATTATCAGTATCTTTATAAATTTGATCTTTGAACGTCTGTGAATGAACATCTGAGAATAACATTGGCAAATTAAAAGCTGCAACATTGTATGTAGTATACATTACTGATGATAAGATGTACTCCAAAAACAAAAACAGTCATAAGTGTGGTCCATCATAACTCAAATACGTCGTAAGTCAGGGACTGCCTGTATAGGCATAGTTAATTATGTAAATACATTATTAGATATAAATCAAAGTCTACTGATTTAAACACCATACAAGTTCTTTTTTATCTGTGATTTTCTTGATGAATGTTGATAATGCTTAATTACCTATAGACTGGGGAGTGGGCTACTCCGTTTGTTTTGTTTTTTATTCTGAGTGGAAGTTACAAAGCAATATACAGACAGTTTCTTGGTGACATTTATCATTAGAGTAAGTATTTTTCCACAGGATTGCAATTCTGATTGCTGAAATCCATATTCTCAGATATCTCCAAGTTTTATAATTGCCTTTGAGTTGTTCCGATTTCTTATAATTGGCATTGTGTGGTGTTTATGTTTCCATTCATTTTAGTATTTAAAGAACTTCTAACTAGATTATCAGAAGAGAAGAGAAATGGTGCTCCTCACCTCCCTAAAATTGGAGACATCAAAAAGGCCAGCCGCTACTCCATCCCAGACCTTGCTGTAGATGTAGAGCAGGTGATAGGACTGGAGAAAGTCAATAAAAAAAGCAAAGCCAACACTGTTGGAGGAAGGAACAAGCTCAAAAAGATACTTGACAAGACCCGGATCAGTATCTTGCCACAGAAACCGTATAAGTAAGTATCTGTATAAGTTTCTGTGCTATGTTATAATGGATTAAAACTCTTGACATGAGAAGCAAAGGTAGTGATGTAAGTGATGTTTGCACTATGAGTAATAAATGTTTTATTATAAATTCTTCTGAAACAGAACTGAGTTGTCTTGGAATCAATATTAAACAGACAAGTTTGTTTTAATCCCATTTTTGTCGCTTACTTGTCCATCCCCAGTCCTCGTTAAAGATAGTTTAGTGCTTTCTCATATGAACAATTTTTTTTCCCATTTGAACTTGTCAAAAGTACCTCCTGTCTCCCCCAAGATTCAGCATTGTTTTTGCTACTCTATCTTGGTTTCTGGGTATCTTCTGTACCATCAGTGTCTGTTCTTTGCCAGCCAAATCATTGCTTCTTCCAGTTGCCACTTTTCATCGCTGCCATTCTCTTCTCTCCTCTCACTTCTATTTTCAGTTATTTAACTTTTGCTAAGACATCATCAACTGGTCATAGAATTCCTTTCCTTCCTCACAGTGGACTTTTTAGCCAGAATGTCAGCTGTATTCTTTTTTTTTTTTTTTTTGTATATGAAATATTATTTATTTCCAGTAGCATCTTGTTTTAACTTCTAAACATTTTAGCATATTCAACGTTTCCCATATTCATTTTTTGCCAGCATGAACTAAAGATCAGTGTGGACCTTAATTAATGTAATTCTAGGTGACATAATTGAATCCTTCTTGAGTATTTATTCATGACAAAGTTGCAGGTGTCCCTTACACTTTGTCATCTTTGCTTACTTGCCATCAACGAAATTAATGTTAAATATCTTGGATGTGCCAGGTTCAATTGTTTGTATTCCTCAAACTACAACGGCATAGGAGATGAGTTTTCTTCAATAATTTAATGGGTCTTACACAGACACAGCAAGTATACACATTCAGGACTTTATCAAGGGTTTTTCTTTTTTTTAATTTCATTTCAGATAAATTTTCATATACAGATTAGAGAGACATGGTCTGGAAAATATTATTTATGGGTTGAATGTCCAACTTGTGTTGCCGCTATTCCAAGTATAGAGTAGTGATTGGTGGTTTCTTATCAGCTGAAGAAGACTTCTGTAGCAGAGTCCTAGGGATAAGCAGTGTATATGATGGATTTATGTATAAAAATTCGGGAGTATGTTTATACTCTAGGCCTGCTGGCATTATAGAAAATAAAAATCGATTTTTAAAGTGACCACTCTCCATGAAAAACTTGTTTTTAAACGTATGAGAAAATAAATTACCTAAATGCAAATTATTAACACAGTAACAAAAAAAGATCTTAGAGTCATATTTGACCAGGAGTAAAAGATGAACCTTTTAAAAAAAAATCACACCCCCAGACTCTCTGTTAGCCCAAAACTAAAACCATTCCCAAGGCCAACTCTTCAGACAAAGATTAGACTGGACAATGGGACATAAAATGATACTGGTAAGGAGTGTGCTCAGGTACATACATGAGATTAAATGGGCAGCTCCTGTCTGGAGGCGAGATGAGAAGGCAGAGAGGGTCAGGAGCTGGTTGAATGGACATGAGAAATCCAGGGTGGAAAGGAGGAGTGTGTTGTCACCGTATAGGGAGAGCAACTAGGGTCACATAACAATGTGGGTATAAATTTTTTGTATGAGAAACTAACTTGAATTGTAAACTTTCACTTGAAGCACAATAGAAAAAAAAATCTGTTTGACAAGCTTTAAAAAAAAATAAATCAAACAAATGTCACCCTGACCCTGGCCAGTATTAATAGAAATGTGATATGTAAGAACTGGGATGTAATCCATCCACAGGGCAGGACAATGGCAAGAAACACAGTATGATAATACTATGTATGATTTTGTCCTATGTGTGTTTAGAAAGATATTCAAAAGCTAGAGAGAGGAAGGTAAAAATGATAATAATTAGATGTGTTGATTTTAAAGCACTAGAAAACATCTTAAATAATTTGCATTTAAGAAAATATGACTCGAGCAGCAAAAGACAGAATGGATAGATGGGACCTCATAAAAATGAAATACTTTTGGAGCCCTAGTGATGCAGTGGTTAAGAGTTCAACTGCTAATCAAAAGGCCAACAGTTTGAATCCCGCAGCTGCTCCTTGGAAACCCTAAGGGGCAGTTCTGCTCTGTCCTGTAGGGTCGCTATGAGTCGGAATCGACTTGACGGCAACAGGTTTGGTTTTTTGGTTTTTTGATACGTTAAAGGACTTTATCAACAAAGTGAAAAAATAACCTACAGATTGGGAGAAAATTTTCAGAAACCATGTATCAGATAAGGGCCTAATATCCAAATATATGTAAAACTTCTACAGCTTAACAACAAAAGACAAATAACCCAGTCAAAAGATGGGCAAAGGACTACAGATTGGGAGAGAAATTTCAGAAACCATATATCAGATAAGGGCCTAATATTCCAAATCATATAAAACTTCCACAGCTTAACAGCAAAAAGACCACCCAATCAAAAAATGAGCAAAGGACTTGAACAGACATCACTAAAGAGGATATTCATCTGGCCAGCGAGCACACGAGAAGATGCTGAACATAGTAGCCATTAGACAGCTGCAAATCAAAGACGTGAGGTATCGCCTCACCCCCCTTGGAATGGCAATGATGAAAAAAAAAACAAAAACGGAACATAAGTGTTGGTGAGGTTGTGGAGAAACTGGAACTCTCATCCATTGTTGGTGGAAATGTAAAATGAGGCAGCCACTTGGAAAACAGTTTGATGGTTCCTCAAAAAGCTGAATGTAGAATTACCATATGACCCAGCCATCCCAATCCTAGGTACGTACCCAGAAGTAAAGGCAGGAACACAAACGGACACCTGTACACCAGTGTTCATTACAGCACTTTTCACAATAGCCAAAAGATGGAAACAACCAAAATGTCCCATCAGCAGATGAATGGATAAAGTGTGGTACCTCCATACCATGGAATATCCCGCAGCCATAAAGAGAAACGAAGTTCTGATGTGTGCCGCAACATGAATGAACCTTGAAAACATTGTGCTTAATGACATAGTCACAAAAGGAAATACTGTATGATCTCATTTATATAAAGTAAGCAGATATATAGAAACCAAAGATTATTAATGGTTACCAGAGGTGGTAGAGAGGGGGAAAAGGAGAAGTTTTGTTTGAGGGACGTAGAGTTTATGTGAATGGTGGTAGAATGTTTTGGATGAGGATAGCAATAATCGGAAGCCCTGGTGGCACAGTGGTTAAGAGCTCGGCTGCTAACCAAAAGGTCAGCAATTCAAATCCACCAGCGGCTCCTTAGAAACCCTATGGGGCAGTTCTACTCTGTCCTGTGGGGTCACTGTGAGTCAGAATTGACGCTATGGCAGTGGGTTTTTTGGCTTAGCGATAATGATGGCACAGTGTGAAAAATGTAATCAGTGTCATTTAGTTGTTAATGTGGAAGCTGTGTGTTGGTGGATGTTTTGATGTGTATTTCTCACCACAATAAAAAAGGGAAAAATATGACTATTTTTATGAAAATTGTTTAAATAATTCATCAACTTGTAATATAATTGAAATGAAAAAAATAACCAGTCAACAACAAGGGGCTGAGTAATCCAGACATGAATATATAGGGATATAAAAGCCAGTTTTGTGGATTTTTATTCTCAAACATGATCAGTATTACAGAAAGTAATATAAATTAATCATCTTCTTTTATATATAAAAGTAAACTGTAGCAGTCAATTTTTATTGGTATAGTAGAGTTGATGTTTTAAAGCTAGTTAATACTTAAATTTTTCTAGAGTCCCTGGGTGGTACAGTTACATGCTTGGCTACTAACAGAAAGGTTAGAGGTTGGAATCTACCCAGAAATGCTTTGGAAGAAAGGCCTGGCAATCTACTTCTGAAGGTTGCAGCCATTGAAACCGCTATGGAGCACAATTCTATTCTGATACACGTGGGTTACTGTGCGTTCACGACAGCTGGTTTTTACTACTTAAACTTTTCTAGATGTTGTTATTGCTGGTTGCCATCAAGTCATTCCAACGCATGGTGACTCCATGCTGCGGAGCAGAACTGCCCCATAGGGTTTTCAAGCCTGTGACTTGTCTTCTGAGGCGCCTGTGGGTAGCTTTGAACTGCCAACCTTCCGGATAGTAATTGAGCACTTAACTGTTGCACCTACTAAAAGCTGCCTACTTTTCTAGAAACCAGCATGTATTTACATTTTAACCAATTTTATTTTTTTTTTATAAAGCCACTGATCTTCTGGACTTAAGATACTGGTTCTTACCCAGAGGCCTGCATGCCGTCCAGTGAAATATGGCGTCAGTGGTGATGAGATTCAGTTGGCCCAGGGCAGGGCCCGTGCATTTCTAAAAGCCAGCACGTTGTCCTGCTGCACAGTTACTGGCAGGGGGAGTCTAGAATTCAGGAAATAACTTGTTCTCTCATGAGACCCTTTTGGAGAATGTAGGAACATAAGTTGAGTACTGTTAATTGAATTTGTAACTGGTTGATGGGCACTGCCGAATTAAAATTTATCATTTAGTGAGAACCTGCCATATACCCAGTAACTGCATTGTATGTATTATCTCATTTAATTTTCACAGTAGTTTTTGGAGTAGGTACTCTTATTCCCATTTTACAGATGTAGAAATTGAAGCTCAGGAAGCTTAAGTGTGTGCCCATAACCTCACAATAAGAAAGTTTCAAAGCCAGGATTCTAATCTAATCTGGCACCAAAACCTTCTTTAGCCACATCTGCCTCCCTCACCCCCACTCACCCCAGTGCCCATAAATACAGCCTGTTCTGCTCTGGTGGCTGGGATAATCGTTCAACAACAAGGGACTAATGGAGGAATCTAGGCGTGATTTATAGGCCAGTTTTGTGGGTTTTTATTCTCAAGCATTATCAGTATTACAGAAACTAAGATGCTGATGATGTAAGTTGGCAGCGCAGGCATGGTGGAGTGACGCGATGAAAGAGGTGAGGAGAGGGTGGGGCAGAGCTCACGGAATTCAGATTTGGCCGTCAGGTAGGTGGCGAAAAGAGGGACTGAACCGAGAGGCTATCACATGCAGTCAAGACCAGAGAAACAATGTCAGTAACACGGAGAGAGCTGGAGAGGTGAAGCAATAGGAGGCTGTGCCCAGGCAGGGCGTTTTTAAATGACGTCTTGAATATAACATATTTTCAATCCAAGAGTATCCCGTTTTTGCAGATAACAGAGAGATAGTTGAGAAAACAAGAAACTGTGACAGTAGAGATTTAGATCATCATGTAAGTGTTACAATGTTGCCAAGGAACATTTCTTAAGAAGGAGTCTTCTTTTGGGTATTGCCTGGAGTATAGTAATAGTTATAACCATTTGTGGCAAGAGTGGACCAGTCAGCTATGTCTCGGCTTGAGCCCGCAGTAGTAGTTTTCTCATGACATATGACATCTAATATTTTTGGCAGTAGAGACTAGCTTATATGGTGTCTCAGGCAGCTAGTGTTGCTATAACAGAAATACCACAGTGGATGGTTTTAACAAAGAGAGGTTTATTCTCTCACAGTCCAGTAGGCTACAAGTCCAAATTCAGGGTGTCAGCTCTAGGGGAACGCTTTCTCCATCGGCTCTTGAGGAAGGTCCATGTCATCAACCTTCCTTTGGTCTGGGGGCTTCTCTGCACAGGAACCCCAGGTCCAAAGGACGCGCTTCGCTCCCGGCACTGCCTTCTTGGTGGTGTGAGGTTACCATGTGTCTCTACTCACTTCTCTCTTTTATGTCTCAAAGAGATTGTTGTAAGACACTATCCAATCTTGTATACCTCATCGGTATAACTGCTGCTAATCCATCTTATTAGACCATAGCGATTGAATTTACAACACATAAGGAAGTCACATCAGATTACAAAATGGTACACAATTATACAATAGTGGGAATCATGACCCAGCCAAGTTGACAGATATTCTTGGGGGACACAATTCAATCCATGACATATGGTGAAAAATACAATTCCACTGATAATGTGATAGTTCTAATATTTTTGCAGAACACCGGTATTTTAAGTCTTTTATATATATGCATGCCTATATGTGCTTATATAGAAATTTAAAAATTAATCTTGATTTTAAAAGAAATCTCTTGCCCTCATATTTACCTCTATAATTTCCATTTCCCCTTCCCCCAAAAAACAGAAATAATGCTGCTAGATTTGTTTTTAACACAGCTAGTAAAAATAGTAGATACTATGATTAAGCCGTACTGTCTGAAAGCCTAATAAATACTGTATGTCTTCATTGTTATTTATAATGACTTGGTTTATATTTTTTTCCTTTTTATTTCAAGATGTCTATAGAAACCAGTCAGAACTACAACCACTTGATTATGATGTAGTTATTGTGTGTGTGTGCGCTGATGGTTTTATTTAGATATTTTGTTTGAAGATGATGCTTGAAATCTAGAAGTTTTATGTATTATTAAATCATCTTTAAGGAGTTGTTTACAGTTAACGGGCTTTTTATAAATGGAAATGAGTTTCTAGCTATCAATAATAAGCACTGTTTCTCTGGAAACGTAAATGAGTAGCTAGATATTTGAGTGGAGGACAAAAAAGTAAAAGTGAGTCATTGGATTTGGAATACCTCGTCTTTAACGCTCAGAAGTGTCACCGCGCACCTCTGCCTTGTCATGCGCTGTCTCACTAAGAAGTCATGTCTGTGTCAGGGTTTCCTTACATTCGACTCCATAGCGGCCTTTTATTTCCCTCTGAAATACTGGAGAATAAAATCAGGACAGTTTGTATTTTTTTCCCCTCTGTTCATTTTATTCCATTTCTACAGTTTGGTTCAGGTCAGATTATAAAACAGTTTATCATTCTGATGCAAAAGCCGCTGGTTGAGTGAGATTAAATACACTTTTTAATGTGCTTCTTTTTAAATCCATCTCCGTTGTTAACTGGAGGTAATTTCTTCTTAAATACATTTCTGTACTGAGAAACTACTAATATTTGTTGGGGCTTTCCTAATTAAAAAGACATAGGTTTTAGAGACACATTATCTGATACACTCAAGAAGTAGAAAAACGAGTTGGGTTGGATATAGTTAAGGAGTAGTTTCAAAATAAAGCTAATTTTATAATTCATTGCTTTTGCAGTTTTCAGCCAGATTTATTAATGATATTTATTCATTAAGTGCAAGTCTCATGGAATATGGTTTATTTGTGGCCTGTGTCTGTGGTTTTATTCATTAACTGCAGGTCTTGTGAAGTATAATTTATTTGTGGTCTGTGTCTACCTATAGCTGTTTAAACTGCTGACGATTTATTTTCTGATTCTCCCCTGTTCAGTGATATTGGCATTGGCCAGTCTCAGGATGACAGCATAGTAGGATTAAGGCAGACGAAGCACATCCCCACTGCACTGCCTGTCAGCGGAACCCTGTCATCCAGTAACCCTGACTTACTGCAGTCCCATTATCGCATTTTAGACTTCACTGCTACTCCCGGTGAGCACCCCTGACACTTGTGTTTTTTGTGGTAACCTTTTTCCTTCTAACATAATGGTAATGCTTTACACGTCCCTCTTGGTTTGGCATCGATTATATCAGACATTCAGTCGGGGTAGACCTTGAATTTCCAACAGTTGAAACCAGGTCTTCTATTCGATGAACTATTTTGATATAGCCCGTTAATCTCCCTGAGCCGCCTTCTTTCTATCACGAAATGAAGATGACACATACCATGTAGGTATTAGTAAGTCTTATCAAAAGTAATAAAAAATAGGGTGTTTTTAATATAATAAAGATTGTAATAATAAAGATGAACTTTAAATGTTTTTTCTTCTGCCGCCAACATGGCGGTCTTCGTGCTGCTGTTGTGCTGTGCTGTGTTTGCACTTTGTCTGCAGATGGTTCAGTCAGGTAGAGAGGGCGCTGTGTTCTCGCAGCAGATCAGCGTGGTGATTGAACCTTTGAGGAGGAGTAGAGTAACGGAGAGGTGGAGGTGTAGCATCGCCTCTCTGAGGTTTTCTTCGGGGTACTCTGCCTGATTACCTTACTGTATATTAAAGACTTCTCTGCTTATGTGCGGCTTTCTTTCCCCCAGACCTGCCGGACCAAGTGCTAAGGGTTTTTAAGGCTGACCAGCAGAGCCGATACATCATGATCAGTAAGGACACCACAGCGAAGGAAGTGGTCATTCAGGCTATCAGGGAGTTCGCTGTCACTGCTACCCCCGATCAGTATTCACTGTGTGAGGTGTCTGTCACTCCTGAGGGAGTCATCAAGCAAAGAAGACTTCCAGATCAGCTTTCCAAACTTGCTGACAGAATACAACTGAGTGGAAGGTATACAACGTGTATCCTATTGAATTTCTTTACCCTGTCTTCAAACTCCCATCAAAGTCTAAGGGATGAACACTTTGAAAGGGTTTAAAAAATGAGTGAGTACTCCTGCAGGTTTCAAAGAAAAAGGAGTTTTCCCTCCACCACGGATTGCTACATCACAGTAAATGCACACAGTAGACTGCTGACCCTTCCAACAAGAACTTGTTGAAAACAAGGGCGCTGTGATCCACATGTTGGTGCTGACCTCCCAGCTTCTACCCTTGCCCTTTAGGACACTGGGCTGGCCAAGTGGCAGAGTACGCCTGGTGTAAAATCACAGAGTGAATTCTGATGTTCTTCTCCTTGGATAGGTACATTCACAGAATGGTTTCTAATAATATCCTAGTCATTTCCTTCTGCCTACCCGGCTTTACTAGGAGCTTCATTGGTTTAGGTGGAAATGTGTGGTAATGTGATCGGTTAACTGAAACCGAACCGAACCCCTTGCCAATGAGTTGATTCCGACTCATAGTGACCCTGTAGGACAGAGTAGAACTGCCCCATAGGGTTTCCAAGGAGCACCTGGTGGATTCAAACTGCCAGCCTTTTGGTTAGCAGCCATAACTCTTAACCACTACACCACCAGGGTTTCCAAATCCTGGAAATGCTACCTATTATTGTAAATTTTGCTATGAAAATCGCTTCTTAGCTCTGGGACCAAACTTCAGTTGCTACAGAGCTTGATTCCCTTGCTGCGTAAGTGCTTGTATGACATGTTACTTTTGAGAAAATATTGAACCTAATTTTGTCATTCCCTTGAATCATATTTCTGTTGTTAGATATATGTAATTTTGTAGCCTCAAGCCACGGATTAGTGAAAGTTGGAAAGTAGTTAAATTTTATCTCTCACGATTAGATTGTGCACTGACTGAAAATTAAGTACCGTATTTTTATGCAAATAACGCACGCTTTCTGTGTTTGTTTGCCAGCCACTCCCCCTGCCCTGAGGTGTTTTCATAAGCGCCACTGCTGTGTCGCTGTAAGAAAAAGTTAGCATAGTGTACTTACAAAAATACCTTGTGGGAGGGGAGGGCATGGTTGGCAAACATACATAGAAGGCATGCGTTATTTGGGTAAAAATAACGGTAATTCCATAGGTCACCTTTTTTTTCCTTTCAATTTTTCCTACCATATGGAGTGCTTCATTGGACTTTTTCATGTCAAATATCTAAGGCATGTTTTAATGTTTTCAAAACTTCTGTCTCTTTCTAACCACTTTAACTTCCTTCCATGTCTTCATTTTTTACTGTTTTTCCAACACGAGGACTAGTAGGTAGTTTTGTTTTACATCATGTAATCATGATGGAGTTCCACTGAGCTGGAGACTCATGATGCTAATTCATTATTCGAGAAAAATCATAGATGGATCTGTGTCAGGAGCTGCGTGAGCAACCAGAGCTGCGAAGGTTGGCTGTCTGAAGGCCGAGGGCCCTTGGTGTTCGTTTCTGTGGTAAATGTTTGCCCTGGAGAAATACGCAGAAAAGCTTGACAGGACCCCCACTGTGCTGGTTCTATTTCTTCCTTCATGGAGTTTGGGTTAGGGAAAGCGTCTGTCTACAAAATTCATGGGGGAAAAAAAAATCACATTGCAAACAGCTGAATGCTATTTTCAACAAGTGGCTTAACAAAGGAAAAGCAGCAGCTCCGAGTCCTTGTGCCCAAGTCATCGTTAATCTTTGGGGCCCTGCTTCCTCATCTGGCTAGGAGTGACAGCTGCTCCATTTACCTGTGGAGTTTTTATGAAAATCAGATATTTAAAAGTTAAAATCTGTTTTAGGGTTGTTTTATTTATAGGATCACTGATAGAAGGGGATAGCTTGTAGGTTTCTTTGGTATTTGAATAAATAAGTAAACTTAGATTGATCCACAGTAGTTACACGTTTTCACCTGGGGAATCAGAATGCTGGCCTGTGTCTGATCTTCCCCCTCTTTCTTCTCTAGATCCTATTCCTTATTTAAACTGAAAATACAGGTATTTTCTATCATTTTTAGCAAAAAAGTAAAATAATCTAGAGAGAAGGGAAGGAAAGGAGAAAGTCATTACAGTGGTCACAAGTGAAATCGTGTGTGATTTGTTAGTTTCCATCAGTGACTTCTGGGTAGGTGGCTCTGTGACCCGGGGTCTGAGACACCAGCTGCATTCTCTCGCCAAGAATCTTTCCATCCTTCAATTCCGTGTAGTCTTGAACTCTGCATAAAAAGTAGCGAATTCTTTCAAGGAATATCATGAGACTGCTGCTTAGGCTGTAAATCTGACATGCTTTTGTGTTTTCCGTAGGTATTATCTGAAAAACAACATGGAAACAGAGACGCTTTGCTCAGATGAAGATGCTCAGGAGTTGCTGAGAGAAAGCCAGATTTCCCTGCTGCAGCTCAGCACTGTCGAAGTGGCCACACAGCTCTCCATGCGGAATTTCGAACTCTTCCGCAACATTGAACCGACTGAATACATAGATGATTTATTTAAACTCAAGTCCAAAACCAGCTGTGCCAACCTGAAGAAATTTGAAGAAGTCATTAACCAGGAAACATTTTGGGTGGCGTCTGAAATTCTCCGAGAGCCCAACCAGCTGAAGAGGATGAAGATCATCAAACACTTCATCAAGATAGCGCTGCACTGTCGAGAGTGCAAGAATTTCAGCTCCATGTTCGCGATCATCAGGTGAGACCGCCAGGGGGCCTCACGTGTCCGTGTGGCGCCCAGACTACACAGCGGTCCGGGAATGCCGTCTAATCTGCATGAATTCTGTGGTGGTTAATTGAATCGGAGTGAACAGTTCTCTTTCTATGAATTCTAATCCTAATCTCGCTCCACCACATTTTTAGCTCTGTGACCTTGGCAAATTATGTTAAATTCCCTGAGCCTCAGTATATGTGTCTGAAAAGTAACAGTACCCCAGGAAGTTGTTGCTAAGAGGATTAAATTATGTAATGTATGTTGAGTTCCATCAGACAAACACAAAGCAGATACCCAGTAAATGTTAATTTTTCTTCCCTTTCTACTTAGATTGAAGCTGGAACAAAATACAAACATGAAACTATTAGCTACATTGATGTTGGTGGTGATGATTAGTCATTTTCTCTGTTTAGGAGTTTGATCATACACTCGGTACCGTTACGGCTTTGTTCTACTTTATTATAGGATATTTACCCCATCTGTTTTACCAGTGCCTGCTGTGTGCCAAGCACTGTACTATGTATGGAGACAAAGCAACAAAACAGAACAAATAAATCCTACCCTCGTGATACTTCCATTCTAGTGGTTCTGCTTCCATGGATCAGGAGGGTCTAAAGGGAAGGAGTAAAACCCCATGGCTCTGACCGCTGCTCCCATCTTCTGTCCTCATTACCAGCATTTTCATCAGTAGTTATTTATTCTTCTCTCGGGACCCGAGTGATGCAGTGATTAAGCATTTGGCTGCTAACCGAAAGGTCGGCAGTTCGTATCCACCAGCCACTCCTTGGAAACTCTATGGGGGCAGTTCTGCTCTGTCCTGTAGGGTCAACATGAATCGGAATCGACTTGACGGCAGCGGGTTTGGTTTTGGTTTTATTCTTCTGTAAACTCACATGTATGTAAACCGTACACACAGAGGTGTTGTGTATTAACGAATAACACATTCTTTTCCTTCCTTCGTTTCATAAAGAGAGTCACTTCATTTTATACAGCTTTTCTCTCCTTCCTCTCAGTGGTCTGAACCTGGCACCAGTGGCAAGACTGCGAACCACCTGGGAAAAACTTCCCAATAAATACGAAAAGCTGTTTCAAGATCTCCAAGACCTGTTCGATCCTTCCAGAAACATGGCAAAGTATCGCAACGTCCTGAATAGTCAAAACCTACAACCCCCCATAATCCCGCTGTTCCCAGTTATTAAGAAGGATCTCACATTCCTTCACGAAGGTAACTATTCAGAGGACTTGCACCCTCACTGGGTGGAGCATAGAGGAAATGCCGTTGTGATCCCCTTTTTATTTTTGCCGATTGCAGGCAATGACTCCAAAGTAGACGGGCTGGTCAATTTTGAGAAGTTAAGGATGATCGCAAAAGAAATTCGTCATGTTGGCCGCATGGCTTCGGTTAACATGGACCCTGCCCTCATGTTCAGGACCCGGTGAGTCTGTTGTCTTCAGTAGCACGTGTGGGACTCGGGACGTTGAGGGTCGAGATGGTTCGTAAATTAGGAGGAGCGTTGGAATAGTTACATGTGTAGCACGGCAGATACTGTATTAATGCACACGGAGAGTCTCCGTTGAACTCTGAGGAGGAGGCGTTAGAATAAGATCTGCATCAAGTGTCCCTTTGATTGGCAGGGAAGGTAGTTCGTCTTCAAAGATTCGTAATTTAACATCAGGCACAGTTAGTTTTTATTATTGTTTAGAACATTCACTTTGAGAGCTAAACTCGTAACTGGGTAGTATGAACTAAAACATATAAAGGAGCCAAACAGTGTTGTCTCACCGTCCACGGATTTAGCTGTTAGTGTAATCGGAAAGGATCGATTGAGTACAGAGAGAAAAGGAGTCAGTTATCTTTTAGAACAAAAAATTAAAACATATTTTTCTTTTGAGTCAGAAAAATACTTGCGGTAAAGTTGTGTGTGAGAGGTGATGATGCAGTTTAATGTTTGTGGGCTTCTAGTGCTGCTTATCCAGAAGTCTAGTCCTTTCTTTCTGAGCTTGTGATCTGTCTGTCTCTCTTTCTACACCCATGCTCCCATCTCCACGGCTCTCACTTACAGGAAGAAGAAGTGGCGGAGTCTGGGGTAAGTGGTGGCGACCCTGCCTGCCCTCCCACAGTGCTTCCTCTGCTCGTTGCATTGTGGGCTGACCTGCTTTGTTTTCTGGCGCTTTGCATTTTTTTCTTAACCCTCTTGCTCTAGCAGAATTTCAGATGGTAAACTGACTTCAAGTTTCATCTGTGGGGGCTTTTGCTTTTGAGGTCCTGATCCACGAGAGCTGTGAAATGCCCAATGATTGTTCTGGGGAACATAGGGCAGGCACACTTCTGAGCTTTCAGACAGGTGTATTTAATATAATTGGTGTTTTTTAAACTGGGAAAGGCCTAATGTGGAGGTGGGGGCAGATATTAGAAGGGACAGTTGTGCAGTTAAAGTTGTGTTACGCGGACACTTGAAAAGTAAATGTGCATAATATAAACGGTGTCCCCAGGTGTTAAAACTAAAATTTTTTACAGCTCAACTAACTACTGTTTTCTTTCTATAAACCAATCCTTTTTAAAAAATAATTCTTAACAACTCATGTGCTAAATAGTTCCCATACATACGTGTTTACATTTGCATGACCGTTTTATTAACAGATTGACCATATTCCTTAAAAACTCACCACGTTCGACCCAGGGAGTAAGGAAACAATTGTGAACACTATAGCTAATTTTATTTAAATCTGTGTGAAACATTCTTTTTAGAAGAAGTAAGTTTAATGTTGTAAATCTTAATGATTGTCGCTCTGTGTTCTTGCATGAGCTCTTAGATATAAAATTAAAATGGTTAATATTTTCTGGCTTCTATGAGAGAACTCATTGAAAGCTCTATAGATGCGAAAAGTGGAATTTTCTGGTTGAAATAGAGCAGGTGCCAAACATATATGTATGTATGATTCTTTCTTTAACTAAAAAAAAACAACTGTAAACTACATTGTTCATATTCTTTTACGACAGTGTACTTACGGGAATGAGGCCTGTAACCTTTGAACATAGAACGTGTGTGTATGCCTGGGCGTGTTGCGGGTGTGTCGAGAGTCCCATCCTAGAGTGAGCTGCGTATCTGCCTTTTCGTCTTCCAGGTCTCTCAGCCAGGGTAGTACAAATGCAACGCTGCTAGATGTTGCTCAGACAGGTGGTCATAAAAAGCGGGTGCGTCGTAGTTCCTTTCTCAATGCCAAAAAGCTTTACGAAGATGCCCAGATGGCACGCAAAGTGAAGCAGTACCTGTCCAACCTGGAGCTGGAAATGGATGAGGAGAGCCTTCAGACATTGTCACTGCAGTGCGAGCCGGCAACCAACACACGTGAGTTGTCTTCCGTGAAGTGGCGGCCGACTCTGACGTCGGGGGCGCAGGGTCTTCCATTCGCAGTGTCTGGGGTGGGGACCAACAGCGCTTACTCGTTCAGTGGCCCTGCGGCGCTGTCCTACCAGGCCCTTGTCTTCTCACGGAGGTGCTCCCGGGGGTGGGAGACCGGAAGGGGTTCATCGGGTCAGAAGAGCACAGAGCTGGTGTGCTGGGGGCCTTGTACACCTTTAGCCTGGACGGCACCCAGCAGCAAATTCAGCTGTCACATGAAGCAGTGATTTGTTACACGGTGAACCACAGCTAACCTAATGTCTAAGTTCTCAGCCCTTAAACGTCGGGCCGGGTTAGAAATGGGCAGTTTTTGATCCATCAGCATCCGTCTTTGTAAAAGAGAGGCATTTTCCATTTATGACACTTTTGGACCTTCTACGGGCAAGTTTGAAGAGACTTTCTATAAAATTTAAATGTTAGATAGATGGTTGGAGAAGATTCAGATTATTAATTTACCCGGGACCCTCTGAAAGCACTGCTTGTTACAGTAAAGAGCTCATCCTCTGGAGCTTAGCCTCAGATCGGCCTGAGATCAAATCTGGCTTGTTCTGCTTCCTGGAACGTGACTGTAGACAAGCTAGTTCAGCTCCCTCCTTCTTAGCGTCCTTAAATGTAAAATGGCAGAAGTAGACATGTCATGAAGTTGTTTTGAATATTCAGGTAAACGTAGCATTTGATTGTCCTACCACATTGGTTTGCCATCTATCTGTTGCTGAATTACCCTCAGAAATCTCAAACAGTGTTGGCCATTATTTGCTAACAGGTAATTCTACCCCACAGAGAATTTGATAGTAAAAAGATTGCAGTTAATACCACTTATTAAATAAAAACCTAGCTCATGTGTCAAGGAAGTTTGACACCACTTCAGAAAAATAATTCCTAAAGATCTTCCTGTTTGTAGCTTTTATCATTGATCTATTTTTTTGTGTACATTCACATCCATATTGAAACCCTGTGGGGCAGTTCTGCTGTGTGCTGTAGGGTCGCTGAGTCGGAACTGGACTCCCCAGAACCTAGTAGCAGCACCACTGAACTGTCCGCAGTCCCGTGGTTGTGTCTCAGTGTCTTCAGTGATGTCTTCAGTAGAATACTCGTATTCTGAGGCGGCGAGTGCCCTGAAGTAAACACCATTGCCATGCTGCGCCTTTAGCATTTTCTGTAACTAGGTTTGGTCTGGTTTTGGTTCCCCCCCATTTCTGTCCATTATATAGGCAGCAGGAAAGACGGTCAGCATTGTAGTATTCTAATTGCAGAAAATGCTCATGCAGTTCTGAAATCATCTTGTTCGCAGCTACTAACACGTTGAATTTCTTGTTCTGTTTTCAAACCAAACATTTACCAGTGCCTAAGAATCCCGGTGATAAAAAGCCTGTCAAATGCGAGACCTCCCCGGTGGCCCCACGGGCAGGGTCCCAGCAGAAAGCACAGCCCCAGCCGCCGCCACAGAAAGTCAGCCAAGGACTGCAGGTCCCTGCTGTGTCCCTGTATCCTTCACGAAAGAAAGTGCCCGTCAAGGATCTCCCACCTTTTGGTAGGTGATGGAATTCACTTCCACTCTGGTGTGTTCAGCTTAGGAAAAAAGTGCTCATCTTGGAAAAAGTCGCCTAACGAGTTTCCCCGTGGTGATGATTTCTTAATTAAACTGTAATGTTCGGGTTCCTGGGTGGTGCTGATGGTTTGCACTCAGCTACAAACCTAAAGGTTGGCGGTTCACACCCACCCAGCAGCACCACAGAAGAAAGGCCTGGTGATCTGCTTCATAAAGATTACAGCCAAGAAAACCCTATGGAGCAGTTCTGCCCCGTAACACGTGGGGTTGCCATGACTTGGAATGGACTCAATGACAATGGCTTTTTTGGTCTTAAGTTTAATTTTACGTTAACCAGCTGAGGGGACTCTTTTTTTGTAAATAGTATCTCATTTAATCTGGCGTATTTGTCAGGGAAGGAGGTGGGACAGGAAAGTTATGCTTTTTAATTTAATTGTTAATGAGTACAGAAGTTGCCTTGGCCATACACAGAATTTAAACTAGTTTTGCCTTATTCTTGATGTGATCAATGTATCACTGGAGTTGAGGCAGAATTTTTTTAAGTCAAATGATTGTGGGGAGGTAAATTCTTGTTTATTACATCACTGACTCTGTAACTCAGAGAAAAATACAAATAATTCCTGCATGCTAAGGAGACAAATTAGTCTTCGTCTTTCCTGTTAAAACTGACCCATCTCCCCGTTTAGTTCCTTTATGTAAGAGGCACAACGAAGTAATTGTCCATAAAATGTCCTGGTTCTACGTATATGTGAAAGGAGGCAATGTTAAAAAAGGAAAGAGACTTTAAAAAATAAACTCACAGCAGAGAGTTTACTTAGGTAAAACGGTGTTGGTAACTAAGGTATGTGTAGTTGCTGCTTATGCACACGAGTTGGGCAAGAGTCATACAGCATATCCCTTAGAAACGCTATCCTTGGCGTATTCCTCATTGTCAGTGGGTGTCCTAGTCCTTGAGTTTGGGGAGAAGGTGAGAAAAGAACATCTCTACTTGATGTTTGCCCTGTCAGACATTTTATTGCTCCGCTCTCACAAGCAAGCTGAATTACATGTTTCTGTGTCCGTCACGGGAGCCCTGATGACAGTGTGTTTGCTGTCTCCGTGGCGCAATTGGTTAGCACATTCTGCTGTTAACTGAAAGGTTGGTGGTTCGAGCCCACCCAGGGATGCGACTCTCGATGATTTTTCTGGAGCCCTGGTGGCACGGTAGTTAAGAGCTACGGCTGCTAACCAAAAGGCCAGCGGTTTGAATCCACCGGCCGCTCCTTGGAAACCCTACGGGGCAGTTCTCCTTGGTCCTGCAGGGTTGCTATGAGTCGGAATGGATTCAACAGCAACGGGTTTTGTTTTTTGGTGGTGCAATGGTTAAGAACTCCACTGCTAACCAGAAAAAAGGTCAGCAGTTCAAATCCCCCAGCCTGTCCTTGGAAACCCATGGAGCAGTTCTGCTTTTTCCTATAGGGCTGCTATGAGTCGGAATCGACTTGATGGCAGTGAGTTTGTGAGTTTGGTTTTTTGGTATATTCATTATTTTCTAAATGTTCTAAATCCCCTGCATCCTGACTTCTGCCTTCTCTTTTACATTGGACTTCCTATGTAGACAGTTATCAGGCTTCCTTTTAGCTAAATATCGTCTGTTAGCCTAAATATAGGGATTGCATGAATGTACGGCTATTCCCCATGTTCCCAAAGAGATCTCGGAATGCTTTTAGGCCATTTGAATATATGAACTTTAGAAATGTGGATTAAATAGTCATATGTTTTCTTAATGTTATTTATTTAGTTTACCATAATACTTAAAATCCCATTATATAAAATGCAGTGAAGCCTGGGAGAGCCCGAACTCGACACGACTCCCTCCTTTTTCGGGGTCTCACAAGTTTGCTGCCTTTGACAGGGTGCGGTCTTACCACTTATCGATCACTTGTTTTAGCGAGAAGTATTTTTGAGTTTTCCTTCTCTGACAAGATTCTGCCTTACGCAGGTTCCGGGTTTCACAGGTTTCACAGTATTTAGAAATACTGAGATGGATTTCTCCTGCTCTGATTTTTGCAGTGATTTGTTTCCAAGCACTCCGCGTTTCTGCCTGGATGTCCCAGTCCTCACTAGAGCCCCTGTTGAAGTATCTAACCCAGTCTTCTAAGGCGTGCTGTCTCCGCTTCTGTACTCCGGCGTCTGAAAGACAGCAGTTTTTAAAGCTCTGTGTAATGCTGGCCTTGGAAACTTTGTCCAAGTCAAAACTACTCATCATGTAGCTTTAGGATAGTTGATATTTCATACGCCTTGTGTATATTAGTAACCAAACCAAACTGTTGTTATCAATTCCGATTCATAGAGACCCTGTAGGACAGAGTAGAACTGCCTAATAGGGTTTCCAAGGAGCAGCTGGTGAATTCGAACTGCCGACCTTTTGGTTAGCAGCCGTAGCACTTAACCACTGTGCCACCAGGGCTCTGTGTGTATCAGTATCTATGTATCTATAGTATCTATATCACCTTATAGGTGATTTTTGAAATGATTATCCTGTAACAACATGAAACGCCTACATGAGGTGAAGTGCAAGATTAAATCTTGGTGTGTTTTGTTGCCACCTTTATAATGGATCCTGTTAGGTCTGTGAACATTCTTTCAAAACTGATGTTAATTGAGTTAGTTTTAGCCTAAAGTGCCTTCCCAAATATCTCTTTGTTGTTCAAAATAAGGCTGTGAAGAGTGCTTGATAATAACATGAGAGACTTTGTAAAGATCGGAATGACCCTCATTTCTGACAAGTATTTGTGGGGGGGGCAGGATCACCCTTTATTGGCATGTATAATCCTTTTTCCTCCAGCCGCATCCCAGTTGATTGTACACTTGGCCCTGGATCATTCCCTTCTCTGAAAATCTTTTTTCCATGGTTTCTGTGGCTCAGCACTTCATGGGTCCCCTCCTGCCTTCTTCCTTCGTTTCTTTGATCAAATATTAAAAAACAAAACAAAAAACTGTTGCCATTGAGTCGATTCCAACTCATAGCGACCTTCTAGGGCAGAGTAGAACTGCCCCATAGGGTTTCCAAGGCTGTCACTCTTTACAGAAGCCGACTGCCACATCTTTCTCCTGCAGAGCAGCTGGTGCGTTTGAACCACCGACCTTTTGGTTGGCAGCTGAGCACTTTAACCACCGTGCCACCTGCATAGAATTCCTTAAAGCTCTCATATTCACTTTCTCACGAATTCCAGTTAGCTCTTGGCCCTTTACTTTTCTCCTGTCGTCCCCCCTTCCCTGAGCTAACATAGCCAACAATACTGAAGTTACCTGTTGAGTTTTGTTAATAAATAGTCCTAGCTGTGTCACTTTTATCCTAAATTCACGTTTTCAAATTGTCTTTATTTCCTTCTTCTTTGTCCCCTAATGTACGGTGGAGTGAAGATGGTGACTACTTTAGGGTCTAGAATGTAAAGTAAAATATCAGAAGGAGCCTGTTTGTAGGACTCTGTCAGACACCTGTCAGACATCAAACTACAGGCATCTCCCGCTTTCTGCAGCTGTACTGTTTCCACCATGACAGGGACAAAAAGCATTTAAATTGTAAATAGGTCGAAATTCGATGTAATACTGAGGCCCATGATCTGTCACTGGATGGAGATTCAGCAGCGTGAAGTCATCACTTTGCCCTCCTTAGCACCTTCTGTCTCACAGCTCCAGGGTGATTTTCTGAATGTAAATGAGCCAGTTTCGTTTAATATGTTTCACTTTTTAAAGTACGTTCAAAATTCTTACCGCAGAAAAGTTTTTTTAGTAGTTAATGCTACTTCTTTTTTGGTCCTGAAAGCACGTATTTAAGTTGTTTACTTTTCTCTTAGGCATAAACTCACCACAGGCTTTAAAGAAGATCCTCTCTTTGTCTGAGGAAGGAAGTTCCGAACGTCACAAGAAGCAAGCAGAAGATACGATCTCAAACGTGTCTTCACAGCTTTCCTCTCCTCCTACTTCTCCACAGACTTCTCCAAGGAAAGGTAGAATCATTTACTTCATTACTTGGATTTTCTTCATAACAATTATACATTTCAGCTCTAATAAATTACAGTTATGTACCACATAAGTTTTAATATTACAGAGTCATTTAAATTATCTCAGAATGTCCCGTGGGTTTTTTCCCTCAGCTTTTAAATTTGCAAGAATTTCAGTATTCACTTTTTAATATTATACTTACAGTAAATAGTATTGAATTTATAACTACATAGGGCCTTTTAATTTATTTGTATTTATTGCTCTTTAAGTGTGGAAAGTATTCTTTTGATATTAAAATTTATTCTAACTAAATTAGATTATATAACTTTATAGAGAAGATGATTTTAAAAACATAAGAAGAACTAATATCTTCCTGATTTATTGTTTCCTTGTATTAACACAGGTCTTGATTACCTTTTCTGTTGCTATCTTGTTTTATTTTTAAAGAGACTAAATTTTAGGCAGTCACCCTCTCCTCCTTTCCTTGCTACTTTATCATATTAAAATAGTAGATAATCTACTCTCTCCTCCCGCCTGTTAACTGACAAGGTGTAACGCGGTCATAAATATTAGGAACTAGTTTCCCTGCAAGAGGGCCAAGGAGGTGAAGAAGTTGTCTGATTTGCCTGACGCAGCAAATGCCTCTTTGTGCTTGAGTTTTCAGACACTTCAGCCGTCTTTGCGTTTTGCCTGTGTCGGGCTCTGCTGTCCCTGTGAAGTGGCTGTATCTAAATTCTGTTCTTGTCCTGTTATCAGATGGCAGTGGCAATCAGCCGAGATCTTTTGGCTCCGGGCAGCTGGACTTAACCAGTTCTTCCTCTTCTCTTGGAAGTGAGAACAGTAACAAGAATAACAATGCACCACGGACCTGTGGGATAGGTGGGGTTTATAGAACCAAAACCACGGGTGGGAGAGAAAGGAACCATCTCCTTAGTTTAGGAAAAGGAAAGCGGTCCTCCGGCTGTCAGGTGCTCCCTACGAGCAGTTATTTTTCTAGAGGTTTTGTTTTTGGTTTTGTTTGAGCAGACTGTTCAGGGAAGGCTTTAAATCTTGCTGGTCTGCACTTGTAGTGGGATTTATAAAAACACATTTCAGAGAAGAAGACATTAAATCTTATCAAGACCTGTGCAAACTTCAAAAAATAAATCAGGAAGTCACCATGTACTGAAAAGATGGGGAAGTGCTGTGGAGAGAGTAAATCTGCAGCGTTTTGGTGCTCTGGATGTGGTATTTTGTTAGTTCAGCAGCATTGTGAAATTTGCATTGCATAGAATCATATAAAAGCAGTATTTGAAGTAACATATGAGATCCTTAGTAGTCATAAAAAAGAAAAAAATTGAATACTGAGAAAGAAGATTTGGGTTTTTTCATTGAAAATGTCAAGCCAAGCCCCTTCCTTTGCGAATTTCAAAATTAGTTTTAGCAACAGAGGAAAGTGAAGGGTCCCTTCAGGTCAAGACATGGGCATCTGCTTAGACATTTTATAGTGATGGTTTTGGGGACAAAATGAAGATGTTGCACATTACATGCTTCAAAACGGTTGATTATTTGTGATTCATCTAATACATTATTAATGTTGAAAAACCAAATGGCAAAAATCCAAAGATAATCTTCCAACAGTCTTATTTTTTGTTCTTTTCGTTTATCTGTCCGCTTAAAATTCTAAGCATAATGCAGGTATTTTAAGTTATGAAAATTGAAAACAAGATTGCTAACTTTGCACTTTGGGGGAAACAAAAAACATGCCTTTACATCTGCTCACAGTCTTTGTAGTGTCTTTTAGATAGACTAATAGTTTAACTTACTAGCTGAGAACAGTCCAGGAGTGCCGTGATTTCTGCATCATTTCCTAACTCATACAACAATGTCTCCTTTTTTCTCTAAACTTTCAATAAGCAACTGAAGCTTCATCACAGTAGAAATTTACCTTATCTCTTTATGGCCTGATCTCTACAAATAGAATGTTTTGGGGTTGTTTCCCCACTTCAGCAGTGATATCTTTGCCTGTATTTTATGTTTGCTTCTTGTTTGCTGGACATCATTCTTATGTGATAACCCTCCAGTGTCTAATGACTGTGGCTGTGTTTCCCATGCAGGCTATACTTTGGCCCCTAGTGGTACTGTGGAGAATTTTTCAGATTCCGGTCACAGTGAGATTTCTTCACGATCCAGTATTGTCAGCAATTCGTCCTTTGACTCGGTACCGGTCCCGCTGCATGATGAGAGGCCCCAGAGGCATTCCGTCAGCATTGTGGAAACCAGCCTCGGTGTGGGCAGGATGGAGAGGCGGCCCCTGCTGGAGCCCGATCAGTACAGCCTAGGGTAGGAGGCCTTTGGTTAATGTTCTTTTACCTCCTGCTTCCATCTTTCTTTTATAACTGAGTTTTTCCTTCTAGATGCACGTTTCTAGTTACTTTACGCAGTGCCTGAGAAGTGGTCTCCCGTCGCAGTTGTGATTTTCACGATTTCTAGGTTATTAAGTAGCAGTGCTATTTTTGTTGTTCACTTAGGCACAGTCTTTGTTGGATCACAGCTGTTCTGTGTTGAAAGCAGAGGTACGAGCTGCCTTCCTGAAATAATCTGATTATGTTGAGCCACCCTTAACCTTATAAGGAAAACCTTATCATCTAGTTGTTCTCTTCTGTCTTTGCTTATTTTGTGGTGATGACAAATTAAGAAACTGGACATGACAAAACTGGCCAGTGTGATGCATTTCCTTCTCTTCCTGGGCTCAAAGATGGGCACCTTTCTCGGAAAAAAAGGTGTTTTGGTTTTTATCATAAGTTTCTGAGTGAACAACGTGGCATTGTTTTCTTTTTCCTTTCTTTTGACCATTTAGATCCTATGCACCAGTGTCTGAGAGTCGGGGTTTGTATGCTACAGCTACAGTAATTTCTTCTCCAAGCACAGAAGAACTTTCCCAAGACCAGGGGGATCGCGCGTCACTTGACGCGGCCGACAGCGGCCGGGGGAGCTGGACGTCGTGCTCAAGTGGTTCCCACGATAATATACAAACCATCCAGCACCAGAGAAGCTGGGAGACACTGCCCTTCGGGCACACTCACTTTGATTATTCAGGGGATCCTCCAGGTTTGTGGGCCTCAAGCAGCCATATGGACCAAATCGTGTTTGCTGATCATAGCACAAAGTATAACAGGCAGAATCAAAGCAGAGAGAGTCTTGAACAAGCCCAGTCCCGGGCAAGCTGGGCGTCTTCCACGGGTTACTGGGGAGAAGGCTCCGAAGGCGACACAGGCACGATAAAGCGGAGGGGTGGGAAAGACGTTCCCACTGACGCCGAAAGCAGCAGCACAGCACCTGTGCCCCCCGAAGACGCCAGACCAGCACCCGTGCCCGCTCACGGAGCCACGACATCAAGCACTACCAAGGGGCTGATCGGTGAGTTTAAAAATCCGTGCTTTGTCACATCTGGATTGTGGTTTTCATTGATTTATTTATAAGCAAAATTTATGTTTGTGGTTCTCTTCCTCATTTTGTCCATTGTTGTCTAAAAACCACGCTCGCCATTGATTAATTTTCATTCCTGGCAGGCCTGCATGTGTCAGAGTAGAGCTGTGCTGTATGGGGTTTTCAGTGGTTGAGGTTTTTGGAATTAGATCACCAGGTCTTTCTTCCAAGATACCTCTGGGTGGACTCAAACCGTGTCAGCTGTTTGTACCACCCAGGACTCCCCATTGCTGTATAATGCCAAAAAAACCCACTGCTATTGAGTCAGTTCTGAATTACGGTGACCCCTGGTGTTACAGAGTGGAACTGCTCCATAGGATCTTGGCTGTAGTCTCTACAGAAGCAGATCTTTCTTCTGCAGCACCACTGGGTGGGTTCAAACCGCCAGCTGTTAGGTTAGTAGACAAGCGCAAACCGTTTACGCTACCCAGGGCCGCCTCCATTGCTGTGTAAAACCCAAAAAACGAGACCCATTGCTGTGGAGTCGGATTCCGACCAGTATGCTGTATAAAACCAAAGTCATTGCTGTTGCGTCGATTCTGGCTTATAGCGACCCTGTAGGACAGAGTAGAACTGCCTCATGGGGTTTCCAAGGAGCAGCTGGTGGATTCAAACTGTCTACCTTTTGGTTAGCATCCCAAGCCCTTAACCACTGCACCACCAGGGCTTCAATATGCTGTATAGGGCTTCTAAATTGACAACGAATTTAGGATTTTTAAATACTAATGGTTAAGAGCACAAGCTCTGCGGTTAGGTGTGTATCCGTATATTCCAATATTGTCAGCATTCAATAAATGTTGGCTGTCAGAATCAGTAGATTGTCATTATGGATATTATTTAGTCTAATTTTGGTTTTTAACCTGAAAATTATCAGGAAGATACCTTTCTTCCTAGAGGAAGAATTGTTGTTCAATTGAAACTATTTTAAACTTTGTATTATTCTGTTTGCATCTCTTGATTTAGAACTTTGCACCTTGCATGTGTATCATTTCCACTGATTTGTGTTACGCAGAGACACTGTTTCTGTGCTGAACAGACGCATTCTCTGCACACTGCAGAACGGGAGTGCTCACAGACTGTGTGGCAGGTTAGAGCCTGGGCGCTTCCAAGGCCAGTTGGGATTTGAATCCGTCTCTTGCCGCTTCATTCCGTTTGTAACATTGGGCCAGGTGCTGAGCTGTGCCTGTTTCCTTGTCAGTACAATGAGTTTCATAATTTCTGCCTCGTAGGGCTATCGTGAGGATTGCAGGAAACCTACGCAAAGCATTTAGACCCCTGCTTAGAGTCAGGAACTCCTGAATACAGGAGAGATGCTGCCCGGCTGCCGCTGTTTCTGTTCTGAAAGCTCTCTTCTTCCCTCAGTCCTGTTGGGATGTTGTTTTCTGTGGCATGTTCAGTGTCTGTATAACTGAAATGTAGGGCTAGATTATAGAATGCAGAGTGAAAAATTCTGGGATATGATCATTGCAGACCTCACTTTTATTAGTAGGGAAATTGTAGTTATTTTACCATATAAATAGTCATTGGTGAATGTCAAATTTAATATCTTTTTAAGAAGAACAAGGAGATCACCAAAGGAAAAAAAAAAAAACATTGCTGACTCATAGCGACCCTATAGGACAGAGTAGAGCTGCCCCACAGGGTTTCCAAGGAGCAGCTGGTAGATTTGAACTGCTGACCTTTTGGTTAGCAGCCCACAGCTTAACCACTGCGCCACCAAGGTAAATATATATTCTTAGGTTGCAGTTTTCTTAAAGCGCTATCTTTTAACAAACTGTCCTCCGAATTTTTATTGCAAATAAAAGAACACTTTATTTGCCTTCACGGATTCCAGGTTTCATGTCTCTAGGCCATGGATGGTAATGAAAGGATTTTAAGAAAAATACATGTTTTACATTTTGAGTTTTACAATTTACGTCTCTTTTTTGTACTATTTTCCCAAAGTTTTAAAAATTCATTGTTTTCCAAAGTGAAGTCCAGACACCTGAAAGTAATCTGGAATGGATTCTCTGCCTGGTCCAGGTAAATGCCCGGCCAACATGCAGTAGCCTGCCTTGTCCCTGGGGCAGGGAAAGAGGACGAGGGAGAACTTTCACCAAGCACTAATACGATCCACTCCCTGGGTGGTACAGATGATTAATGTGCTCAACTGCTAACTGGAAAGTTGGCAGTTTGAGTCCACCCAGAGGTTCCTTGGAAGAAAGGCCTGGCGATCTACTTATGAAAAATCAGCCAGTGAAGACCCTGTGGAGCATAATTCTACTCTGATACATACGGGGTCACCATAAGTCAGAACTGACTCAACGGCAACTGGTTAATATGGTCCAGGCACCTTTTATATTCTTTCTTTGGTTTAATTCTTCCAATAATTTCAAGAGTTAGATGTTGACCTTGTTACTATGTTATAGTTGAATTCAGGTTTTGAAGTAGCCCGTTTAAAGTTAAAGGTACTTAGACTGTCTGGGAGCATCTCACCAATTACTTCACCACAAAGCCATCACTGTGGTAGATGGTTAGGGTTAGTTAACATCCGTATCCCTGCTGCCACTTCCCCACACCACACAAAATCACACTGGCTGTTACGCTGTGCATGCTGTTGAAAATCTAAACCTGCTGTTTCATAATTATCAAATACAACTTTGTGGCATGAAATACTTTTCTCCCACAAGATCTCTCATGGCTGATCCATTGTTTTCACTCCAGCGCGGAAGGAGGGCAGGTATCGAGAGCCCCCGCCAACGCCTCCAGGCTACATCGGAATCCCCATCACAGACTTTCCAGAAGGGCATTCTCATCCAGCCAGGAAACCTCCAGACTACAACGTGGCACTTCAGCGGTCGCGGATGGTCGCCCGATCCTCGGAAGGGCCTGGGCCTTCGCCCGTCCAGCAGCCGCATGGACACCCAGCAAGCAGCAGGCCCACGAGCAAACCTCAGTGGCATAAACCAAACGAGTCAGACCCACGTCTCGCCCCCTATCAGTCTCAAGGGTTTTCCGCCGAGGAGGACGGTATATATGCGTTCTTAATACGTCCAACTCATGGCACCTGCTGTTTCTCCAGGTGCTTCTGCTTCCTGCTCCCTGCCGTCACCGGGACTCAGCCAAGTCTCTGACTGCACTCGTGGGAAACACTCCCCACTCAGAGCTCTGAACTTAGGCCTAGAGCTTTTGATGCTTTCTTTGGGTCGCCCCGCCCCCCGCCCCGCCACCCCCGAAACAGCTTCAGAAATACCAGAGATTACAGATGGGCTCATTTGCAATACAATCTGTACGTGATTCAGTCTCTTTTCTAAGTCGCACTAGGACTGAAATGCTTCTGTGGCCCTATGTTAAGGAAGTGAGTAAAAGCCCACTCACAAGTTTATACTGTTTTCACGAATTTTTAAAAACATCTTGTCAAACTCGGGTGTTTGAAGTTTTCTGTGGGATCATTATATTTGAACTTTTAATGAGTTTCAGATGAAAGTCTGATAAAGAAATCCACTTTCTCTGGTGTCTGACTATAAATTGTTGAGTCTTTCTACAAGTCTCCCTTGCTGAGCCGCATGGAGGCTGAGGGAGGGCGGTCATGTCCTACCCCGTTTTCACATTTGGAGTATAAAATGTTTTATTAACCAAACAATCATTATGGGGGGAAAAGCACAGAACAGCCAGTGACAATTACCTCTAGTCTTGCCACTTGCAGATAACTACTAGTAACGTTTCTGTTTAGCCTTCTGTTCTTTTTTATGTATAAAACCAAAACCAAACATCCTGCCGTCGAGTCGATTCCGACTCATAGCGACCCTATAGGACAGAGTAGGACTGCCCCATAGAGTTTCCAAGGAGCGCCTGGTGGATTCAAACTGCCGACCTTTCGGTTAGCAGCCGCAGCACTTAACCACTGCGCCACCAGGGTTTCCATTTTTGTGTATAGTGAGTGTATATTATTTTTAAAATGGCACATGCTGTTTTATAACTTTTTTCAGTGAGTCTGGTATTAATAACTTCCCTGTCAGTAAACATACGAGGTATGTTTTCGTATATTGTATATATTTTTAAAATGTATTTTGTTGTTATTGTGGAGATTATACACAGCACAGCGTCACACCAGTTCAGCCATCTCTACGCGAACCATTCGGTGACGTTGGTCACATTCTTCGAGTTGTGCAACCATTCTCACCCTCCTTTTCTGACGTGTTCCTCACCCATTAACATAAATTCACTGCCCCCTAAGGTTCCTATCTAATCTCTCAAGTTGCTGTTGTCAGTTTGATCCCATATAGATAGTTCTTAAAAGAGCATAATGCTCAAGGCAGACATTTTTGACTAGTTAAGGTAAACTATTACTTGGTTTTAGGAAGACTTCAGAGGATATTTTTGGTTTAAAGATTATCTCAGGGTAATAGATTATCTCAGTTTCAGGGGTTCAGAATCTCCAGAAAGTCTGGAGTCCGTGACAATTTGACATTCTGTTCTACGTTTTCCCCCCTTTTGATCAGGATTCTTTTATAGAATCATTGATCAAAATGTTCAGTAATCGTAGCTGGACACCATCCAGTTCTTCTGGTATCATGGCAAAGAAGGCAGTTGTTCATGGAGGCAATTAGCCACACATTCCATATCCTCCTCCTATTCCTGACTCTCCTTCCTCTGTTGCTCCAGGCAAATAGAGACCAACCATTGTGCCCTGGATGGCCTATATTGTATATTTTTTAAAAGATATGCATAACACATACTTTTTTAAACTTCTATTATTGTCAGCCATTACCCAGAAAAAATGACAGACTTGAAGTGAGTTATACTCAATAGAATAGTTGTGGTATTTTTATTTAGCACATCAGTGAATGTCTTTTCTGTAGCATGAGAAATGACTTGCTTTCACACTGATTTTTTAAATGTCTTCTTGTGTTTGCAGAAGATGAGCAGGTGTCTGCTGTTTGAGGCGCAGGCTTTTCTGGGTCTGGAGTGAGCCACCTGCAAGCAGAGCACTAGAAGACGTCCCTAGCATCGGAGCCTTGGAACTCAGAGTCTGAGGATGGTGGACCCGTTTGCCTCCTTCCCTGCCTTACAGCAGCATGGGGCTTCCCCCCTCCTTCCTTTCCCCTTTGCATGTGAAATACTGTGAAGAAATGGCCCGGCACTTTCAGACTTTGTTGCTTGAAATGCACAGCGCAGCAATCTTTGCGTTCCTGCCGTTGCTGCCTGCCACATCCCACCGTATCTTTCCACATTCCAAGATCATCGCACAGGGTGATGGACTCTGGCTGCACTTCTCAGTGCCTGGAAGGATTGTTAACAACTCTTCCTCTTAGATTTCACCCAGTCCTAGTACTTGGTCTCGTCGGGATAATGAGAAGAGCTAGCCATTGAACTACTTGGGGCCTTTAACCCACCAAGGAAGACAAAGAAAAACAAATCCTCTGAGTACAGTGCTTGTCCACTTGTTTACAATGCCCTCTTTTTTTTTTTTTTTTTAAATGAATTTAAATATTGTGTTCAGAGAATAACGTTATATCCATGTAATGATCACAGTATTATTTGAACCTTTAAGTGGGGTTGCCAGCCTGGGTTTCTGAAAAACCAAATATGCCGGACAGGGTGTGGCCCGAGTGGCAGGAAGGCCTGGCTTGTACTCCTGTCTTCCTGTCCCTCTGGCGTTGCCTCTGAAGTGCCCTATCCCGGAGTTTAAAACGCTAGCCAATTACTTCCATACCAAGACGCCTCATCCGCTCCTTCCCCAGCGGGTGGGGTTCTTCTGTAGAACTGTTTGCACACGGCCAGGGGAGGGAAATAGGACTCTTGTGTCCTGTGTCTGAGCCTCATGGAGAGTGGTGGCGTCATCTGAGGGCGTGTCGTGCTCCATCGAGATGGATGGCAAACCCCGTGTTTGAGTTGTTCCTTTGATTTTTGATAATCTAGAGTTTTAGGGTTCTTTCCTTGTCTTTTTTTTTTTTTTGGAGAAACGTTTATAACTGGATAGCATAGCAGTGAAAGCAGCTTGGGATGTTGGAGCTAATGCCAGCTGTTAATACTGCCCTTTGAAGACCACCTCCCTTGTTGAGTTGACGCGAAGGAATCAACAAGCCTCTAACGTGGTGAGACGTCAAGGATCTGGTTAGATGTGCCGGCCTTTGCCAGGCGGTTGGTCACCAGAGACTGACCGTGAGTGGCGCTCTGAGCACTGCGTGTGGAGAAAGCCAGGTGTAGCCACCACCTGCTCACAGCTGCTATTACCCACGACTGAAGATGATGCTCCACTCTATTTTTCGTGTTGTGTTTGCACAGACTCCGGAGAAGTGAAGGCTGCCAATCCGAGTAGTGCTCAAATGTGAGAGACTGCTGGTCTTGGATTTTTTTTCCATTAAATTCAGCTGATCATATTGATCAGTAGATAAACATAAATAGCTTCAAATTTTAAAAGTCGAATCGCAGTGTTTTTTCACTGTATCAAACAATGTCAGTGCTTTATTTAATAATTCTCTCCTGTATCATCGCATTTGTCTACTTGCTTATATATTACATTGTCATTTATGCATTTGTAATTTCACCTGTAATATGCATTCTTTGCCAGTTTTATTATATAGGCTCTGGACCTCATGTGCATATAGACAGAACCCTAGCTCTATCACAAGTTGCACAAGTGCTCCCTAAGCATTAAGTAATCGTAGAACATACGACTGCTAATCTCAGTCTGCTCTGTGATGTCAAAGTGCAGAATGTACAATTAACTGGTGATTTCCTCATACTTTTGATACTACTTGTACCTGTATGTCTTTTAGAAAGACATTGGTGGAGTCTGTATCCCTTTTGTATTTTTAATACAATAATTGTACATATTGGTTATATTTTTGTTGAAGATGGTAGAAATGTACTATGTTTATGCTTCTACATCCAGTTTGTACAAGCTGGAAAATAAATAACTATAACATAAAGCCTTGTCTGTGTTCTTATGAATTGTGCATGCTTTTTAGTCTTGAAGTGTACTGAAGGCCTTTATAAAGATGTGGCAGTCAGCTCCCGTAGAGATTCACAGCCTTGGAAACCCTGTGAGGTCGCTGAGTTGGAGTCAACTCGGAGGCAGTGAGTTTGGCTGGGTTTGGTCCTAAAGGCCTTTAGTTGTGCTGCAGAAGTGAGTCCTCAGGAGACTGAAGAGATTTCACCTCGTGGTTGGTGGAAACTGTCCTCTAGCCTGTTTTTTTAAGTAGCTCTCTCTTGATTCAGAGAAAAGAAGTTAACATCATTAATGTTAACACCAACCAAACCATGTTCAGAATTCACAGTGTTTCTTGAGAGTCCGTGGAAAACAAAGCTATCGCAGTACATTTCCATAGAATTTGTTTGTTCGCAGCCCTTTTCCAATAGAAATCTCTGGGGGACGTAATATTTTGATTCACAGTTTACAGCCTGAGGACCAGTCAAGGCCATAATCACTGAGTTCCCAGTATGTGAGAGATTGTTATGTGTGTATGTGATTAAGTCTGAATAACCATTTCAGCCTGGTAAAAAGGTGGTTGTGTGCTATATCGAGTTGATTTTGACTCGTAGCAACCCTATAGGACAGGGTAGAAGTGCCCCATAGGGTTTCCAAGGCTGGTCCACATCTTTCTCCCGCGGAACGGCTGGTAGGTTCGAATCACCAACCTTTTGGTTAGCAGCCAAGTGCTTAACCATTGCACCACCAGGGCTCCTTATTAAAGGGGCACTTCTGTTTAAAGGTGAAAATAAGTTAAGCAGCAGCCTGTCTTTAAGCAGTGAAATCGAGGACCCACTTATCCTCAGGCAGGCGTGGATAATAGTATCTATCCCTCGCTCACAGGGAAGCCCCGTGCAGACATCAGCGAATGTGGGAAGTCTAACAGGGAGCTGGGAGGAAGACCTCCTGATCTGCAGGCAAAATGGCCACTGGCCCAGCTTCACCATCTTTCAGAGGTATTTGTGTGCCTGGCTATCCTGTTGAATAAATTTTGAAAATCTGGCCACCAAAACAATATGGAAAATTAAAGCCATTCCAGTAGCTTCCACCGTGTACCTTTTAGAGACACATACACATCGTGTGTATGTGTGTGTGCTTGGCTCTCCTGTGCCGTATTGTCTATAAGACCTGTTTAATGCAATGCCCCTTTTCATTTTCTGTCGTTCAGAAGGCTTAATTTTCTAAACTCTGTTTTTGAAAATACTGAGAATCTGATGATTTGAAGAATAACCACTTCATTGTCACTTTTCGTATTCTGCTTAAAAAATAGGAAAAGGAGCAATCGGCCATGATACCTTTTATTGCTCTTTTGTGCTTTAGACGACCTTTAAGTAGCAAAGACTCGTCTCCATTTGGTCAAGAAGTGTGCTTTGATCAGACGTGACTGACAGCAGACAGAGTTCGGTCCTTCGCATGTTGATAACAGCTGCTTTCTCCAGTTTTCGGAAGGTGGTGGAAAGCTCTGGTGAACGTTCTGAGACTCTCTTCTCTAACTAAAGAGGTGAAACATAGACCTGGGTCTGCGTTTTCCCACACAGGTGGAAACCCATCAAGTATTTGTCTCACCTTCAGTCCATCTTCCTGCTACTATGGGGAGATGGAGATTTCGTGCTCGTCTGCTTTAATGCAGTTCATCTCCAGTTCACTGATAATATCTGAAAATGCTCTCGAGTGACGCCAGCTGCCAAGGACGTACCCTGTGCGTTAGTGTGCTTCTCCACGCACTGTTCACTTGTGTTCACACCAAAGGAAAAGTAGGAAACTCTGCCTCCTTGATTCCAGGATGTTCTTTAAAAACAGTTTACTCAGAGAACAGAGGCAGTGCAGCCGCTGAGGGGTTGAGCTGCTGACTGGGGAGGCAAATGATGAACATTCACTAAAAGCATCAAGGAGCAGAGGTTGTCGAGGGGGCAGCAGTGCGGCGGCTGTGAGTAAGGCAGACTGCAGCCAAGGCCTTAAGTGCATGGGGATTTACCCAGTGGGGAGTGAGACAGACATTGACTGGGGCTGAAAAATGACTGTGGCCTCTGCTTTGTGCAACATTCACATTTAGCCAAGTACAAAACAGGCAGAAGAGAAGCCTTGCCTTTGTTTGAAATTGTATCTGTCGCCCAGTTTTTACAATGCAATGGCTATAAAAAAATTTATAGAGGTGATCAAAACATTTCATGCAAGTTAAGGAATCTTAGAAATATTTTTGAGGAAAGGCTTTATTTCACGGGCAAGCAACAAGACCATAACAATTTTTATTATGGGAAAAATACCTAAGCCTGAAATATATCTGAAGTAAATTTAAAATCCAGTGAACAATTTTGTACTGAAACCAAACCCAACCCGTTGCCGACCAGTGATCCCGATTCACAGCGACCTTATAGGAACAGAGGAGAACAGCCCCATAGGCTTTCCAAGGCTATGATCTACGGAAGCAGACTGCCACATCTTTCTCTTGCGAAGTGGCTTGTGGGTTGAAACCGTGGGCCTTTCGGTTACCAGCCAAGCACTTTAACCACTGTGCCACCAGGGCTCGTTAATCAATGTGGGGGGGGGGAAGAATAGTGAAATAAATTACATACAGAGTACTCAACGCCTCAAAAATAACAGCTGGTTATCATTTTTCTGAAGATAAATACAATTTAAGGAAATTTTAATAATATTAAATGTCTGAAAACAGCATTTGACAAATACAGTGTGATGTGATAGGAAGTAATGAAGTAACGATATCTCAATATTTGAGGTTTTCTTTACGTAGATTGGAAATTTTTTTAAATAAGGCTATAAAATTGATTTAGATCAGGTCAGTGTCAACTTTAGCGCTGAGATGGGAATATGTCCAATGCCTCCAGGCAGTTTACTGAGCTCACTTCATTCCCTTTCTATCGTCTAGACGGAGGCTGGTGGTGCAGTGGTTAAGAGCTCAGGCTGCTAACCAAAAGGTCAGCAGTTAAAATCCACCAGTGGCTTCTTGGAAACCGGATGGGGTTTTTGTTTTTGTTTTTGTTTTGTTTTTTTATTATTTTTTTAATGGTGTAGACACTTCCCTAAACCAAAAAAACAAACCGTTTGCCGTCGAGTCAATTCCAACTCATAGCGACCCTATAGGACAGAGTAGAACTGTCCCATAGGATTTCCAAGGAGGGGCTGGTGGATTTGAACTGACAACCTTTCAGTTAGCAGCCAAGCTCTTAACCACTGCGCCACTAGGGTTCCAGCACTTCCCTAGATACTGGTATTTACACATTTTAGTAAAGCAAAACAAGGTGCCTTCAAGTTACACTTCCTTCTGTTGGGCAAGTGTCTCCCATGTCTCAGTCCCTAGAGAAGAAGCTTACTGAGAGATTTCATTGCCTTGGTCACAGGTGGATGAAGGAGATGCCTGGCCCAGGAGTTGCCCTTGTAGGCTTGCCAGCAGCGTTTAACAGGGTCCCAGAGTGAGCACTGTGACCAACAGGAAAAGTAACTAGAACTCATCACATTCTCTTTGGGGAATTTCTGTAAAGAAACTGCCGAAGAAGCCGTGAGGCAAGAAGTGATGAGAATGCAGAAACCGTGAATAAGATGAGGTCTATGAGGGCAAGGGGTCTCTGTGTGGTGCAAATGGTTTGCACTTGGCTGCTAACCAGAACATTGGCAGTTCGAACCCACACAGTGGTGCCATGGAAGAAAGGCCTGGCAATCTGCTTCCATAAAGACCACAGCCAAAAAAAAAATCGTATGGAGTTCAGTTCTATAACAGATGAGGTCATCATGAGTCAGAATTGACTCGAAGGCAAGAAGAGAGATGAGGCCACGGAAGTGATTAATCAAAAGCAGTAGTGTTAGAAGCTTAGAGCTGTCACAGACACTGGTTTCTTCGGGAGCAACACGGTGATCTGTCACCATTGTACTGAGTAAGCCTCCAGCCTCAGAACAACTGCCTGCGACTGGGCTCAGTCCAGCTGTTCCTGTTCTTTGTATGCCCTCCCTGGTTAACCACTTTTTTCTCAGGACCTAGCACAGTGCCTGAGATATTGTAAAGGTTTTTAATATCTGAATGTCATAGATTAAGTTTCTACCATTTAAGGTACCTCAAGTGTATCTGTTCTTGCACTCTAAAGAGCCCAAATTACACAGATAAATTGGACACTCAAAATCAGTCAACATGTATTTTTTGAGGGACATCTATAACTCTACAAGCCCTGGTGGCTCCGTGGTTAAAGCACTTGGCTGCTAACTGAAAGGTTGGTGGTTCGAACCCACCAACCACTCTGTGGGAGAAAGATGTAGCAATCTGTTTCCATGAAGATTTACATCCTGGGAAACCCTATGGGACGGTTCTACTCTATCCTACAGTGTTACTATGAGTCGGAATCAACTTGACGGCAGTGGGTTTGGTATAACCGTACCCAGTATGGTGAATATTCAGAAATGAAATAAATGACTTACGTCCTTAACAAGGATTCAAGCCTTGAGTTGCAATATTGAAGGATTCCACGGGCAAAATATTAAATGATGCAGGAAGCATCAAAAGAAAATAGAAGGAATACACAGTGTCACTATACCAAACAGAATTGGTTGACGTTCAACTATATCAGGAGGCAGCATATGATCAGGAACCGAAGGTACTGAAGGAAGAACTCCAAGCTGTACTGAAGGCACTGGCGAAAAACAAGGCTCCAGGAATTGATGGAATAGCAATTGAGATGGTTCAACAAACAGATGCAGTGCTGGAAGTGCTTACTTGTCTATGCCAAGAAATTTGGAAGACAGCTACCTGACCAACCGACTGGAAGAGATCTATATTTGTACCCATTCTAAAGAGAGATGATCCAACCAAATATGAAAATTATCAAACAATATAATTAATGTCACACACAAGTAAAATTTTGCTAAAGATCATTCAAAAGCGGTCACAGCAGTACACTGACAGAAATTCAAGTCAGATTCAGAAGAGGACGTGGAATGAAGATATTGTTGATGTCAGATGGATCTTGCTGAAAGCAGAGAATGCCAGAAAGATGTTTACCTGTGTTTTATTGACTATGCAAAGGTATTTGACTGTGTGGATCATGACTAATTATGGATAACATTATGAAGAATGGGAATTCCAGAACACTTCATTGTGCTCATGAGGAACCTCTACATAGACCAAGAGGAAGTGGTTCGAACAGGAAAAGAGGATACTGCATGGTTTAAAGTCAGGAAAGGTGTGCATCAGGATTGCATCCTTTCACCCTACGTATTCAATCTCTATGCTGAGCAAATAATCCGAGAAGCTGGACTACATGAAGAAAAACATGGCATCAGGATTGGAGGAAGACTCATTAACAACCTTCAATAGCGGATGACATACACTTGCTTGTGGAAAGGGAAGAGGACTTGAAGCACTTACTGATGAAAATCAAAGACCACAGCCTTCAGTATGGATTACACTTTAACTAAAGAAAACAAACATCCTCACAACTGTACCAATAAGCAACATCATGATAAACAGAGAAAAGACTGAAGTTGTCAAGGATTTCACTTTACTTGGATTCACAGTCAACACCCATGGAAGCAGCAGTCAAGAAATCAAATGATGCATTGGACGAATCTGCTGCAAAAGACCTCTTTAAAGTGTTTAAAAGCAAAGATGTTACTTTTAGGAATAAGGTGCGCCTGACCCGAGCCATGGTGTTTTCAGTTGCTTCATACGTATGCAAAAGCTGAACAGTGAATAAAGAAGACTGAAGAATTGATGGCTTTGAATTATGGTGTTGGCGAAGAATATTGAATATACCACGGACTGCCAGAAAAACGAATAAAACTGTCTTGGAAGAAGTACAGCCAGAATGCTCCTTGAAAGCAAGGATGGCAAGACTTCATCTCACATACTTTGGACATGTGATCAGGAGGGACCAGTTCCTGGAAAAGGACATCATGCTTAGTAGGTAAAGTAGCGGGTCATCAAAAAAGAGGAAGACCTTCTACGAGATGGATTGACACAGTGGCTGCAAGAAGGAGCTCAAGCATAACAATTTTGAGCACAACGCAGGACCAGGCGGTGTTTTGTTCTTTTGCACATAGGGTCACTGTGAGTCGGAACGGACTCCACGACACCTAACAGCAAGCAACAACATCCTTAATAAGCCTACCAAGGCTTGAAGATTAGTCTAAAGGAGCAAAACCTCTGTTGAAGAGTTGAATTTTGTGTGACTACAGACGTTCAGAGGAGTGAGTGATCCATCCAGACTGAAGTATCCGTAAGAAGAGACTTCAGCTCTGCTTTAAAGTATCACTGGGGGATGGGATGAAGAAAGGCCATGAGGCAGTGGGATTGGCATGCCTGTGGGAAAGTGAGGGACATCAGGATTAGGAGATCCTGAGAAATGTAGCAGAAGTCAGGGAATATGAGACGATGCAGGACAAAACTTTTTTTACAGAGGTTGTATTTGTTCATCTTACGGGATCAATGTTGTTAGCTGCCGCTGAATCACACCCAACTCTTGTCAACCCCACGCACAACGGAATGAGACACTGCCTGATCCTGCACCATCCCCGTGATCGGCTGCAGATCAGACTGTTGTCAGAAATTGGGTTTTCATGGGCTGTTTTTTGGAAGTAGGTCACTAGGCTTTTCTCCCTAGTCCATCTTAGTCTGGAAGCTCAGCTGAAACCTGTTCAGCATCATAGCAACGTGCCAGCCTCCGCTGACGGATGGTGGCTGTGCGCGAGGTGCACTGGCCAGGAATGGAACCTGGGTATCTCACATGGGAGGTGAGAATCGTACCACTGAACCACCGATGCCCTCCCACTAAAGGATCAATAAATGCTTGGAGAGAGGGAGGGAGGGAGAACAGAACGAAGCAAGGTAGGAGAGGGGGAGAAGAGAGAGGAGGAAATACAGACTTTTTGATGAGACAACGACCTGAAAGGAAGATTCGCTTTGGCAGTACGATGCAGGATTTAAGGGTAGAGTCGGGGAAGGTAGTTAGCTCGGAAAGTGCTGCCGTCATGCAGGCCTGGTGTTGGAAAGGCCTTGAAAAATGTGGTGTCAGGGGAGTAGACAAGAATAAAGGTAGTTCGAAGGAAAAAATCAATAGAATTTAATGGATATGACAAATTAAAGAAAACATGCAAAAAAAATGAGCTGTGTGCTTAAGATAAAGAAAGTAGCATTGAAAAAAATAGGAAAGTTGGGGAAAATTATGATTTTTTAACACTAAGTAAAAAGAAAACTCTTGTTCATGGGATTCAAAGCTCCACCCTGCCCATATGCCGCCTGCATCCACAGTGGATGTGATTCCACACAACGTCGTCTGTGCATTTTCTAAAACCCTGTTTGATTCATTCTTTCATATCGTTGTCCAGGTTGCAAATCATTAAGGGCAGGCATGACATCTAACCAAAACTTTTTCTAGCACGATGTACTCTATGGTTACTCTTAAATGCTGGAATTTGTAGATTTTTGAATCAACTGATTAGTGTTTTTTATAGCACTTTCAAAGACCAAAAGTGTAGAAGAAAAAATCAAGCCAAACAGAACGCAAACTAATTCATCTCAAAAAGCTACTCCCCAGAGGTCCAGCAAGATGAAAACTTACCCAGTGTGCTAGCTAGAGAAGCCTAACTCTTGTATATTCAATATTCATTCAATATGTATTCATATAATACCCATAATATATGAGACATATTACCACCTTATTGATAATATAATAATTATCACATAATAAAGAGAAAAAATTAAAAAAAAAATTTTTTTTTCAGTTTTAGATTTATCTTTCCTGGCATCTAACAGAAAGAATGAAAAAGACTCTCTTCTATTTGATTTTCTTTGCTTAAAAAATAACTATGATGATTTAGACTTGGGTATTTGGCAAACTTTTTTTCAAAATGAAATACACTGACATACATGGTTCAGAGCAGACTGTGAAGCAGAAACACCCAACTCCTTTGAAAGTGAGATTTTCCCATTCATAATAGTTTATGTAGCTCATATATACTTCTGATAAAAGCAAAAGATTGTATCTTCAATCCTCAGATTTTTGTAGTTAACCAAATAAACTTATTCAATTGCTTCAAGATTAAAGTACGTAATTTTGCAAATGATGGCTGAACCCAGAGTTTACTTGGTTTTAGCCATAGTGGTTTCCCTCTCTCATTTTAAGTGTCTTTCAAGGTCAGTCTAGTATGACTGTGCCTAACATGTTTAAATAGCTGTGTTTCCCTAAATACTTCCGTAGGGTGTGATCCTTAGAGTTCCCAAGAACAAGAGAGTCTACTTTGGGAGGATATAGTGGGCTAAATATGCTCACTGCATTTGAAATTGTATCTGGTCAGCTCAGAAGGAAGCAACTCATCAGTGAATTTACATATCACTATTAGGGGACAAAATATTTTGAAATGCTTTAAATATTTTTGCCCTTCACCAGACCCAAAAAGAAATCCAGTATTTATCCGTTCTGCGCTTTGTAAGCCTTAAATTCCTGAGTTAATCTTTCACAAACAACTCTCAGTGAGGTTTTCCTTCCTTATTGGTGGCTTTTCTGGAAGTGTTTCTTTGCACTCCCAACACTGATCAAGGAGACAAGTCCCCAGTGGAGGTCACATTACAGCAGCAGATTCTGTGACAACTACTTCTTGTGAGTGTGGAATGGCCACAGCCCTTCTACCTTTAAACGTTAGGGACGCCTCACTGTGTCTCTCAGTGAAGCTTTGTCCAACCAGACAGAAGACTCCACCCTGCTGTGGCAGCCACATTGTGGGATATGGGCTTCCATGAACTTTACAGGATTTTCAAACAAGCCCCGCAAATGTGTTTTTGGAATAAAGTGGGATATAAACATATCATACATGTTACCCATTGTGGTTCTTTTTTCTCTTTTGAATATAAATTTATTTCTATCATATTTTTTTCTTTCCACCCTCTCTCTCCCTCCTTCTTCCCTAGTCTCTCACCTCCCTCACCTCCACCGCCCATCCTGCCCTTGGGAAATAGTTCCCTGGTGGCACAGTGGTTAAGTGCTCAGCTGCTAACCAAAAGGCCCGCAGTTTGGTTCCACCAGCATCTCCGTGGGACAAAGATGTGGCAGTCTACTTCCGTGAAGATTACAGCCTTGGAAACCGTATGGGGCAGTTCTACCCTGTCCTATAGGGTTTGTTATGAGTTGAAATCAACTTGAAGGCAATGGGCACCCATGGAAGCAGCAGTCAAGAAATCAAACAACACATTGCGTTGGGCAAATCTGCTGCAAAAGACCTATTTATAGTGTTAAAAAGCAAAGATGTCATTTTAAGGACTAAGGTGCACCTGACCCAAGCCATGATGTTTTTGATTGCTTCATATTCATGTGACAGCTGAATAAAGAAGACTGAAGAAGAATTGATGCCTTTGTTGGCAAAGAATATTGAATATACCATGGACTGCCAAAAGAACAAATAAATCTGTCTTGGAAGAAGTACAGCCAAATGGTCCTTAGAAGCAAGAATGGCAAGACTTGGTCTCACATACTTGGACATGTTATCAGGAGGGATCATTACCTGGAGAAGGACATCATTCCTGGGAAAGTAGAAAGTCAGTGAAAAAGAGTAAGACCCTCAACGAGATGGACTGACACAGTGGCTGCAACAATGGGCTCAAGCATAACAACAATTGTGAGGGTGGCACAGGACCGGGCAATGTTCCTGTTGTTGTATGTAGGGTCGCTATGGGTCGGAACCGACTCGACAGCACCTAGCAACAACAACAAGAAGTGGAGAGAGGCATCTGTGTTCACCAACACAGTGTAACAGTGTAAATCTTCAAGTGTGAGCTAGGCAGGATGGATTCTAATTTATTAGGCAATGGATCATATCGTGGCCCAGCACTGGAGACACGGCTGCTGCATCCACGCGACAGTTGAACACCATGACCTCTCCTGGGGAAATGCTCACACGCACGGTACAGAGCAGACCTTGGTGAAGGTCAAGGGTGGACTAGAAAAAGGGCTGCTTCAGGCAGCTCCCTGACCCACGGACTGGCCATGTGGTGAACTGGCACACTCTGCTGGGCACCTGCATTGGACGTAGTGGGGGCATCAGGGGAGGGGGTGGTGAAGTGAGCCCCGGGCGGCGGCTCAGACAACAGAACTAAGGAAGATGTCTCAGAAGTCCTCGAAAATTCAAGTGAAAGTTTTAAGATGATCAGAATCCAATGATTGCAACAATTTAGAGCAGTAGTTCTCAAGGGGTTTTCAGAGTGTCTTCATGGTCAAAACTTCTTTAAAAACTTCATTATTAGTATTATTCCCATAATAACACTAAGACATCGTATGTCTTTTTTTCTGTGTTGAAATTTCTGTTGATGGTACAAAAGCAATAGTAAAGCTGCTGGTATCTTAACCCGAACAAAAGCAGCGGCACCAAACTGATCTAGTATTATTGTGTTTTTCTTCATTATGTACTTGCAGTAAAATAAACACACAAAAGCAAAAACACAACAGTCTTTGACGAAAAGTAAAATATTTTAATTTCATTAAACTCATCTGTTGACTACTTGTCTTTTTAATATTCTAGGTGAAGAAATGGAAAACATAAATAAAGCACTTCAGCTGCATACCAAAGTACAAAGATTGTCTCAATAAAAAGCACTTTTGTGACTGTTTAAGTTCCAGACTAGCTGCTTTTTTCATGGAACATAATTTTTTTTTAGAAGAATGACTATAGTAATTCAGACTTTGACATTTGACAAATTTTTTTTTCCCCAAGAATTAAAAAAAAGTGAGCCCACCACTTCAAGGAAAAAAACTAAAATAGTACTTGTTGCCAATGATAAAATTCAAGCTTTCAGGCAAAAATTAGAATTTTGGAAAACTTATATCTGCCACTGTATGCTTGACAGCTTCCCTATAGTTAACTCTTTAACAGGTGATGACACATATATGTTCCATCTACATTTTCCGGCCCTGGAGGTGAACTGGCAGACATTTGAGCCACTTTAGTACATTCTAGCATCCTGGCGGATACTGGTACAACTGTCTAAGAAACAAGGAAGCTGCTCTGCACCACATTTGAATGTTGAGAGCCATTCGTATGAGGGGATGCTTCCCGGAGGAGTGATTGTGTGAAACGTTTGTGTCTTTTGGCTTCTGTACATCAAGGTAAGTCTTGCGAGTATGTTTACTATTTCCTTTGTGTTATTGGGAAGGTACAATTACCGGCATTCAGAAATATTCAAGTAAATGAGTTGTTTTTTGGGTGAAAACCTTTTGTGATGCACTTCATAGCCATGGGACCCATATGCCCCACCCTAAATCAAACTGATAACACTTACGTGCAGCAAGTGCAATGTGTATTTAGTATTTCATGTGTATTTTTGGAAAGTTGAGTAGGATATTTTATGGCTCAAGTGTAACTTGTGTGACTTTGAGAAATTTACATCTCTGGGCCTCCAAGATGGCCCTCGATGCTCCCTGCTCCGTGGTATTCACAACTTTGGGTGGTCCTCTCCTATGATGGATGTTGGTCTGTTTGACCAATATAATACGGCAGGAGTGATGGGATGTCACTTCCAAGATTAGGTTATAGATGACTACAACTTCTGTCTTGAGCTCTCACTCTTTCTTTTGGATCACAGCTCTGGCGGAAAGCAGCTGTCATGCCACCAGGTCACTCAGCAGCCTGTGGAGAGGCCCATGTGGTGAAGAACGGAGGCCTGCCAACAGTAGCCCCAGCTACTCTGTCCCTCAAAGTATTTGGATGTGTCTAGGAAACTTCTTTGCTTTTGCTTTGGTCCGGTTGTCCTGACTTCCCCTCTATTGTGTGTTGTCCTTCCCTTCACCGAAGTTGATCCTTGTCTACTATCTAGTTAGTGATTTCCCCTCTACTCCCTCCCACCCTTGTAACCATCAAAGAACGCCTTTTTCTGTGTTTAAACCTTTTCTTGAGTTCTTATAGTAATGGTCTCATACAATATTTGTCCTTTTGTGATTGACTTATTTCACTCAACATAATGCCCTCCAGATTCATCCATGTTGTGAAGTTTCTCAGATTCATCATTGTTCTTTATCATTACATAGTATCCCACTGAATGTATGTACCCTAATTTGTTTATCCATTCATCTGTTGATGGGTATTTAGGTTGTTTCCATCTTTTTGCTATTGTAAATAGTGCTGCAGTGAACATGGGTATGCATATGTCTATTCATGTGACATCTCTTATTTCTCTCAGGTATATTCCTAGGAATGAGATTGCTGGATCTTATGGTATTTTTATTTCTAGCTTTTCAAGGAAGTGCCATATTGTTTTCCAAAGTGGTTGAACCATTTTGTATTCACACCAGCAGTGCACAAGAGTTCCAATCTCCACACAACCTCTCCAACATTTGTTATTTTCTGTTTTTTGGCTTAATTCCAGTATCGTTGGGGTGAGGTGGTATCTCATTGTAGTTTTGATTTGCATTTCTCTAATGGTTAATGATCATGAGCCTTTCCTCATGTATCTGTTAGCCACCTGAGTGTCTTCTTTGGTGAAGTGTCTGTTCATATTCTTTGCCCATTTTTTAATTGGGTTATTTGTCTTTTTGTTGTTGAGATGTTGCAGTATCTTATAGATTTCAGAGATTAGCCCCTTAACAGATATGTCGTAGCCCAAAATATTTTCCCAGTTTGTAGGCTCTCTTTTTACTCTTTTGGTGAAATCTTTTGATGAGCATTTAAGTGTTTGATTTTTAGGAGCTCCCAGTTATCTAGTTTATCTTCTGGTGTTTGTGCATTGTTAATTATGGTTTGCATTCTATTTATGCCATGTATTAGGGCCCCTAGCATTGTCTCTATTTTTTTTCATGATCTTTATTGTTTTAGATTTTATATTTAGGTCTTTGATCCATTTTGAACTAGTTTTTGTGTATGGTGTGAGGTAAGGGTCCTGTTTCTTTTTTTCACAGATGGATATCCAGTTATGCCAGCACCATTTGTTAAAGAGACTGTCTTTTCCCCATTTAATGGACTTTGGTCTTTTGACAAATATCAGTTGGTCATAGGTGGATGAATTTATGTCTGGATTCTCCATTCTGTTCCATTGGTCTATGTATCTGTTGTTGTACCAGTACCAGGCTGTTTTGACTACCGTGGCAGTATAATAGGTTCTAAAATCAGGTAGTGTGAGGCCTCCCACTTTGTTGTTCTTCAGTAATGCTTTACTTATCCGGGGCCTCTTCCCTTTCCATATGAAGTTGGTGATTTGTTTCTCCATCTCATTAAAAAATGCCACTGGAATTTGGATCGGGATTGCATTGTATCTGTAGATCGCTTTGGGTAGAATTGACATTTTCACAATGTTGAGTCTTCCTATCCATGAGCAAGGTATATTTTTCCACTTATGTAGGTCTCTTTTGGTTTCTTGCAGTAGTGTTTTGTAGTTTTCATCGTATAGGTCTTTTACGTCTCTGGTTAGATGCATTCCTAAGTACGTTACCTTCTTTATCTTCTTGGGGGGGTGTTGTAAATGATTTGGTGATTTCCTTTTTGAAGTTCTCTTTATTGGTGAAGAGGAATCCAACTGGTATTTTTATGTTAATCTTGTATCCTGATACTTTGCTGAAATAATCTATTAGTTCCAGTAGTTTTCTTGTGGGTCCTTTGGGGTTTTCTGTGATTAAGATCATATCATCTTCGAATAGGGATAGTTTTACTTCTTCCTTACCAATTTGGATGCCCTTTATTTCTTTTTCTTGCCTTATTGCCCTGCCTAGGGCCTTCAGCACAGTGTTGAATAAGAGTGGTGATAAAGGGCATCCTTGTCTGGTTCCCATTCTCAAGGGGAATGCTTTCTGTCTCTCTCATTTTAGAATGATGCTGGCTGTTAGCTTTCTATAAATGCCCTTATTATGTTGAGGAATTTCCCTTCTATTCTTATTTTGCTGAGAGTTTTTATCATGAATGAGTGTTGGACTTTGTCAAATGCCTTTTCTGCATTGATTGATAAAAGCATGTGGTTCTTATCTTTTGTTTGATTTATGTGATGAATTACATTGATTGATTTTCTAATGTTGAACCAACCCTGCATACCTGGTATGAATTCAGCTTGGTCATGATGAATTATTTTTTTGATATGCTGTTGAATTCTATTGGCTAGAAATTTGTTCAGCATTTTTGCATCTATGTTCATGAGGGATACTGATCTGTAATTTTCTTTTTGGGGGGTGTCTTTGCCTGGCTTTGGCATCAGGGTTACTCTGGCTTCACAGAATGAGTTTGGGATATTCATTCCTTTTCTATTCTCTGAAATACCTTTAGTAGTGTTGATGTTAACTCTTCTCTGGATGTTTGGTAGAATTCTCCAGTGAAGCCATATGAGGCCTTTTTTTGGTTTGAAATTTTATTACCTCTTCAATTTCTTCTTCTGTTGTGGGTTTATTTAGTTTTTCTACCTCAGTTTGTGTTAGTTTACGTAGGTAATGTGTTTCTAGAAATTTTTCCATTTCCTCTAGGTTTTCAAATTTGTTGGAGTACAATTTTTCAAAGTATTCTGCTATGATCCTTTTTATTTCAGTTGGATCTATTGTGATATCACCCATCTCATTTCTTATTTGGGTTATTTGCTTCCTCTCATGTTTTTCTTTTGTCATGTTGGCCAATGGTTTGCCAATCTTTTTTATCTTTTCTAAGAACCAACTTTTGGTCTTGTTGTCTCTTGCAATTGTTTTTCTATTCTCTTTTTTGTTTATTTCTGCTCTAATCTTTATTATTTCCTTTCTTCTGGTGACTGAGGGCTTCTTTGGCTGCTCTATTTCTATTTGTTTGAGTTGTAGTGTTAATGTTTGATTTGGGCCATTTCTTCTTTTTGGATGTGTGCATTTATTGCTATAAATTGACCTTTGAGCACTGTTTTTGCTATATCTCAAAGGTTTTGGTTAAGATATGTTTTCATTCTCACTTGATTCTATGAATTTCTTTATTGCATCTTTGATTTCTTCTACAGCCCTGGAGTTTTGAGCAAGGTGTTGTTCAGCTTCCATTATTTGATTTTTTTTCCTTGCTGTTTCTATTATTGATTTCTACTTTTATGGCATTATGTTCAGAGAAGATGCTGTGTAATATTTCGATCTTTTGGATTCTGTTAAGGCTTGCTTTGTGGCCTAAAATGTGGTGTATTCTGGAGAATGTTCCATGTGCATTGGAAAAGAATGTATACTTGTCTGCTGTTGGGTGGGGTGTTCTCTATATGTCTATGAGATCAAGTTGATTGATTGTGGCATTTAGATCTTCCGTATCTTTATTGAGTTTCTTTCTAGATGTTCTATCCTTCACCGAAAGTGGTGTGTTGAAGTCTCCTACTCTTATTGTGGAGCTGTTTGTTTCTCTTTTCAATGCTGTTGGAGTTTGTTTTATGTATTTTGGAGCCCTGTCATTGGATGCATACAAATTTATTATGGTTATGTCCTCCTGGTGTATTGACCCTTTAATCATTATATAGTATCCTTCCTTATCCTTTGTGGTGGATTTTGCTTTAAAGTCTATTTTGTCAGAGATTAATATTGCCACTCCTGCTCTTTCTTTTATTGTTGTTTGCTTGATATACTTTTTCCAGCCTTTGAATTTTAGTTTGTTTGTGTCTTTGTGTCTAAGGTGTGTCTCTTGTAGACAGCATATAGACGAATCTTTTTTTTTTTTTAATCCATGCTGCCACTCTCTGTCTCTTTATTGGTGCATTTAGCCCATTTACATTCAGTGTCATTATTGATAGGTATGAGTTTACTGCTGTCATTTTGATGTATTTTGTGTGTGTATGTGTGTGCGGTGTTGACAGTTTCTTCATTCCACCTAATTTTCTGTGCCGAGTTGTTTTTTTTTATGTATTTTCATTATTGTTGGTTTTGTGTTTGCTAAGTCTTTATGTTTTTCTTCTTTTTTATTTTGATGAGTAGGTTTGTTAGCTTCCTTTGTGGTTACCTTGAAATTTACCTTTATTTTTCTAAGTTTAAACCAATCTTTTATTTCTTGATATTACCTTAACTTCCTCTCCACATGGAAGTTCTATGAGTACACTCTTTAATCCCTCTTTTTTTGTTTTGATGTTGTCATCATTTACATATTGATGTTTGTGGTTCCCTATTTTCAGTCTTTTAGCTTTGACCCGTTTTTGTGAATTCCCTCTCTGGGTTGATAACTAGTCGATCTGTCCTGTGTTCTAGTCTTGGATTGGATTGTTGTCTGAAATTGTTGGTTCTCTACCTGGAAGATTCCCTTTAATATTTCTTGTAATTATGGTTTGGTTTTTACAAATTTTCTTAACTTCTGTTTATCTGGACATAACCTAATTTCACCATCATATTTGAGAGAGGGTTTTGCTGGATATATAATTCTTGGCTTGCAATTTTTTTCCTTCAAGGCTTTATGTATGTCATCCCATTGCCTTCTTGCCTGCATGGTTTCTGCTGAGTAGTCCGAGCTTAGTCTTACTGAGTCTCCTTTGTAGGTGATTTTTTGTTTCTCTCTAGCCGCTCTCAAGATTCTTTGTCCTTGGTTTTGGCAAGTTTGATTATGATATGTCTTGGTGAGTTTCTTTTGGGATCTACCCTGTGTGGGGTTAGTTGAGCTTCTTGGATAGATATCTTCTCATCTTTCATGGTATCAGGGAAATTTTCTGCCTGCAAATCTTTAACAATTCTCTCTGTGTTTTCTGTTATCCTCCCCATTCTGGTACTCTGATCACTTGTAGGTTTTTCCTCTTGATATTGTCCCACAAAATTCTTAGGTTTTCTTCTTTTTTTTTTTTTGAATTCTTTTTTCTAATTTTTCCTCAAATAAATTGGTGTCAAGGGATTTATCTTCAGTCTCACTAATTCTGACTTCCATTGCCTCAATTCTGCTCCTATGACCTTCTATTGGGTTGTCTTATTCTGAAATTTTATTGTTAATCTTTTGAATTTCTAGTTGCTGTTTTTGTGTGGATTCTATCAGCCTGTTAATTTTGTCATTTTGTTCTTGTATTGTTTTCCTGAATTTCTCTAGTGCTTTGTCTATCTGTTCCTTGGCTTGGTCTAAGTTTTGAAGGATTGCCTTCCTGATATCTTGGAGTGCTCTGCATATTAATCTTTTGAATTCTATCTCAAGTAGTTCCATTACCTTATCTTCCTCTGGAGGGTTTCCTAGTTCTTTATTTTGATTGCTTGCTGGAGCCATCTTGACCTGCTTCTTTATATGATTTGATATTGACTGTTGTCTCTGAGGCATCGATAAGTTATTATATTTATTGTATTTTTTTTTACTGTGTTGTAAAGTTTTGTTTTGTTTTGTTTTGATGTGCCCAGGTAGGCTGGTCATGTGAGCTACTTTGGTTATTGGTGTCTTTGAAGCTCTCCTGTCCTGTCTCCAGGTGGTCAGAGCAGCTACTAGGTGCGTGAGCCCAGAAATCTGTTCACTTTTCTTGAGTGGGTGTGGCACAGTTGCCCAGGTCATTGGTCACCGAGTGTGTGGTGCAGACTCTCAACTACATTCCTAGATGGGCAGGGCTGTGTAGGGGTGTTTGGAGCAGGCACAGGTATCTGGCTGCAGTTGGGGGATATGTGTGGAGCAAGGCAGGGGGCTGATGGATGGCTGCCTCTGGGTGTCTGGGTGGAGGGCGTGTCCCTGTCCTCTTGAGTGTGTAGTGGGGGTGTATTGCAGCTGGTCCTTTGGCACCTGGTGCTGTTGGCTGGAGGCACTGAGAGGCACTACTTATTCTCAGACCCCTTCATGGGTGGCTAGGTGGAGTGGGTGGTACTGCCAGCCCTCAGACCCCTGGTGTGGGTGGGCGAGGCCCCTGCTTAAGGGGCAGGACGGTGTCAAATGTCACGAATCTGCATCTCCCCCTTGGCTGCTGAGTTGAAAATGAGTTTCAGGTGTATGCCCTACTGTTTTATGCTAATGAGGGCATGCAGTGTCGAATCAGCCCACATAGGTATAGGCAGGGGTGAAGGGCATTGCAAGTCCATCGACCCCTTATACCAGTGGCTGGGAGAAGGGGTAGGGCCTCCCAACCTGCCCTGAGTTCCCAGCTTAGGGGTCGTGGTGTTTTTAAAGCCGTAAGACTGGTGTGGGCACAGAGAACTCTGAGTTCCTGGTTTAGGGGACGTGGCAGTTGTTGAATACTTCTGGACTGGTGTTGGAGTGGAGCCTGGTGGGGGGTAGGTGAGGGGAAACTGTGAAACTCTTGGAGGGGGAGGGGTTATTTTGCCCCCGCATGGTAGGTTAGAAGCCTGCGCTTAACTTTCTCAAGTCTGATGTCACTCCTACTTGGTTCCGTAGGTGTGTGCAGATTCGCTGCTGCTTGGCTGCACCTGATGTGATGGGGCTCATCTTTGGTTGTTGCACTTGCCTCAGCCCATGTGCATGGCACAGATTCAGTTAGCAGGGTGCTTGCAATCTCATGAGCTATACTTCTCCACTGCAATTTTCTCTCTTTTCACCTGTTGCTCAGTCCAATTCTTCAGCTTTGTCTTTGATGATTAGGATTCCTAGATTGTCATATATAATAGATTCACTTGTTTTTTTGGGTCTTTGTTGTAAGTGGGATGACAGGAAGCGTCTGTTTATTCTGCCATCTTGGCCTCGCCTTCAAATCCTTCTTAAGGAAAGTTTTATTGAAATTTATATTTCAGTATTTGCTATTTTCAATTATTTTTGTTTTCTTTTTCAGAGAGCCTTATAATACACATATTGGATTTTCTTTTATTGTCTTCTATATCTACCACTCATAGCTTGTTGCCATCAATGGATTCTGACTCACAGCCTAGTCAGAATTGACTCAATGGCAATGGGTTTTGTTTTTTTTTTTTAGTATATCTACCACTTTCCATCAAATTTTTTTTTATTTCTGTATTTCCTTTTTAGGTTTAAAGTTTTTTCTTTGCCATCTTCTATTTCCCTTAAAGCATTTTGTGTTGTGTTTATTTGTTGTGTGTTTCTTTTGGTTTAGTCTTCATATCTCAAATTATTTTTTTTTCTAAATTTTTCTGAGTTCTTTCACTACTCTTTTAAAAATTTTTCTCTATTCACTTTATTTATGAAATTTTTAATTATGATTTTTATTGTTTTATGAAAGCTTATAATATTTTTTCTTTGGTTCTTTTAGCTTATTTTGAAATATTAGGTTACAGTTTTCATCTGTTTCTGGCATTACTTCATTATATGTAGGAATTTAATCTGCTTCTAATTATCTTTTTTTCTAGTAATAACAACTTTGTTTGGGATTTGATACAATCTTTTTCTGCACCTCATTTTAAATTGAAATGAGTATTTTTGTATTTTTAAGACAGATGAGGGAGGCAGAATAGTTTTTCTAACTTCGTGACGCTAGAGCTCTCTCTCTAATATTTTAACAATGTAATAAAAAACGTGACAGTAAACTTTCTGAGGTTTTCCTCCTCTGTTCCTCTCCCCTAATTTCTTCTTGACCTTCTCTTTGCTTTGCTCCTAGTGTCCCTGTCTAATTCAATTCGGAGTCTACTCTCAGCATTTTCTCCACAGTGCAAGGTTTTGTCATAGAAGGCTGCTTTGGTTTGTTACTTTCAAGAATTCATAAACACAAACCCCAGGACGGATCCAGCACCCTCAGATCCTCCTGCAACCACATGACACTCATCTGCACAATGAAGCCTTCAAAGTGCTCCCCTACTCTCTGCCGCTGTTCTTGGAATAGTCCACCATGCTTTCCAGTTAGTAACTGGTATTAATTTAGGGGTTATCTCTCTTTGTTTTTGCTCTCCTGTTTGCTCTCGTTGTTTTTACAAGGGAGTTCAGAGAGATTTAAAAAGCACAGTGCCATTACTACCTAATTCTCAGAATGCTATTCTCTTCCTTTTCTTTTGAACAAAATGCCCTTCGAAATTTCTTTTTAGAAATTTGAGCAACTATTTAATTTGCTTTTTAATTAGTTTTAATAATAAAATAAAATTGTAATAAGTAAATTTTAAAACATGAACAAAGGTAGACAGGATAATATACTACTTCCCCATCCATGTGCCCATCTTCAACAATTATTAACATACGTCCAATCTTAATTCATTTTTAGCCCTATATGTTCCTGTCCCCCACCCTCTATTGGATTATTTTGAATAAAATTCAAAACTTCATGTCATTCAGCATAAATGCTTCTGTTTTTCAATTATTTCAATTATAATATATATATAATTCAGCACTCAAAATTATATACATATATATATACACACACACACGTCATCAGACTGAAATGGTTCACAACTTCACATAAGTTACAAGTGCATAATGATGTCTTGGTTTCAGACATCTTAGGAAAACTGTGTCTATGGATGGACCCCAGAAATCAAACTTAGGAAGAAGTCTATTCTTAGAGATTTATGAAAAGAGAATACGCTTTAAAAATCAACATTTAAAATCCGTCTATACAGTTTCCTATGTCAGAAAAATCTGAAAGTCATGCTTAATTCCCATTTTCTCTGCCCCCATCACGACCATCAACCCAAAGTTCTATCTATGCAACATCTTCAGTATCTCCATTCCTACTGTCACGGCCTTAGTTCGGGACTTTATTGTTTCTTTCTTGGACTCTGGCAACAGGCTTCTAACTGGTCTCTTGATCTCTAGTCTCACCCTAAGCACTGCCAGTAACATCATTCTTAATTCTAAATCTATGCATTTGACTCTTCTGTTTAGAAGCATTTAGTGACCTCATGAAGCCCTGGTGGTGCAGTGGTTAAAAGCCAGGCTGCCAACCAAAAGGTTGCCAGTTTGAATCCACCAGCCGCTCCTTGGAAACCCTATGGGGCAGTTCTACTCTGTCCTGTAGAGTCGCTATGAGTTGGAATTGACTCGACGGCAACAGGCTTGGTTTTTAGTGACCTCCTTAAGGAAAAAGAAAAAAAAAAAATTCTTTGAAGAAGGCTGATCACGAACTGGATCTTGTTTACTTTTTTAATCTCTGTACAGTCTCTATATAATCTCTATACAAATACCACATGCCCTCGTATTTCCAAATTACTTGTTGTTTCCCGAATGCTCTAAATTATTACAGAGTAATGTGCTTTCTTATATATCATTCTCTTTTTCCCCAAAACCCTTTCCTCATGCCTCCAGCAAACTCTGACTTACTGTCAAGCCTCGGTAATGTCTCCTCCCTAGGAAGACCTCAACCCCAAACCCAGCTGATCACACATCTGTGCATTTATTTAGCTTTATTATACGCCCTATCCCCTGCACTTCATCACAACTTTATCATAATTCCTACTCACTGCACACACTATGTGTTTTAAAGCCAAGTGTCCCTACTAAGCTGTGAATGCCGTGAAAACAAGTTTTTATTCATTTTTAGTTCTTCTCTTCCTGGTGTTTGGCAAAGTAAACCTGTCACAAAGTAGGGACTTGAAAAATGTGTGCTGAATGTGAATGTAAGACCGAGGTCCCCAGGCTGCTTGCCTGGCACGCCCCATAGGTTTGTACTGACATCCTGGTTCCCCTCTCCTTAACTGCTGCCCAGAACTAGAGGAAAATCAGCGGAAACTGGTTTAGGCGCCATGTTGACATTCTGGGTAACTTTTAGCTCATTAAGTACCTCATACATAGTAACTTCCCTGCCTCTGGGTGGAGTTTACCACCATTTTCTGAACATGTGATGTATGAAGTTGTATGTAAACCCCATTGCGCCTGCGTAGTATGATTAAGAATGTTGCTGATGTAACTTGTATGAACTTCCTGCTTGTAAACCCCTTAAAAATAACCTTCCCTCCGGGTCCTCGCTGAGCAGCCTTGGAGGCAGCAGCCTGATTGTTCCTTTCCTTGCTCAATGAAATAAAACGCCTTTCTAATCTCCCATCTCGGCCTCTTGTTTATTGACTGTGATGAGTCATGCCAAACAAAACCTGGGGTTTCCACCTGGAAACAAATGAAAGAATTCAGATATAATAAAGTTTTTTTTTCTCCACAAAGATTTATAGACTCTAGCTTTGAAAACTTATGCCTTAGCTCCCTAGGGCTGCCATAACAGAAATACCATAAGTGGGTGACTTTAAAGAACAGAAATTTATTTTCTCACAGTTTTGGAGGTTAAAAGTCCAAACCAGAGTCTCTGCTGTGTTGATTCCTTCCATGAGACTCTCTCCTAGTTACTGGTGTCTGCTGTGATTTTGGTGTTCCCTTGCTTATAGACGGGTCCTCACATGTCGTCTGTCTTCTCCCCTTGCTTGCGTATCTCTTTGTCTAATCTGCTTTTTATATAACTCAGAAGTGATTTGATTTAGAACCCACCCTACTCAGATATGATCTAATGAACATAGCATAGAAAACCCTATTTCCAAACAGGATTACATCCACAGGTATCGGAATAGGATTCCAACACATATTTTGAGGGAATACAATTTAAACCATAAGAGTTTATAAATTAAAATGCTTAGATTTTGTTCACAAAGAAAACTTTAAATATTATTTTGGACTTTCAATGTCCTGCTCACATCTCTCATCTCATTCATTCCTCAAAAAAACCCTGTGAGTCTGTAAGGTAGATATTGGTTTCCTGGCTGAGTAAACTGAGTACAGGCAGAAGTCAGTAGGTGGTAGAAGTAGGAGATGGCATTGGAAAACTTCAGCAGGCACAGTTCACGTCGTATGCTATAAGAAGGATGCCCTGGAGTGCAGCAATATGCAAACTTGCCTCTGCATCCTACATCTCACAGGCAGACTTCACAGCAGGGATGCCTTTCATTATGCAGATTTTTGACCTTTTTTCCCTCCTTTTCTCGCCATCATGACCACAAATGCTGAATAATAGGCAACTAAAAGCTTTTTTTTTTTGGAAGAAAGCAATTTTTTTTTCCACCCTCTTCTCTTACAAATGCACCCCGGTCAAAAGTTTAAAAGAGATTGGTTTGAAAATGACATTCATGCTTTGTTATGGTAAATGCTGATTTTTAAATACAAGGCTGATTTAGTAGTAAAATCCTGCTTGCAGTTAAAGGTCATGAGAATGCCTCTAGATAAATGGAAAGGAACGGTTTTAAAGTTACTAGATGGCCAAAGGTTTACTAATCACCTATAAAGAATGAGGGCTCATTTTGAATTAGAGAGAGGCGTCAGAGAGCAGTTTATGGGCTTCAGCTGCACTCGAACTAGAATGGTAATCTACATTTCCAAAGGCCCTAAGAGTGTCAGTTTGAACGGAAAGATGATCCCTTTATCCTGAAAGAAAATGAAAGAATTCGAGTGAGACGTTAGGAGCAGGAAACACTGCCAGTGGGAGCTGACAGGCAACTAGAATTGTCTGAAAATTTCCCGATATTTTCTGATGCAATAATTAGCTCGTTTTTGTATTTCGACTTGCTACATTGAAGTTTAGAGATTGAAGGCGTTGAATCTCTGCTGTCCAGTTTCAGCTGTCATGATTGGTTACAACGGAAAAGGTTGTATTGTAAATTGCTTTTCTTTAGATTGTGAGAACAATTTAAGTTTTGAATGAATCTTTTTGGATCAAAACCAAAAAAAAAAAAAACAAGAAACCCAAACCCATTGCTGTCAAGTCAATTCCGATTTATAGTGACCCTGCAGGACAGAGTAGAACTGCCCCACATGGTTTCCAAGGAGCGGCTGGTGGATTTGAACTGCCGACCTTTTGGTTAGCAGCCGAGCTCTTAACCACTGCGAGACATAAATAATAAAATTAATTTCAAAATTCTGAAACCTTATTTTAAGTTTTACTTTGTTTATTTGCAGATTGCAGTCTCTTTGAAGGCAGTGATGTGTTTCCTTCCAAGACTGTAATGAATGCAATATGTCAAATATAAACTGATTAATGTGGATGAACAATAATAATGCTACAATTTACTCAGGCCTATAGCCTCTCTTACTGAGTAATATAATCTTGAGAAAATAATTAGATGAAGCTAATTTTTTTTAAAGATGGAATGTAAGAAAATTTGGGTATTTTAGGAATTGGAAATAAAACAGCAACTTAATCCATTAGTCTTTCTTTAGGGGAAAAAAAGGTAAAAGTATGCTAGAAGAGACCTCTTGTGTTCATAGTAACTTACTGCAGTTTCGTTTTTAAAAATCTATCTCTGGAAAGCTGGATTAGTGTACTTTTATTGTGCTTTAGGTGAAAGTTTACGGCACAAATTAGTTTCTCATTCAAAAATTTATACACAAATTGTTTTTTGACATTGGTTGCAATCGCCGCAATGCGTCAGCTCTCTCCCCCTTTCCTTTACACCTATGTCCATTCATTCAGGTCTCCTGTCCCTTCCTGCCTTCTCCTCTTTGCTTTTGGGCAGGTGTTGTCCATTTGGTCTCGAATTCTCAATTGAAACTAAGAAGCACATTCCTAACCTGTGTTATTATTTGTTTTATAGGCCTGTCTAATCTTTGGCTGAAACGTCGACTTTGGGAGCGGCTTCAGTTCTGAGTTAGCAGGGTGTCCAGAGCCCATAGTCTTGGGGGTTCCACCAGTCTCTGTCATACCAGTAAGTCTGGTCTTTTTTTGTGAATTTGAAGTTTGACCTACATTTTTTTTCCCAGTCTGTCTGGAACCCTCTGTTGTAACCCCTGTCAGAGCGGTCAGTGGTGGTAGCCGGGCACCGTCTATTTCTTCTGGGCTCAGGCTGGTGGAGGCTGTGAATCATGTGGTCCATTAGTCCTTTGGACGGGTATTTCCCTTGTGTCTTTTGTTTCTTCATTCTCCTTTGCTCCGAACGTGATGAGACCAACAGATGTATTTTAAATGGCCCCTCGAAAGCTTTTAAGATCCCAGGCACTACTCACCAAAGTAGGAGGTAGAACACTTTCTTTATGAACTATGTTATGCCAATTGACCTAGATACCCCCGAGATCATGGTCTCTAGCCCTCAGCCCCAGTAACTCAGTCCCTCGTCCCCTCCCCTCCTCTCTGTTTCCTCATAACTATCTAAGATTGTTTTTTGTCTGTGTATAAACCTTTTCTTGAGTTTTTATAATAGCGGTCTCATACAACATTTGCCCCTTTGTGATTGACTTATTTCACTCAGCATAATGCCCTCTAGATTCATCCATGTTGTGAGATGTTTCACAGATTCATCATTGATCTTCATCATTGCATAGTATTCCACTGTGTGTATGTACCATAATTTGTTTATCCATTCATCTGTTGATGGGCACTTAGGTTGTTTCCATCTGTCTGCTATTGTGAATAATACTGCAATGAACATGGGTGTGCAGATGTCTATTCATGCGACGGCTCTTATTTCTCTAGGATATATTCCTAGGAGTGGGACTGCTGGATAGTATGGTATTTCTATTTCTGGCTTTTTTTTTTTTTGGTAATTTTTGTGCTTTAACTGAAAGTTTACAATTCAATTTAGTCTCTCATACAAAAATTTATACATACATTGTTGTGTGACCCTACTTGCTCTCCCTATACTGTGACAGCACACTCTTCCTTTCCACCTCGGATTTCCCATGTCCATTCAACCAGCTCCTGACTCTCTCTCCCTTCTCATCTCACCTCCGGACGAGAGCTGCTCATTCAATTTCTCATGTATCTACTTAAACTAAGAAGCACACTCTTCACAAGTATCACTTTATGTTCCATAGACCAGTCTAATCTTTGTCTGAAGAGCTGGCCTCGGGTTTTAGTTTTGGGCTAACAGAGAGCCCAGTGACCACGTCTTCCAGGGTTCCTCCAGTCTCAATTAAACCATTAAGTCTGGTCTTTTTACTAGAATTTGAGTTCCGCACCCCACTTTTCTCCTGCTCCATCAGGGACTCTCTGTTGTGCTCCCTGTCAGGGCGGTCATTGATGGTAGCCAGGCACCATGTAGTTCTTCTGGTCTCAGGCTGATGAAGTCTCTGGTTTATGTGGCCCTTTCTGTCTCTTGGACTGATACTTTCCTTGTGTCCATGGTGTTCTTCATTCTCCTTTACTCCAGGTAGGTTGAGACCAATTGATGCATCTTAGACGGCCACTCGCTAGCTTTTAAGACCCTAGACGCCACTCAACAAAGTGGGATGCAGAACATTTTCTTAAAAAACTGTTATGCCAATTGACCTAGATGTCCCCTGAAAGCACGGTCCCCAGATCCCCGCCCTACTACTCTGTCTCTCGACGTGTTTCCTTGTATTCAGGAAATTTCTTAGCTTTGGTTTAGTCCAGTTGTGCTGACTTCCCCTGTAGTGTGTGCTGTCCTTTCCTTCACCTAAGATAATTATTGTCTACTTTCTAATTAGTGAATACCGCTCTCCCTCCCTCTCCACCCTCGTAACCATCAAAGAATGTTGTCTTCTGTGTTTAAACTTTTTCTTGGGTTTTTATAATAGTGGTCTTATATAATATTTGTCCTTTTACGACTAAGTTCACTCAGCATAATACCTTCCAGATTCTTCCAGGTTATGTTTCATGGATCCATCGTTGTTCTTTATCATTGCATAGCATTCCATTGTGTGAATATACCATAATTTGTTTATCCATTCATCCGTTGATGGGCACCTAGGTTGTTTCCATCTCTTAGCTATCGTGAACAATGCTGCAATGAACACCGGTGTGCATATATCTGTTCGTGTGATGGCTCTTAATTCTCCAGGATATATTCCAAGGAGTGGGATTGCTGGATCATATGGTACTTCTATTTCTAGCTTTTTAAGGAAGCGCCAAATCAATTTCCATAGTGGTTGTACCATTTTACATTCCCACCAACAGTATATAAGTGTTCCAGTCTTTCTACAACCTCTCCAACATTTATTATTTTGTGTCTTTTGGATTAATGCTAGCCTTGTTGGGGTGAGAGGGTATCTCATTGCAGTTTTGATTTGCATTTCTCTAATGGCTAATGATCGTGAGCATTTCCTCGTGTGTCTGTTAGCCATCTGAATGTCTTCTTTGGCGAAGTGCCTGTTTATATCCTTTGCCCATTTTTTAATTGGGCTGTTTGTCCTTTTGTTGTTGAGGTTTTGCAGTATCTTGTAGATTTTAGAGATTAGACACTGATCGGATTTGTTGTAGTCAAAATTTTTTTCCCAGTCTGTAGGTTGTCTTTTTACTCTTTTGGTGAAGTCTTTTGATGAGCATAAGTGTTTGATTTTTAGGAGCTCCCAGTTATCTAGTT
>NW_004444025.1:4848992-4866810 GCF_000243295.1 Trichechus manatus latirostris
GGGTTGACATGTTGTGGGGTTGTTAACCAATGTCATAAAACAATATGTGTACCACTGTTTCATGAGAAACTATTTGTTCTGTAAGCCTTCACCTGAAGTACAATTAAAAAAAAAAATGCTGTTGGAATTTGGATAATGATTACATTGTATCTGCAGATCGCTTTGGGTAGAATTGACATTTTCACAATGTTGAGTCTTCCTATCTATGAGCCAGGTATGTTTTTCCACTTATGCAGGTCTCTTTTGGTTTCCTGCAGTAGTGTCTTGTAGTTTTCATTGCATAGGTCTTTGACATCTCTGGTTAGATTTATTCCTAAGTACTTTATCTTCTTGGGGCTATTGTAAATGGTATTGATTTGGTGATTTCCTCTTGGAGGTTGTCTCTGTTAGTGTAGAGGAATGCAACTGATTTTTGTATGTTTATCTTGTATCCTGATAATTTGTTGAAATCTTCTATTAGTTCCAGGAGTTTTCTTGTGGATTCTTTGGGGTTTTCTGTGTATAAGATTGTATCATCTGCAAAAAGAGATACTTTTACTTGTTCCTTACCAATTTGGATGCCCTTTATTTCTTTTTCTAGCCTAATTGCTCTGGCTAGGACCTCCAGCACAATGTTGAAATGACATGTTACCTTGAAGACTAAAGTGCACCTTACCCAAGCCATAGTGTTTTCAGTCACCGCATATGCATGCAAAAGCTGAGCAATAAATAGGGACGACCAAAGAAGAATTGATGCCTTTGAATTATGGTGTTGATTAAGAATATTGAATATACCATGGACTGCCAGAAGAATGAACAAATCTGTCTGGGAAGAAGTACAGCCAGAATGCTCCTTAGAAGCGAAGATGGTGAGGTTTTGTCTTACATACTTTGGACATGTTATCCTGGAGAAGGACATCAGGCTTGGTAAAGAGGGTCAATGAAAAAGAGGAAGACCCTCAAAAAGATAGATGGACACAGTGGCTGCAACAATGTGCTCAAGCATAACAATGATTGTGAGGATAGCGCAGGACCAGGCAGTGTTTCATTGTGTTGTACATAGGGTCACTATGAGTCGGAACCGGCTTGACGATACCTAACAAAAATGGCTAATGATGGAGAGTATTTCCTCATGTGTCTGTTAGCCTCCTGTCATGGATTGAATTGTGTCCCCCTAAAATATCTGTCAGTTTGGCTAGGCCATGATTCCCAGTATGGTGTGACTTGTCCACCGTTTTGTCATCTGATGTGTTGTAAATCCTGTCTCTACGATGTGATGAGATGGGATTAGCGGCAGTTATGTTAATGAGGTAGGACTCAATCTACAATATTAGATTGTGTCTGAAGCCAACCTCTTTTGAGATATAAAAGAGAGAAGTGACCAGAGAGACATGGGGACCTCATACTATCAAGAAAGCAGTGCCAGGAGCACTGGATCTGAGGTTCCTATGCGAAGAAGCTCCTAGAACAAAGGAAGATTGATGACAAGGAGTTTCCTCCAGAGCCGACAGAGAGAGAAAGCCTTCCCCTGGAGCTGGTGCCCTGAATTTGGACTTCTAGCCTACTAGACTGTCAGAGAATACATTTCTCTTTGTTAAAGCCTTCTACTTGTGGTATTTCTGTTATAGCGGCACTAGATGACTAAAACACCTTCTGAATGTTTTCTTTGGTGAAGTGTCAGTTCATAGCCTTTGCTCATTTTTTAATTGGATTATTTGTGTTTTTTTCATTGAGGTGTCGAAGTATTCTATAGATTTTAGAGATTAGACCCTTGTTGGATATGTTGTAGACAAATTTTTTTCCCCAGTCTGTAGATTCTCTTTTCACCCTTTTGGTGAGATCTTTTATTGAGCATAAGTGTTTAATTTTTAGGAGCTCTTAGTTATCTAGTTTATCTTCTTGAATTTGTGCTTTGTTAGTTATGGTTTTATTTATTTATTTATTTTTTATTTATGTCATGCATTAGGACCCCTAGTGTTGTCCCTATTTTTTCTTCCACCTTCTGTATCATTGTAGGTTTTATATTTAGGTCTTTGATCCATTCTGAGTTAGATTTTGTATATGGTGTGAGATATGGGTCCTGTTTCATTTTTTTCCAGATGAGACATTTAGTTTTGCCCACATCATTGGTTTTAAGAAGACTTCAGAGGATACTTTTGGTTTAAGATTTAAAGATTATCTCAGGGCAATAGTTTCATGGGTTCATCCACCCCCAATGGCTCCAGAAAATCTGATTCTAGGAGAATTTGAAATTCTGTTCTGCATATTCCCCCTTTGGCTCAGAATTCTTCCATAGAATCTTTGATCAAAATGTTCAGTAATGGTAGCTGGGCACAATCTAGTTCCCGTCTCATGGCACAGGGGTAGTTGTTTACAGAGGCAATTAGCCTCACATTCCATTTCCTACTCCTATTCCTAACTCTCCTTCTTCTCTTACTCCAGGCGAATAGAGACCAATTGCTGTATCTTGGATGGCCACTTGCAAGCTTTTAAGACCCCAGGCACTGCACAATGAACTAAGAGGTAGAAAAGAAGCACTAAACATGATATTAGGCCAATTAACTGGGATGTTCCATGAACCTATGACCCTAAACCTCCAAACCAAGGAACAAAACCCCATGGGGTATTTGGCTGTACATAAGCAGCCTCAGCAGCTACTTGGTGTGGTTCTTAATGTATGTAGGTGAAATATTTAAGCCAAGTAAAAGGACGTAAAAGGAGGGAAGGTTTCTATCCATAAAATTTTTGGAGGAAATAAGGTTTTCATATATGCATGTGAAAGCTGGACAATGAAAAAGGAAGACAAAAGAAGAACTGATGTATTCAAACTGTGGTGCTGGTGAATATTACATGAGAAAACTATGATTTCAAAATGTGGAATGACCTACCCATAATTGATTAGTGATACAACTGGGACCTATACAGCTCTGTATGGCCATGTAGAAATTGTAGACAACACAGATCCAGAAAATGTGAAGTTAACCAAAAGCATCTGGAGCTGGTTACAAAAATTGAATGAGACTCTAAGAATCATAATGTCAAGCAGTCTAGGGAGGCACCCTGGGCTAGCATTACCATGGAGCCTATGGTTCTTGATCCAATATATCTTTGGAGTGAGCCAGACCAGGCTAGAATGCAAGGACCAAATTCCATTTGCCTAGAGCCCAGAAAACTGGCATCAGGTTAGGGGATTGCAGACCACTGGCCAACAATGTCTATCAAATGGTAAATTCAATAAAATATTCACACTGGGTATTTATGGACACAACATCTATGTACATCAGCCTTTCTCTTTGGAGAGGAGGTCGTTTGCTTACAGGAGACTGTGCAGTTAACTAAGATTTTTGTTAACCCAGAACTGCATAGCACTGTATGTATTTGCAGCCTACAGAAATTTTTCTACACTATGAATATACTAAAGGTACTTTAGTAGACAATGTCTTAATATCCCAAACCTATGTATCTATGTAGCCTACATGAGAGTGAACACGAATGTTAATTACTAATATACATTGAGCTTTTTTTGTGAGCCAAGCACTGTCCTAGGCATGTGACAGGTGAATTTCTCAATCTCCTATGAGATTGTTGTTGTTGTTAGGTGCCATCGAGTCACTTCCGGCTCACGGTGACCTTAAGTACAATAGAATGAAACATTCAATTCGAAGGATCAAGTCTTCTTCAGTCTTCCTTATTCATTGTCCAGCTTTCACATGCGTATGAAGTGACTGAAAATACCATGGCTTTGGTCAGGCGCGTCTTAGTCCTTAAAGTGACATCTTTACTTTTCAATGCTTTAAAGAAGTCTTTTGCAACAGATTTGCCAAAAGTAATCTGTCGTTTGATTTCTTGATGGCTGCTTCCAATGATATTGATTGTAAATCCAAGTAAAATGAAATCCTATAAAATATTGTTGTTGTTAGAGGGCGTCGAGTCGGTTCCAACTCATAGTGATCCTATGTACAACAGATCGAAACACTGCCCAGTCCTGTGCCGTCCTCACAATCATTGTTATGCTTGAACCCCTTGTTGCAGCCACTGTGTCAATCCATCTCATTGAGGGTTTTCCTTTTTTGGCTGACCCACTACTTTACCAAGCATGATGTCCTTCTCCAGGGACTGAACCCTCCTGATAACATGTCCAAAGTATGTGAGATGTTGTCTTGCCATTCTTGCTTCTAAGGAGCATTCTGGCTGTATTTCTTCCATGACAGGTTTGTTCATTCTTCTGGTAGTCCATGGTAAATTCAATATTCTTTGCCAACACCATAATTCAAAGGCACCAATTCTTCTTTGGTCTTCCTTATTCATCGTCCAGCTTTTGCATGCATATGAGGCGACTGAAAACACCATGGCTTGTCAGGTGCTGGTGGTGCAGTGGTTAAGAGCTCAGGCTGCTCACCAAAAGGCCTGCAGTTCGAATCCACCAGCTGCTCCTTGGAAACCCTATGGGGCAGTTCTACTCTGTCCTATAGGGTCGCTATGAGCTGGAATCGACTCAGTGGCAGTGGGTTTGGTTTTTTTTTGATTGGCAAGTCCAAAATCAGTTAGGTGACAAGCTGGACACTTGTGCAAGCTCGTGTCCCAAAATTCACAGGATAGGCAATGGGAAGAGTAAAGAGTGAGAAGGTTCTGACAAAATGTCTATTTATAGTCTGGAGTCAGAACACACCCTAGAGAAACTCCCCTTTTGCTCTTAAGGCCTTCAACTAATTGGTTGAGACCCACCCTCATTGTGGAAGGTAATCTACTTTACTTAAGGCCAATGGATTTAATAATATATCACCACTTCATAACAGCATCTATTTGACCAAATAACTGTGCACCACAGCCTAGCCAAGTTGACACATAAAATTAGCCATTGCAAACGGAAATGTCACATTCTCTGAGTTTATTATTTATTGTTTATCATATGAGGTTGAATTATTTTTAATAATGCATATAATTCTCATTTTGTAATGCAAGTTTAATTATTTTTGTTAACTTTCAGTTCCTTATATAATGTTCTGTACATTGCCACAGTTATATGAGCAAAGTGGGTCCCTACTAAAAATAGCAATAAAGTTCTCTCATTCAAATCAGAGGAATCAGATGACCAGGATCACCTGCAGCCTGGTGACTTCACGCAGCATGTCTTTGTCTGATTATGCTACATGTTACATTTTGCAAAGAAACTGTGAGAAACTAAAATTTCAATTTTATAATACAAATGACAAATAGCAAGAGGAAGATATGTAGCCTGTGATTTTGCAGATTCCTTTATCCATGTAATCATTTTCCCCATTTCTCTAGGCCATCTTTTCCAAGTAAGAAAAATTGAAGTCAGACAAAGGATACATATCTATTCTTAGCTGAAGAGAGAATAGGCCACATAGAAATAGATTTTGACTTCAAGAAACAAAGGACTGTTTTGTGAAATAAACTTTAGAAGCCATGAAACTGAAAGCTTTATTGGTCCCATTTTACTTCATTTAGCCAGGAGATTGTTGAGAATCAAGAACTGTTGGTTCAGTTACTCTTATCGGTTTATGTCTTACTGGAAATGAGAATATGGTACTCCAAGCATCATGTTGTCATTCTATCTTTTGGACAATTGAATTACTTATTTTCTTTTAAATTTTCCCAGGGTTAGCAGACCTGACTATGGGTTGAGATTTTTGCAATGTGGTTTGGTAATCCTAGAGTATTTGGTAATTTTAGTAAGAAAATATTTCTTTTATGATTGAGCGTTAGGCATGAGAAAAACTTTTTCCCTGACTCCAGTGTCATTTGAGAATCTGTAAACAACCGATTAGCACTGTAGAGCTGAAGGATAGAAGCACAGATTTGGCTTTGCGAAAACAATGGTAATTTTGCCTTCAGAGACCACGTCTCTATGTATTATTAGATGTTCCATGTAAAAGGCTCCACTTGGGTCTGACAATAGCAAGTGGACCTGTTAATTTTGTTTGGCCATCATCCATTTCTCCTTTTTCTCTGCTAATTGCACCTTTATTTTGGGGAGGGAGACTACCTCTCCTTACTATATGGTTTGGGTTATGTGCTCGCTCTAAGTTTTAAGCAGAGTGTAGGACCCAGGCTTGGCCAACCAGATCACCATATCTCATTAGCTACAGTGATTGGTTCAGGTATACTGATAACCTCAGCTAGGTGTATGCAAATCCTCCCTGGGACTTTTGCAGGAATTTTTGGGAAAAAGCATTTTCTCCTGCTAGAGTCATCAAGTAGATAAGTGGGAAACCCAGTGTTTCTTGTGCCCATTTTTGCAAATACTTGAGAGTGTTGGCCTTTGCTGGAGAAAAAGCTGACACAAAAGAAAGCAAGTGGAAGCAATGATACAAGTGGCAAATTCCTGAAATTGTAATTGAGCACTTGCTTTCCGTTTCTGCCTGAGCACCTGGCACTTTTTACCCCTGCATGTCTCAGTTTTATAAACCAATACATTCTCTTCCTTTTTTTATAAAAATTAAACTGGTTTCAGTTTAGGTTTCTGTCACTGGCAATAAAAAAGAGTCCTGATAAAATCCTGTTAGTCTTCTGTGAATCAGAATGATTGGCCAAGGTAAGGAATGAAATGTTGTTAGGAGGTCTTGTGTCTCAGGTGAGAGGGACAGAGGAGAATCAGAGAAAAGGACAAAGTTTAAATTATTCTTAGCAATTGAACTACTGCAGGCTCGCCCACATTACTCAAAATGAACTAAAAGCCACGTGAGGTAGGCTGATTAATGGCCTCCCAAAGATATTTACAAACTAGTCCCCGGAACCTGTGAATGTTATATTAAAAAAGGGAGTTTGCATACGTGATTAAGTTACGGATCTCGAGATGGGGAGATTATCCTAGATTATCCTGGTGGGCTCTAAATGTAATCAAATGGTCCTTACAAGAGGGAAGCGAGAAGGTCAAAGGAGGAAGAAGACCATGTGAAAACAGAAGCAGAGATGGGAGTGATGTGGCTATGAGCCAGAGTGCCAAAACAACCTCTGGAAGCTGGAAAAGGCAGGGATCTCCCTTGGACACACCAGGAGGAAGTAGTCTAGCCAACTCCTTGATTTTAGTCCCATAAGAAGGATCTTCTACCACCTGTCTATCAGTTTGCTGTACTGTGGGGGCTTGTGTATTGCTATTAAGCTAAAAAGTATGCCACCGGTATTTCAAATACCAGCAGGGTCACCCACGGTGGACAAGTTCCAGCAGAGCTTCCAGACTCAGAAAGACTAGGAAGAAAGGCCTGGCAATTTACTTCCAAAAATTAGACAATGAAAAGCTTATGGATCACAAGAGAACACTATTCAACTTGCTTACTTTGGACACATCCTCAGGAGGAATCAATTACTATAGGAGGCCATCATGTTTGGTGAAGTAGAGGGCCAGCTAGGACGAGGGAGACCCTGGGTGAGATGGATTGGTATAGTAGCTGCAATGGTAGACTAGAACATGCTGACGATCATGACAAAGACACACGTTTCTTTGTTGTATGTAAGGTCGTCATGAGTCAGAGTCAACTCAATGGCAACTATCATCTTATCTATCAACTATCTATCTCTCTATCAATTATCTATCTACCTACCTATCTCTCTATCTACCTACCTACCTACCTGTCTATCTGTCTATCTATCTATCTATCTATCTACCTACTCCCTACCTATCTACCTATCTATGTATCTATCTACCTATCTATCATCTATCTATCTATCTATCTATCATCTATCTCTAAGAAGAATTTTAGACTTCTGTCCTCCAGAACTGAAGAGGTATAAATTTGTGGTATTTTATCACAGTAGCAATAGAAAACTTACACACCCTTTTAAGTTAAATGGATCTTTTTGAAATGGACTACCTAATATTTTGCCCACTACAAAAAGCAACTCTTAAACTCTAGCAACTATAAAGAGGGAAAAGATTTCCAAATACGCCTGGACCTTATTCCCTTAGTTAATTAAAAGAACATTTCTAATTAGGGGTAGAGATAGGGATTTCCCAGTAAACTGGATTATTTAAAAGGATCATCAGGTTCAGATTATATCATGGTGCTCCTGACTTGAAAACCTAATTACTCAAGAGAGAGCATATTAGGAGGTCTTCAAAGAAGATGGTTCTCCAGCAGACTTGAAACATTGATAGACAATAAGTTAAACTTCCCCTCAGAAGACAGTGTGTCAGTCACTATTTCCTGTCAGTTGAAAATTCTTTTTATAACTGGGAAAAAACTTGGGAAAATCAACTGGTGAGCCATGGAGAAAGGTTCTTTGTTTATTTACTTTGGCTGTTTGAAACGTTCTTGGGCTTGAGCAGACGTTTGACTCTGGGGAAAACAGCTCTAAGAACAATTGGAGGCATGTCCCAAACTGACTCTGCGAAGACCTCATACTGCCCATTGCTGCACATGAGAGATGCTACAGAGAAGTGATAGCAAGTCAGGAGACTGATGAGCGCCTCAGGCCTGTGTTCCAACAAAGACCAGCTGCGTTTCTGCCTCTCACCTCTGCGAAGCTTGTGAGTCCATCTGAAATCTTCCTGCAGAGGGCCAAATATGCTTTCAGTTCACCTTTAACTTAGATGCCGCATCCTATCTTGGTGAAGTGCCATTTTCTTTAAAGCAACATATTCTGACCATATGTAGCCAGGGACCCAGAAGTGGCCCACCATGAGAATTTAGGCCTTTTGTTGTTTGTTTGAGGATCTTCTAGAGCCTAGGCTCTAGGTTCTTCTATTTGCTTTAGGCTTTTCTAGAGAGACAAGCACTGAGTTAGACTTAGCCTCTGCACAGTAATTCTTGGACAAAGCTGGGGACAAGAGTCTCTCCTTAAACTCCCAAGCTGTGGGCAGGCTGGGACAGACACTCACCCTGAAGGATCATGATGTGGAAGTAAACGATAGTTGTCCATGGACTATATATTAGAGGGAAGGGATAACTGTTTTAGGCACTTCACTCTCTGGACTTTTTTCTTTCTTTCTGATTTAGATTCTTCAGGGTAAGTGGTGGTGATGGTGGGTGGGTGGGCCTGGAGGACTGTGTCTGTGTGCATGTACAGGAAGGGCTACCTCACACTGAAGGTGAACTTAGACGTAAAATTAGCAGGCTGCAGGGAACTGACCCAGAGTAGGCTGAGTCTAAGGAGTCTTGGGGGGAGGGGAGAGCAATGGTTAAGTGCTCGGCTGCTAACCTAAAGGTTGGCAGTTCGAACCTACCCAGAGGCTCCACAGGAGAAAGACCTGGTGATCTGCTCCCATAAAGATTACAGCCTAGAAAATCCTATGGAACAGTTCTACTCTGTCACGTGTGGTCACTATGAGTTGAAAATCGGCTTGGGATCTAACAACAACAGAGTCTAGACTTAGGTGCTCCAAGAAGAGCAAACGGTAACAATTTCACCATAAAAATAGCTAACATTTACCAGGTGCTTACTCTGAATGGGAGCCCTGTGGCATTGTGGTTAACTGCTCGGCTGCTAACCAAAAGATCAGCCGTTCGAATCCACCAGCCGCTCCTTGGAAGCAGTTCTACTCTATCCTATAGGATCGCTACAAGTCGGAATCGACTTGACGGCAATGGGTTTGGTACTCTGAATGAGAGACAGTCTCTTATGTGCTTTACACACTTTAACCCACACAGAAAGCCTGTGATGAAAGTGCCGTTGTTATTATTCCCATGGTACAGATGAGAAAGCGCAGGCACAAGCAGTGTAAGCGTACCTGGCTAGGAAGCCGAAGAGCCAGGATTGCACTGATTACGCTCAGGCAGTCTACTTCTAGAACTACAGGAGAAACATGGGAGAGGAGCAAAAGGCACCACTCAAAAATACGGGCCCTGTGGTGTAGTGGTTAAGAGCTACGGCTGCTAACCCAAAGGTTGGCATTTCGAATCCACCAGCCACTCACTGGAAACCCCATGGAGCCGTTCTACTCTGTCCTATAGGGTCGCTATGAGTCTGAATTGACTCAGTGGCAACGGGTTTCAGGTCAACTAAAAAACAGTGAAGGTTCCAAGCAAAAGGGAGCAGGCTTGTGAAACATTTTTACTTCTAAGGACATGTCCTTTCTGGAATGGCAGGCGGAGGCAGGGAGGGTGACTCATCTCTGGAAGCTGAACGGGGTCTCTCCTGCCCAGGTGGGGTGTGGTACAGGTGTAGTGGGGAGGGAATCCTGAGGTGGGGGAGAATGAAGACGGGGCAAGTCCCTGAGACTTAAGCCCAGGACAGACTCTGTAACATCTCCGTCTGCTTCAGATGGGATTGTCTGCCTCCCTGGGAGAATGTGATTCCGGTTGTAGGCAAACCAATTTGAAGTAATTTAGCAAGTTGTCAATCTTTTCCCTCTGAACTGTGTCAAATGCTATTCTAAAAGTAGACCACAGATTGTTTTGTAGAGACTGAGATAATGCTGCGGCCGGATGAGGTGGCCCATTTTAATCACAGTGAAGTTTCCCCTGAGGATTTCGCTGCCTCTCCCACAGTGTGGGGACCCCCGGTGGGGCCCAGGAGGAGTTTCCCACAGGGGCTGCCATCTGACTGCTCGCTCTCTCTGCCTCACAACCTCACCAACTGGTGGTGGACGCTGGCTCCACCTTCCTTTGAGCATGAGAACAGCTGCTGGGTACTTTCACACTTACAAATTTTCGAGAAGCAGATTAAGCCTTCAGAGATGCCACAAGTATTGATATGATCCTTGGATGTGAATCTACAAAGGCGGGCAAGTCACCACTTAGAAGACAACTTAGTGGAAAAGCTCTGGCTGGGGGTTGGGGAGCAGCCTTACTCCTTTGAAAGATGCTAAGGAGGGGTCTATTTTGAGGACATACGAGGTAAGTCATTTACACACATGATTCTGCCTGGTAAGCAAGGGGGATCCACATGAGAGACAGGCGGCCTGGGGTGTTAGCATCATTCCGTCTAGATGGGTGTGTGTGAGAGTGGGGTGCTAGCTTTGGGGGAGTTAGGTACCCACTTGGGAGACTTCAGTGTTTAGGCATTGACCAGTCACTACAAACGGCCTCCCAGTTCACAGGGAGCGGCTCTTTGTAGTGTCTCTGTAAACCAGGAGTTGGGGGTAAAGTCAGGGGCCTTCCTGTCCCTCACTCGGCCCCTCTGACTTCCTCTTTCTTCCCTGCTCCACCCTCTCCTTCCTGTCCTTCCTCCTCCCTTCTCCCGCCTTCTCCCTACCCTTTCTGTCTGCTCGTTTTCTGTTGGTTTTGTTTCCCTTTTTATCCTGTCAGTATACTTTTGCTGAGGGGCATCTATTTCACAATGCCGTGTCGTTTTTCTCAAGTAAAATACTGTTTTGTTCAAAGTAACAAATCCTGCCCAGTCCCCTGCCACCCCCCGCGTTTTCTGTATTTTTACTCTTCACAACTGGTAACAAAGCTAGGGCAGGAATACGGAGAAGACTCGAATCTCCTCCCAGCTGAACCCCACCCTCAGCAAGTGTTCTTGGAACACTGCTCCCCACCCCTCCACCCTGTCTTTGTGTTCACTACAAAGTGCCTAAGAGACCAGTTCCCAAAAGGAAACTATAATTAGAGCTGATTTTCTACATCCCCACAGGAAATGATGGGGACAGATCCCTTCAGCATTTATGTTCACCTCAGTCTCCACCAGAAATCCAAGTCTTCAAGGTCACCCTTCATTACTTATTCCCATAAGGCTCAGAACGTTCTCTAATTTGACTCACACTCCCATCCCACGCTGACCCCCAGCATTCCACTGGGCCTCTGGAACTCAGATTCTGTCATCAGTGAAATTTCCTGTATCTTCCATCTCATCTCTGAACATTTCCTTCACCTTCTTGCTCTAAGACTGAGCCGTCTAATACAATACCTGTTAGCCACATGTGGCTATTGAGCACTTGAAGCGTGACTAGTTCAAAGTGAGATATGCCATCATTGTAAAATGCATAACAGATTTCAAAGACTTAATATGAAAAAGAGAATGTAAAATAGCTTGCAAGCACTTTTTATGTTGGTGACATATTGAAATGATAATATTTGGACTACCTTGGGTTAAATAAAATATATTATTAAAATTAATTTTACCTTTCTAAAATGTGGCTGCTAGAAAATGTTAAATTACATTTATGGTCTACGTTGTATTTCTATTGGACAGTGCTACTTGGACTGAGATTTGGCTGCCCCGGAAGACCTGCTTCTTTGGAAGCTCTCTCAAATGGCAGCTAGTTTATTTCTCTTAATTTCTGCATAATCTAGGCTTAGAGGTGGTTGACACTGAACCATTTCAGGAGGTAGCATATGATCAAGAACTGATGGTACTGAAGGAAGAAGTCCAAGCTGCGCTGAAAGAATTGACAGAATACCAATAGAGATATTTCAACACACAGACAAAGTCCTGCAGGTGCTCACTTGCCTATGTCAAGAAATTTGGAGGACAGCTTCCTGGCCAACCGACTGGAAGAGATTCATGTTTGTGCCCATTCCAAAGAAAGGTGATCCAACAGAATGAGGAAATCATTGAACAATATCATTAATATCACACATAAGTAAACTTTGCTGAGGATCATTCAAAAGCAACTGAGCAGTACATTGACAGGGAACTGTCAGAGCTTCATGCTGGATTCAGAAGAGGACATGAAATGAAGGATATCATTGCTAATGTCAGATGGATCCTGGCTGAAAGCAGACAATACCAGAAAGATGTTTACCTGTGATTTACTGACTGTGCAAAGACGTTCAATGTGTGCATCATAACAAATTATGGATAACATTGCCAAGAATGGGAACTCCAGAACACTTAATTGTGCTCATGAGAAACCCGTACATACCACGAGAGGCAGTCGTTTGAACAGAACAAGAGAATACTGCGTGGTTTAAAGTCAGGAAAGGTGTGCGTCAGGGTTGTATTCTTTCACCATACTTATTCAATCTGTACGCTGAGCAAATAATCGGAGAAGCTGGACTCTATGAAGAAGAACGGGGCATCAGGATTGGAGGAAGACTCGTTAACAACCTGCAATATGCAGATGACACAACCTTGCTTGCTGAAAGTGAAGAGCACTTGAAGCATTTACTGATGAAGATCAAAGACCACAGCCTTCAGTATGGATTACACCTCAACATAAGAAAACAAAAATTCTCACAACTGGACCAATAAGCAACATCATGATAAATGGAGAAAAGACTGAAGTTGTCAAAGATTTCATTTTACTTGGATCCACAATCAATGCCCATGGGAGCAGTGGTTAAGAAATCAAATGACATGTTGAATTGGGCAAATCTGCTGCAAAAGACCTCTTTACAGCGTTGAAAAGCAAAGATGTCACTTTGAGGACTAAGGTACGCTCGACCCAACCCACATTATTTTCAATTGCCTCATATGCATGTGAAAGCTGGACTGTGAGTAAGATCGAAGAAGAATTGGTGCCTTTGAAATATGGTGTTGGTGAAGAATAGTGAATATACCATGGACTGCCAGAAGAACAAACAAATCTGTCTTGGAAGAAGTACAGCCAGAAAGCTCTTTACAAGAAAGGATGGCAAAACTTCGTCTCATGTACTTTGGACATGTTATCAGGAGGGATCAGACCCTGGAGAAGGACACCATGCTTGGTAAAGTACAGGGTCAGCAAAAAAGAGGAAGACCCTCAACGAGATGGATTGACACGGTGGTTGCAACAATGAGCTCAAGCATAACAACGATTGTGAGGATGGCGCAGGACCGGGCAGTGTTACATTCTGTTGTACCTAGGGTCACCATGAGTGAGAACCGACTCGACGGCACCTAGCAACAACAACAGAGGTGGGGCAGGTAGTTCCTGGATCTCGTTCTTTCCAAACCATTGTTCACTCCTCTTTCTAAAACATTCCAGATGTTTTGAAGTATATTCCATTGGATTAGACCTACTTCTATCCCTCATGTTGCAATTATCTACCATCCTTCTGGTTACCCTTCTTCCCTTGTTGAAGATCTTAGTGTCTGGTTCACTGTTATTCTCCCCATCAAAACTTCTAGCCCTGTAGATAATCCCCACAAATAACCCATCCAAAATCCTGGCCTGTCAGTTCCTTGACCTCCTCACTTATAATGATTTGTCCTCTATTCCACCTCAGCCACCTACTTTAATTAATGGTCTTATTCTTGTCATTGCCCATAATTTCACAACTCTAAAAATCTTAATTTCAAGCATTCCACTATTTGAATGCTATCTCTTATATTTATAGCTAATTTCATCTAGGCTCCGTTGTGTTCATCTAGGCTGTATTTTGTTCCCCCAGAAGATATGTTGAAGTCCTAACCATGGTACCTGTGAATGTGACCTTGTTTGGAAATAAGATCTTTAAAGATGTTGTCGGGCAAGGTCATATTGGAGTAGGGCGGGTCCTAATTCAATCTGAGTGGTTTCCTTATAAAAAGAGGAGAGATGCAGATAGAGAGACACAGCGAAGGCAGCCATGTGAAGATAGAGGCAGAGATTGGAGTAATGCAAGGAATGCCAAGGATTGCTAGGAACCACCACAAGCCTGAGCCTTCAGAGAGCATAGGCCTGATGACCCCTTAAATTTATACTTCTGGTCTTTAAAACTTTGAGACAATCAATTTGTTGTTTTAGGCCTCCCAATTTGTGGTACTTTGTTGCAGCTGCCCTAGGAAACTAACATATCTCTCCATTTCAATTATTCCTTGACTCCATTGGCATTTCCAATTAACAGATTCTACCACCTTTTCACTTCTTACCCAGTTTACAGCCTATGGAAACCCTGGTGGCTTAGTGGTTAAGAGATATGGCTGCTAACCAAAAGGCTGGCAGTTCGAATCCACCAGCCACTCCTTGGAAACCCTATGGGGCAGTTCTACTCTCTCCTATAGCCTTGCTATGAGTTGGAATCGGCTCGATGGTATCAGGTTTTATTTTTTTGTTTTTTTTACAGTCTATGGCTCATCATTGCAATCACTCCCTTGCTTATACCTGTAAGTCCCTTGTGTCTCTCCATCTTTCTTGTACTTGCTCCCTGCAAACCTTTGAAGTTGGTTGAACCCAGCTCTCCCACAGTGTCTACAGCAGAGCAGCTGGCCATGGCTGGAGAAAAACACAATTAGACTAGTCTCACTCTAAATTTGTGACAACAAACTTCAAGTGAATCCCAGCACTGCCTATCAGTCTTGCAACATATTCCTTGTCAATTCACTCTCTCATGCTCCTCAAATCCCCTCACTGTCCCCTCCTCGAAATGATATTTATTTCAGCTTAGACCTTGCCTCCTAGTGTCCCGAACATATAAAAGCAATCAGAAAAAAATGTCTGCTTCTTCCCCTCACTGAATCTATCATCCTATATGCCATGTATGTGTTCTCTGCTTTCCTTCCACTTATGATGGGTGAATTGCCTCTGCTCTTATCTAAAAGTCAGTTTCTCTCCTGTGGCACCATATTCCACCATCTGTCAACCACCGAAGGACTAAATTCCTCCAATTCGCCTTTCTCTGGCAAAATCACTTTTTTCCTTTGTGCTGGATTATTTTCTTCAGCATAAAACGTGCTATAAGATCGCTAATCTTAACATAAACAACAGTAGCAACCACCAGCACAACAAAACTTTCTTGACTTTACCCTGCCGTCTCATTACTGCTTGAACTTCCTGCTCCCCTTTATGGCAGAGCTCCTGGAAAGAGATGCTGTATCTTTGCCTCCACTTCTGCACTGCATATTTTCTCTTGAACCACTTCTATCAGATTTTCAGGCCCACCAGTCCATAGCTGTTGTTAATGTCAGCAACAGTGTCCACATAGCTACCTCAGATGTTCACTTCTCAGTCATTTTGGTTGAACTTCTAGCAGCATTTGATACACTTGCTCACTTCCTCTTGGAACGTTATATTCACCTGGCTTGCAGAGCTACCTTTCCCTGGTTCTCTATTTACTCACGGGTTCCTTCTCCATCTCCTCTGCTCACTCCTCCTCTTCTTTCTCTCCTCCAAAATTTGGAGTGTCCACAGGCTCATTCCTTAGACTCTTATTTTCTTTTCCACATTTATTCCCTGCTAAAAGATCTCATCCAGTTCCATGGTTTAAAATACCCATATTATGCTGATGACTCCCCAATTTCTCTCTCCAGCCTAGACATCTCGCTAAAGCTCCAAACTCATAAATCCAACCGACCATTCAATATCTCCCCTTGATTTCTGATGGAAGTCTTCATTATTGTGTATCCAACACCAAACTCTTCATTTTCCTTCCCAAGTCCCCTCCTCTCCGCAGTGGTCCATGCATTAGTAAGTGGTATCAGCATTCACTCAATTGGTTCCACGATTTCCAAAACTTAGAATTGTTCTCCACTCCTCTATTTCTCTCATGACTTACATCCAAACTCATCACCATTTCTTGTAGACTCTACCTTCAAAACACATGCTCTCCATCTCCCCATACCACCTAGTCTGAATGACCATCATTTCTTTCCCGCAATTGTTTCTGTTGGATGCAGTGGAGTTGATTCTAACAGTGACCCCATGTGACAGAGTAGAACTGTCCCATAGGGTTTTCTTGGATATAATCTTTATGGAAGCTGATCTCCAGGTCTTTCTCCCATGGAGCTGCTGGGTGGGTTCGAACTGCCAACCTTTCAATTAGCAGCCAAGCACTTACCCTTTTTGCCATGAGGGCTCCTCTTTCCTGCAAAGGTCTCCTTGAATTTACCCTTACTCTTCCCTAGTCTATTCTCTACACAGCTGCCAGAATGATCCTATTGAATGTAACCAGATCATGTCATGACCTGCTCAGAACACAGTGATTTCTCATCTGGCTTATAATGAAATAAAAGTCCACCACATGGGTTAAAGTGCTCTTCACGATCACGTTCCTGCAGACTCCTCCAATTTCTACCTCCTCTTCTTTGCTTTCTCTGCTCCCGTCACACTGGCTTTCTTACTTCTTGGAACATGCTAAGGACTTTCCTAGGGCCTGTGATGGATAATCTTATGTGCCAACTTGGTTAGGCCATGGTGCCCAGTTGTTTGGTAAAACACTAGTCAAAAGTAAAAAGTAGTTACAAAGTAGTTATTGTTGTTAGCTGGCAACCCCACACACAATGGAATGAAACGCTGGCTTGTTCGCGCCATCCCCATGATCGGTTGTGGATTGGACTATTGTGATCCATAGGGTTTTTGTTAGCTGATTTTCAGAAGTAGATTGCCAGGCCTTTCTTCCTAGTCCATTTTAGTCTGGAAGCTCTACTGAAACCTGTTCAGCATCATAATAACACGTAAGTCCACATGAGATGCATTGGTGGAGAATTGAACCCAGGTCTTCCACATGGAAGGCAAGAATTCTACCACTGAACCACCAGTGTCCTCAACCAGTTGCGTTTGAGTCAATTCTGACTCAGGGCAATTCCATGTGTGTCAGAGTAGAACTGTGTTCATAGAGTTTTCAACAGTTGAATTTTCAGACATAGATTGCCAGGTCTTTCTTCTGAGGCACCTCAGGGGTGACCCTATAGAACACAGTAGGACTGCCCCATAGGGTTTTCAAGGGGCAGCTGGTGGATTTGAACTGCCAACCTTTTGGTTAGCAGCCAAGCTCTTAACCACTGCACCACTAGGGCTCCCTGTGTATGTATATACGTATATATAATTAGTTCTGTTTCTCTAGAGAACCGTAAAACAGGGCCTTTGTACTTTCTCTTCCCTCAGCCTAGAATGCCTTTCCTGCTTATCTTTTTATTTATTTATTTTTTTGATTGTACTTCAGGTGAAGGCTTACAGAACAAATAGTTCCTCATGAAACAGAAGTACACATGTTGTTTTACAACATTGGTTAACAACCCCACAACATATTAACCCTCTAACTTCTCAACCTCTTTTTTTGTTTGGTGAAAATACACATAGCCAAAGATACACCAT
>NW_004444025.1:4868842-4911858 GCF_000243295.1 Trichechus manatus latirostris
TCTTCCCTTTCCATATAAAGTTAATGATTAGTTTTTCCATCTCTTTGAAGAATGTTGTTGGTATTTGGATCGGGATTGCATTGTATTAGAGAACCGTAAAACAGGGTCTTTGTACTTTCTCTCCTCTCAGCCTAGAATGCCTTTTCTGCATATCTTTTTAGTGTTTTTTTTTTTTTTTAGGCTCTTTCCCACAAGCATGTCCTAACCATCATATCCAAAAAGCATTCTATTACCTCACTCTGTTTTCTTCTTAGCACTTATCACTCCCTACCTGATTATTTACATGTCCCTTACATATTTATTCACTGGTTTATTTTCCACTAGCATATAAGTCCCAGAAAGAAAGACTTGGTCTCCCTGTTTTGATTGGCCAAAGTAACTTTCTTTAGGGGAGCTTTGAGCTATTTAAAAACCGAAACCAAACCAGTTGCCATCTTGTCGATTAGGACTCATGGTGACCCCACGTGTTGCAGAGTAAAACTGCTCCACGGGGTTTTCAAGTCTGACTTTTCAGATGCAGATGGCCAGACCTTTCTCCCAAGGTGTCTCTGGGTGGGTTTGAATCACTGACCTTTAGGTTAGTAAACCAAAACCAAACCCGTTGCCATCGAATCGACTCCAACTCAGAGTGACCCTACAGGACAGAGTAGAACTGCCCATAGGGTTTCCAAGGAGCGGCTGGTGGATTTGAGCTGCTGACCTTTTGGTTAGCAGCCAAGCTCTTTAACCACTGTGCCACCAAGGCTCAGTTAGCAGTCGAGTGCTTAACCGTTTGTGCCACCCAGGAACTCCCGTTGAGCTATTTGTCCACTCCTTATTTCTTCTGGGCAACAGATGTTGCTTTAGAGGTTACAGAAGGAACAAATCACTTTTACTTATTCAAATGATAACTTCTACATCCAATCCAAGAGTTTCAAACACCATCATTACCTCCTAGCACACATTTTAGGAGTCCCCGGGTGGCGCATATGGTTAAGCACTTGACTATTAACCAAAAGGATGGTGATTCGAACCTACCCAGAGGTGCCTTGGAAGAAAGGCCTGGTGATTCTCTCCTGAAAGGTCTCAGCCTTGAAAACCTTATGGAGCACAGTTTTACTGTGCAATACATGGGGTCACCATGAGTCGGAATCGACAAGACGGAAACTGGTGTTTTTGTTTTTGGTAGCACATTAAAAAAAAAAAAAAAGCTAATTAAAGACTGTTAGATATTGCATCAATTTGCGGCACTTACTCCCTTGACCCTATCTACCTAAGTGCGGTGAAAGGAGACTTTCCAATGTTTTTCTCATGACATTTTATTCATTTATCTTCACTTTGAATTTTGGATCAACCACTTTGTACTGTGGTAAGGCCCATGGGCTCTGTCATTAATGACCATGGACCTGGATCCTGGATCTGACCTGGATCCTGGATCTGTCCTGGATCCCGGATCTGACCTGGATCCTGGGTCTGACCTGGATCCCGGATCTGACCTGGATCCTGGGTCTGACCTGGATCCCGGATCTGACCTGGATCCTGGGTCTGTCACTCAAATGCCACATGACTTTAGCCAGTTACTAACATCTCTAAGATCCAGTTTCCTTATCTCTAAAAGTGGAATAAGAATAGGGATGATATCTTCTTTACCAGGGTGTCAGAATGATTGCCTGAGATCACATGTATAGAAAATTGTTTTAGAAAGCTTGAACAGTATACAAATGTTAACTGTTACTAATATGTGTCTAGGATATAGGTGCTCAAAATATTTTTAATGATGAATGAATGAAGTCATATTGTTTTTATTCCCTTTGAGGACTTGCAGATGATGGCTGTGCTGATTTAAGGTGGGATTAGCCCAGAAGAGATAGTGGACTGGTTTGTTGAAAGCCTCTTATCTTTTGTCAGTTCTCACTGCTGCTGATCCCACCGTGCCATTTAAAGTTATCCAGGGGCAAACCTGAGGGGAGGGGAAGTATCTATTTTGCAGAAGAGCTGTGAATTCTCACAGGGACACGGGCAGGGCAAAATGAGATTACACACACACAAACACACAAACACATTTATTTGCAAATTACTCAATTTTCATCCATTTAAAATATATATGTTTATCTCTATCCATCTATCATCTATCTTAAATCCTTGGTAGATTAACAGAAAAAATAACTAAAACAAGCAAACAGACAAAAACCCAAGAAACTAAACTGGCCAAGACGGGCAGGTCTTAGTGTGTTGGGATTTCTATCTCAGTGCTGGGCGGAGGAAATGGACTACATCTTCTCCATGTGGTCGACTTTTGCTGTCAGGGAGGGGCTGCCTTTCCTCCGTCTACATTCGGTATTTCACGGCTCTGGTCTCTGCTTTGCTGCTGTTTTGTAAGCTTGCTGTGGTCTATCACTCTGACAGAGAACATACGCCACTGTTTGTCAAACATCTACTCAAGTTATTTTGACAAAAGTCAATCCTTTCCCCCTGAAATTCCTCAAATAGACACCACACACACACACACACACACACACAAACACACAGTTTTCAAAAAAAATCTCAGAAATGCATTTGGTTCAGAATAGCTGGGAACCCAAAACACTAAATCGTAGTCCTTTGTGATTCTCTCTCAAGCAGATGTAAACTGCTTGCAAATTTTACTTGCAAGTCACAGCAGTTTCCAGCATCACAGAAAGGAATAAAAAATCAAGGAGCTGAAGGTGGACAATCACAGGACAGAGAGTCACACAAACCACCAGGGCTGCTGAGGGCTGTGTGCAGCCTGCACGCCAACCACACAGAAAGGCGGAACAGGGCCTGGGAGGGGATGCAAATCGATAGTCATTTCAAAGCAATTTGCAGACAGACATGGTGAGATACTGAAATCACATTTTATCTCCATCTTGAACTTGATCTGAAAGATGATGGGATCCTTGGCAAGAACGTGGGGATTCTGGACTGCCCAGTAATAGAGTTTGATCTGTCTCTTCCGAACAGTTTTAGCACTTTAGCGCTGAGATATGGCACCCTGAGAGCTGAGCCAGACGCTGGCCTGCACTTGAGACCCTTGCCTTCCTTTTACTCACTCTCCTTTTCAGCCAGGGTGGAGGTAGGCATTCTGTTTATGGAGTGGTAACACACAGCAAACCTCTGTTACTCTGGCCTCTAACTGAGGTGGCATGTGGGTGTCCCAGGATACGGAAAGGATCCTTAACTGCGTCAGCACACCGACTCCTCTCTGGGCGTATCTGAAAATAGAACTGGAAACCTTGGCGGGTGTTCTTTGTCTAAAGGTCCCCAGAGTATGTAAATGTTCATCTTACAGGCCATGTTCAGAGCGGACACGCTCCAAAGCATAGGAAATGAACGGAAGACCATAATTCACTGCAGAATTATGCCAGCCCTCACAACAAATGCTGCCAGCTTCACACTCCACCATATTGTCCTCCTTGGGACATGAGTGTTGTCGCAGAGGTAGCCATCTGGTCCCCGTGATCATGACGGATGAAAACTGAGCACCATGCAAACAGATACGTTGCATTTCTAAACCACAAAGGCAAGAACTTGGTCTTTCTGCTGCTTCATTAGAATGATGGGAAAAGCTCTGCAGATACAAAGGCTGATATTTTAAGATGTGATTTAATGCAACAGATCCACAAACATTCACTGAGTTTCCACCAGGGCACTGTTCTAGATGGGGGAAACAAGCAGACAATGTAGCTGCTCTCATGGAGCTTAGGAAGTAATAAATCTTCTGCTGATGCCAGGACCCAAGCAATCAAAGGAGATATTCTTGCTCCCTTACTATTATTATTGTATTTCGAGTATAATTTGAACAAATTTAGAGATCACAGTTGTGGACTGCCTGTTAGCTGCACTTTAAAATCTTAATTTCATCTAGTCTATTGTTGAAATTTGGATATAAATTTTTAATTTGCAAACAATTGCTAGCTAATTCACTAATTTCCTGGGATTTCTAATGGGGTAGGAGGCTACAGATGCTGATTAAAAAAATGCATAATTTTAGTGAAATATTGTAATGGGGTATATAGCTATTAATGTAATTAATTAATTATCCTTGGTTAAAGTGAAGCTTATAATGTTTAATTTCTTTGCAGAAAATTCATTTTTGGCTCAAATTCTTTTTTAAAATGAGGTGGGTTACAAATTAATAAAAAAGAACAAAATGAATTCATCTACCCCTTCTGTTCCATTTGTCTTACTTTCTAGTCTGCTGATTCCCTAGATTTCTAATTCGCTTTCTGTCTCACGTATTGTATACAACAGTTTTGTACCTGCTGTACCAATCGCATAGCCATGTCCCATTTCATAAGCTATGCTTGGTTTCCTTTCATTTACTCGGATGCCAGTACTGAATGTGTGCAGATGGGTGGCTTTTAAAATGCACTGCTAAGGGAATTATGGTGCTGCTGTCTGTGTTGGCCAGAAAGCTTGGCAGAAGACATAATTAGTAATCGCTAGATTGGTGGAAATTAAGAAAGCAGATTCAGAATTTAATCTGTCGTTTCCTAAGACCTGCACTGCCAGGAGGAAAGAAAAGACTGCTCACTAGCCAGCAGTTAGACAAACATCACATCCCAGATCCGTAACTCATCAAGTGACAGGCCTGCCTGCAGGTACTGGCAGAACCTAAGACCCGTTCTGAGAATTGCCTTGTCACCCGCAGAGGAGAAAGGACCCCAATGCCGAAGTTGTCGTTGTTGTGTGCCATCAAGTCAACTCTGACTCATAGTGACCTAATGCGATACCCATGTGACAGAGTAAACTGCCCCATGAGGCTGTCTAGGCTGTAATCTTTATGGAAGCAGATTGCCAGGTCTTTCTCCCGCAGAGCTGCTTGGTGGGTTTGAACTGCCAACCTTTGGGGTAGCAGCCAAGCGTTTACTCATTATGCCACCAGTGCTCCTTAGTGCCTGGGTGGAAGAGAAGAAACCTGTGATACTAAGCCTGGCAGGCACAAGAGAACTTGTAAACATAAGTGAGCAGATTTCAAAAAGCGTATTTGAAAGGAGTGTTTTTCCTTTCCTGCAGAACTCTAATGATGTATCACTGTTTTGAGATTTCAACTTTGTAATGTCTTGTTGGAGCCCTAGTGACGCACTGGTTAAGAGCTCAGGCTACTAACCAAAAGGTCAGCAGTTCGCATCCACCAGCCACTCCTTGAAAACCCCATAGGGCAGTTCTACTCGTCTTACAGGGTTGCTTTGAGTCTGAATTGACTCGACGGCGAAGAGTTTAGTTTTTTGTTATTGCGGAAGACTTAACTCCTCCATCCTTAGGCTTTGGGGGAAACATCATCTAGTTGTGCCTCATATGTGGTATAACCCAGGGCCACCTGTGTGTGTCTCATGTCCTCCAGCCTTCTGCGACTTGCCTTTCCCTGTGGGGTTACTATGAGTCGGAATCGACTCAGCGTCAACAGGTTTTTTTGGTTTTCTGGTAGTACCAAAATAAAAACGCCTTCAGTCTTCCTTCAGAGACAAAGTGCGTATCTGGGCTTTACAGGGGACAAACAGCCAAGAAGTACACCTGCTTCAGCTACTGGAGCAGTACACATTGGCTAACCAAAAAAACCCAAACCCGTTGCTGTCGAGTTGATTCTGATTCACAGTGACCCTATAGGACAGAGTAGAACTGCCCCATAGGTTTCCAAGGAGCAGCTGGTGGCTTGGAACTGCCGACCTTTTGGTTAGCAGCCAAACGCTTACCCACGGTGCTACCAGGACTCCCATATTGGCTAGAATTCAAGGAAACGTGAGCAGTAATAGGTGTGCACATTGTATTCTAGGATGGTACAAAGACAGAGCAAGACAGGATGTCAGACCTGGCAGAAGGACCTCAACCTTTGGACATAGGCTTGTTAAACTGCATAATTAAGGAAGCACCACCCCCTCCCCTGTTGTGATTATAGCAAGCATAACAATAGCATTATGATGAGGCTCAGTCTTGGGTCCAGACCTATCCTGAGAGCTCAGTGTTGATGCCTGAGGAAGTATTAGCCTTTCCTCTGGGGCTTGGTGTTCAAGCTATGTGATCATGGTATATAAAAGTCGCAAGAGAGCAGCAGAATTTGTCACATAGGCTATTATAGTTCAGAAAACACCTGCCCCTCTGCTGGCATGATTGGGGGGCTGGGGTTCAAGCCGATCATTGATCAGAATTGATTGCCTTAAGCACTGGTTATAGCTGGATTCCATGGAATTTTGCAGAAAGCCAACTTCTTCTCCAGGAGACCAGCTGTAGTAATCAATTTGTACAACCCTTGCCTTACAAGTAGTGGTGAACAGAACATTTCCATTTCTTCAGTACTTCTGCAGCCCTGGTGGCACAGTGGTTAACAGCTACAGCTGCTAATCAAAAGGTCAGCAGTTTGAATCCACAGCTGCTCCTTGGAAACCCTATGGGGCAGTTCTATTCTGTCTTAATAGGGCCGCTGTGAGTTGGATTCCACTCGACAGCAATGGATTTGGTTTTGGTGTTCTTGCTCCATCCACAGATGACAGAAAACTCAGCATAACCTGCAATATCTCAGAAAATTCTTAGGCAATTCTTACTCTGATTTCCTTCTTCTGTTCAGTTGTCCATCTTGTGCCTTATCTCTGGAGGCTGCTCCCTTCCTCTGTCCCACATGGAGCAGGGCCATAGTAGTGAATTGTTATCCAGGCACATATTTCCCAATTAGACTACACTTTCAGCCTCCCTTGCAATGTGACTAAGGTGGAATATGAGTGGAAGTGAAGTTTAACATCTGCAGGTATGGGTCTTAGGACATGGGGGTTGGCTCTTTCCCCTTCTCACCAGGTTATGGAACCAGGCTATAGCTGTGACTCAGCTTTGATCAGTTAGGTGACAACCATGCTCTAGGTGGAGAACATAAATGGAACATGGGTCCATGAGTAGACATGTAGAGAAGTGATGCCTGCTTATATGACAGAAATAATCTTTGTTCTTCTTTAATCCAGTGTATTTTGGGGTCTCTGTTACAGCAATCTGATCTGGTGGTGTACTGGTTAAAGCGCTCAGCCGCTAACCGGAAAGTCGGCAGTTTGAACCCACCAGTCGCTCCATGGTAGAAAGATGTGGCAGTCTGCTTCCGTAAAGATTACAGCCTAGAAAATCCTATGGGGCAGTCCTACTTTGTCCTATAGGGTCGCTATGAGTCGAATAGACTCATGGTTTTTTGGTTAGAGCAATTTAGCTTTTATGCTAAATAATTATCATAATAAAAAAATTTTTGACAACAGTGAAGCAGCGAAAAACCAGATAGTGAAGGCGAGAAGCCGGTGATATTTGTTTACACCATGGAAAAACGTTTGCTAAAAGTTTTACCTGGAAAACACACTTTTGGTCTAGGGGAGGTGGCTGTGTGTCTTGGGTTCTCTTTGCAACTTTTCGCAAGGAATTCAATGAAGAGATGAGCTCAGGCAAGAATTAGTCACTTTGCAAGCAGAGATGGAAGGGAATGGAAAGAGCTCAGAGATCTGAGCGGCACAAATGGGTAAGCTCGGTACTACTAGCCAAAAATTTGGAGGTTTGAACCCACCCAGAGGTGCCTCGGAAGACAGGTCTAGCGATCTGCTTCCTAGAGGTCACAGCTTTGAAGACCCTGCGGAGCAGTTCTACTCTGCACACATGAGGTCGCCATGAGTCGGAATTGACTTGATGGCAACTATCAACAACAACAGAATTAGAAATGCCAACTTTTCTGAACCTCTCAAAATTTTTCTCAAAATTCCATGAAGAGTTTTCTGAAAAACAAAAGGAGTTTAAGGCCTGTGGCAAAAACTGGATTAAGGATGTGACTTTCTTACCCAAACCTATTGTTTCCTATGGCCTCAAGCTAACCTTCATTAAAATGGAGACAGGTTAGGACTGAACTCAGCAGACTAAGAACTAAAGCAGATTAAGGAAATACAGCTGGAAAAGAACTTTGGGTGTGGATATAGGCACCTGGAACACTGTAAAAAATGCACCAGAAACCTACGAAGATTTTGAGGGAATTGTATTACCGAAGAAACCACACGTCTAGCTTACAAGCTTGTTATTGCTCAACCCCAAATCGGTTCCAAAGTAGGGCAAATTTTCTAACACCTGCTTGAGGTTTTGCCATGGTAGATAATGGGCAAGAAAGAACATCCTATGATGCAAAACAGGTCCTCAGAGGACGCGGGAGTTATTCCCAGAGAGCAAAACCAGGGGTTGCCAGTTGGGCAAACCAGGCACTTGCTTCACTGCCATGGCAAAATTCTCTGATTTTCTGCCCGACTGGATTTGATAACTCTCAGGGATTAGTGACCTCTGAAGGAGCCCTGGTGATGAAGTGGTTGAGTGCTTGGCTGCTAACTGGAAGGCTGGCAGTTTGAACCCACCAGCTACTCCAGGGAGAAAGATGTGGCAGTGTGCTTCTGTAAAGATTACAGCCTTGGAAACCCTATGGGGCAATTCCACTCTGTCCTATAGGGTCGTTATGAGTTGGAACTGACTCGACGGCAAAGGGCTTTAGTGACCTCTGTGTGTTTCCTATTCTTCCCTTTTCCAAGTGGGAGTTTTATTATGGTTATCATGTTCCTGCTCCATCCTCATATATTGAGTGCGGGTGTGGCAGTTGGGGGAAGGAAGAAGACAGGAGGATTTGGGCAAATGAAAAATCTTTTTGTTTTTAAGTACCTCAAATACAAACGTCCCAAAGGAAAATTATCCATAGTTCCTGGGCTTTGTTCCGGACTTAGAAATTGGGTGGGGCTTTGGATTTCTCCTTTGAGGAAAGAGTGAGTGTGTTCTATTTCTGTGAAGAAAGACGCACATGGATATTTGGATGTCCAAAGAGCTGTCAGCTATCTGTCAACATCCATTATCAGTTACTTCCATTGTAATACAGTTGTGATTTGGGCACATCGCTGGCCTATCACATTTTCCAGCCTTCTTGCAGTTAGCAGTGACCATGTGTCTTTGTCATCTAGTGCTGCTATAACAGAAATACCACAAGTGGATGGCTTTAACAAAGAAAAATTTATTCTCTTATAGTCTAGTAAGCTACAAGTCCAAATTCAGGGCGTCAGCTCCAGAGGGAAGGCTGTCTCTCTCTGTCAGCTCTGGAGGAAGGTCCTTGTCATCAATTTTCCCCTGGACTAGGAGTTTCTCTGCACGGGAACCCTGGATCCAAAGGACATGCTCTGTTCTTAGAGTCGCTTTCTTGGTGGTATGAGGTCCCCAACTCTCTGCTCATTTCCCTTTCCTTTTATCTCTTGTAAGATAAAAGGTGATGCGGGCCACACCCCTGGGAAACTCCCTTTACATTGGACCAGGGATGTGACCTGAGTAAGGGTATTACATCCCACCCTAATCATCTTTACCATAATCTAATCTTGTCTCATTAACCACAGGCAGAGAGTAGGATTTATAACATATAGGAAAATTACATCAATCACAAAATGGAGGACAACCACACAATACTGGGAATCATGGCCTAACCAAGCTGACACATATTTTTGGGGGGCACAATGCAATCCATGACACCACATAACTATGTTCTAACCAATGAAATGTGAGCCGTTTTTGGCCAAGGCCTCCTCCATGTTCTGTTTCCCCTTCCCACTGGCTGGAAGGTGGTCTGAGGGTTAATTCGGCTTTGATGACAATGTGCAGATGATGACAATGGCCTAGAGGATGGTGGAGCAACAAGATTGAGGGAAACAAGTCTCTGAATGATCCCCCCAGCACAGACTGCTCACATTGGGACTATTACACGAGAACAAAATAAATTTAGTAGTTCTTTAAGCCAGCATGCTATTGAACTCTTTGTTATAGCAGTGTAGGCCTCACCCTAAGTAATAAAGCCGCCTTCTTTGATTTCCCCATATGCCACTCATATGAGGAACTAGGGTTGATTAGAATTTTGCTGAAGATATGGCCGTGATGGCAGAGTTTTGTTTTGCAGCTAAAAGTTAGCATAGCATATGGCTTCAAATAGAATGTTAGATGTTTCTTTTGCCAATGTCCCTTGCCCAAGTCTCTCATAGCGACCTTCTGATTGGCTTTCTTTACTTAGATACCAGCCTCTTACAATAAACAATAATCTCCTAATCTCCGAATCCAATACCCCAGCACCCACCTTCTGCACTTCTTCATAGTGTTTGACACTCCTAGCTACCTTTTTCTTCCTGAAACTCTGCTCCTCTTGGGTTACCTTGCTCTTGTGAGTATGCAGCAGTCTTCTTTGCTGGCCTCTGTCAGCATTTCTCAGGGGTCAGTTCTTGACTCACTTCTGTTTGCACTTCACACTTTTCCTGAAGCATTGTGTTCATTTTCCCTTTCTCAAATATCATTTCTGTGAGGATGGCTCCCAAATCTATTTCTCTAATTCTGACATCTTTCTTGAGCACTATCTCACATTTTTAACTGCCTGGAATACATCACCATAAAGATGTATTGCCAGCAAATCAAACATTCATATCTATTCATTTGACAGATATTTTTTAGGCATTTATTAAACACTTGGCATTGGGCCAGGTGTTGAGAGTACAGTGATGAGTAAAATGTGTAAGATCTCTGGCTGTTGGAGCTGATGCTCTATTGAGTAGGTGTTAGCTAGACAGTGTGTGCACGGAGAGGGAGCTGGAGACTTTTATGGGTAGAGGGTCTAATACAGCCTGCATAAAGGCCCTGTGGTAGAAAGGACAAAACATTCAAGGAACTAAAAATCTGGGTGCTTCTAGCAGAAACGGAAAAGTAGTGTAAAATTTAAGCCTCCACTAGACTAGACCATGCAGGGCTTGCAAAGCTTGTTAAGAGTTTGCTCTTTGTGCTAAGAGTTATTGAATGCCATTTGACAGTTTAAAAACAGATTTGATAATATTTGCATTGGAAAGGTCACTCTGGTTGTGGGGAATGAATCAGATATTTGGAGAGAAGCAATAGTGGACAAAAAGGAGAGAATGACTATGGAGGTATTCAGTAGGTAAAACAGGCAAGATTTGGTGAGGAATTGAATATGGGGGGAGAGAGATGTAGGTATTATTGATAACTGCCACATTTCTGGGCTTGGAAAATTGGATGGATGGCGGTACCATTCACCAAGACGGGACGTGCTAGAGGAGGACCACTTTTAGGAGGGAAGATAGGTAGAGGACTGGGCTGGAGATGTGAATTTGTGATTTTTATATGGTAATTAAAATCAAGGATGTGGAAGAGATTTTCTAGGAAAAGAGTCTGCAGTGAGAGGGAGTGTCCAAGAGAGGAGGATGAACCAGCAATTAAAACTGAGACGGAAAGGCCAGAATAGTTGGAGGAAAACCAGGAGCAGAAAATAACGCTTTAAGAAAGAGGAAAGATAACAAGATATCAAGTTAGATAAGGTCTGAAATATTTATTGTAGTTAGTGAAGTAGAGGCCTCTTGTAATATTAATGAGAATCATTTCAATGGAATGAAGGGGATAGAAGCCAGATTAGAGTTGCCTGAAGAGAGAATGAGCGATGACAGAATGGAGATATTGAGCATACATAGTTCTGAGAAGGGTGAAGAGGTAGGGCAGAAGCTAAAATAGAGATGTGAGGCCATGAACGTTTATTTGTTTTAATGGGGGCTAGTTGAACAGGTTTAAATGGGAATTGGAAGGATCTAGTTAGGAGGGAAAAAAAAGCAAAGATGTTACCTTGAAAACTAAGGTGCAACCTACCTCAGCCATGGTGTTTTCAATTGCCTCATATGCATTCGAGAGCTGGATGATGAATAAGGAAGACCAAAGAAGAATTGATGCCTTTGAACTGTGGTGTTGGTGAAGGATATTGAATATACCATGGACTGTCAAAAGAACGAAAAAATCTGTCTTGGAAGAAGTACAACCAGAATGCTCCTTAGAAGCAAGGATGGCTAGACTATGTCTCACATACTTTGGTCATGTTATCAGGAGGGTTCAGTCCCTGGAGAAGGACATCATGCTTGGTAAAGTAGAGGGTCAGTGAAAAAGAGGAAGACCCTCAACGAGATGGGTTGACACATTGGCTGCAACAATAGGCTCAAGCATAACAATGATTGTGGGCATGGCGCAGGACTGGGCAGTGTTTCGTTCTGTTGTACATAGGGTCGCTATGAGTCAGAACTGACTTGATGGCACCTAACGACAACAACAACAAGTTAAGAGGGAGAGGTTTAATTTACGATAAACCAAGTTTTCTGAGGGGACTATGCTTTGAATCAACCTCCCCTCCCCCACAGGCCTTTCAGATTACCTTAGAAAGGTGTTTTTCTGCTATAATAGAAGTACGGTTATAGCTGTAGGTAAAGTGATAGGTTTGGTAGAAGTAGGCTGAGAGAATTCTAATTTGATGCTTTTTTTTTTAAGTGAAGTAGGAAATAAATCTATTTCCTGAGAGTGAGAAAAGAAGTTCTGTGAATGTGGTATGTGTGTTTGAGGAGAGGAGTGTAAGTAGGAGGATTCAAGAGACTAGGGAAGTAAAAGAAAACATTCCAGTTATCTATGGCTACATAACAAACTACCTGAAAATTTAATGGTGTAATAATTTTACTGTGCACACAGACTCCATGAGTTAGGAATTTGGGCAGGGCACAGTGCAGATAGTTTGTCTCTATTCCATGATGTTTGATTTTTCAACCAGAAAGACATGAAAGCTGTGGGAACTCAATGGCTGTGGGCAACAAATATTTAATTATTAGTTGACAGATAGACATATGCGTTCATGTCCTTAGATCAATTATATCTTCAGTCATGAAGGCCAGAAACCATTTTATTTCATATCTTCCATAGTGCTTAGCACAGTGCCAGGCACATGAGAGATATTGAATATATTTTGCTATGTCTCTATCTTTACTTGGTATTATTGGTTTCTAGAGATTTCCTTATATGCTGTTCCTTCTCTTGGATTCCTATCAAATGCCACCTGATAAAGTTCTTTTTTTTTTTGTACCTAGCCATTTGGGGTATGACTTATCACAAACAACAACAACAAGTAATCCTGTGTAGATGGGATATATATTCAAGTTAATAAAACTATGAAATAAGTTGGCCTTTGCTTGAATTTGTGTGAATTCTTTTACATAAGCAGGGAACCAAAGAAATTTGATATTTTAAAAATGTTAAATAGGCGATATTTTTGACTATCTTCAGGGTGAGACTGATCCAGATCATGGGAATAAATGGGAATTCTTAGTCTTGCAACCTCAGGAAGTCTGTCTAAGCATCTGGTCCCCTGAGACTTTGTTCAGTCTGCTTTGTGGAAGCTGCTTAACACTGGCCACATGTTAGGACAATAGTCTCATGGGACAATTCAGTCAACTGGCATAACACAGTTCATAAAAATCATGACCTGCATCCCAGTGAAGTGAGTAGCATCTGGGGTCTTAAAAGCTTGCTAGCAACCATCTAAGACACAACTACTGGTCTCTACTGGCCAGGAGAAAAAGAGTAAGAAGGTAATCAAAAGCTCAGAGAACAAGTCTACATGAGCCACCACCTCATCTACCCTGAGACCAGAAGAGCTAGATGGTGCCCAGCTACCACCATTGACCATTCTGACTGGGGTCATGATAGTTGGTCCTGGATAGAATGGGAGAAAAATATGGAACAGAACTCAAATTCTTAACTTAAAAAAAAAAAAAAAATCCAGACAGACTGGAACAGTAGAGAACAGAGGACTCCCTGAGACTATTCACCTGAGACATTCTTTAAACCTAGAACTGAGCCTATCCCGAGGTTACCTTTTCGTGAAACAGGCCAAATGGCACACAAAGTAAAGGACATTACCTGTAAGATTGGTGCTCTACTTAAAAACCATCAGTATGAGACTGAAAGGTCATCAAGTACTCAAAAGCAAAGATAAGAAGATAAGGGGGTAGGGGAAACTAGATTACTAGAAAGGGAACAAAATGAACACAATTAAAGAAAATGCTGGCACATTGTGATAAATTTATCTAATGTCACTGAAAAATTGATGTGGAAATTGTCAAATGGGAACATAATTTGCTGTGTAAACTCTCATCAAAAGCTCAATAAAATATTATTTAAAACAAACAAATAAACAAACCCCCAAACGAAAAACTGTCCACATGAACAAGTGGTGAACTCTAGACCGTGATATAGAATTGAACAACTTTTTCTGTTACAGCCACAGCTAATTATCAAACAATTGGATTATTAACTCAATGCAGTGGTTAAAAATAGTGGATTTAATAGGGAAGTAGTTCGTTGATTATGTTGCTAAGTATGTGTGTGCGTTACATGTGAAAAGTTGTTTTCTCACTGTACACCTGTCTAATATGGCTGACAGTTATAGCCACAAATCCCCATTTTAGGTCTTTGTGTGTAGCTCTTTAAATGACAGGCACTTGTGCTAAAAATAGCTGTACCATTTTCCTGTGACTCCACCCAGATTAGCCCGCTGGTTTCACTGGCTTCCCTGGAGGCCATATCCACACTAACGTTTTGTTAGCAAGTCTTTGTAGTATTTCTTCTCCCCTCCAACTACAGATGACCCACGCTGCACTTCCTCTACCAGGCTGCGTGTAATTAGCATTCAGTGTTTCTAAACAGCACCAGCTTCATCCGATGCTGACAGCAGCAGGCAGCTGTCCTGGTGGGGACTCTGAGGGAGGGGGCACCAGAGTAAACATTTCAAGTGGGAAAAAATCACTGCTGGGAAGTAGCGACTTGAAACAACATGAATGAGATATTAACATGCAATGTGAAGTGAAAGGGAAGCAGAAACAATGCGAGGTTACCAGACAAAGAAACAGGCAGTCTTGGAAAGAATTTGTGGTCCTGATTCTAGAATGCACATTCTGTTTTTCCTATTTCAATATTGCAGGTGTTAAGACATAGCTTACCATTGCTATGTTCACTTGATGTGGTGGTGATGTTTCTTCTCTCCCTCACTTACACTTCCAGCCTCCAGTCAACCCAAAGTACAACATGAATGGTGACTAGATTTCAAGGAATACCTTTTTTACCAAGGTAAATTCAATGCAATCTAGGGTTTACTTCTCAGTATTGAGAGATCAGAATCCTAATTCGGGAGCACAAAAAACGGCATATTCTATCAAAGAGTCTGATATTTATTCAGCTTACAAAGACTGAAGTACAAATCCAACTGTCCTTTGGGAGGGGTACATAGCAAGCACAAAGGGAGGAATGTTCACGTAGAATGACCATCCAGTCTTTCTGGTATAGTATATTCTTACTTGGAAGCCACATGGTAACCCAAAGACTGCTTGCTAGGTCTCCAGGTAGCTTGAAGGGTCCATCTCCTTGCCAACAGGCCCATAATTCACTGGCCCTTGTGATTTCCTTTTTAAAGCATTTTCCTTTGCAGGCACTTCCACTATCCCTTTTTGATGAACCTCCCCCACATCACTGTATTTAATTTTTCTTGAGAATCTAGGCAGCTAGTGTTAAAAAAAAAAAAAAAAAAGGAAAGTTTTAAAATCTCTGGGTAGAATATTCTCCCCTTAGGTGGTAATCCTTTTAAAGCATTCTCTCTTAAAAAGAAATCTGAAAGATGCAACAGACTTAAATATATATTTTTACTCTAGCCACACTTAGAATTTGAGAATTATAGGCTTGAGAGAGAGTCTCCCTCTTTATGATATCCATTACATTACATCAGAGATTCTCCATCTTCTGAAAGTAATTAAGGGTGAGAGATGACTCCCAGGATGTGAGATACAGGAAAGTAGATACAAAGTGATCAAAACTATGATATGAGGCATATAATTTATAATTTTCTATACCCTCTTCCCACATAAGAGGTACTTGGGAAAAAAAAAAAGAATTCTCAACCTTGACTGTATTTTCAGATATATCTTTTTTTTACTAAACTTTTTTTTTTTTTTTTTTTTTTTAAGGAGAAGAGCTATTTTTCTACTTTATATAGCAGGGACCATACAGCATATATTCTTTTATGCCCAGCTTCTTTCATTCAACATAATGTTTGTAAAATTTATCAACGTTGTTGCATTGTAGATTACCCAATCACACTGCTGTGTAGAGTTGCATTGTATGAATATACCACAATTTGTTTATCCATTCTACTTTTGGTGGGCATTTGAGTGGTTTTCAGCTTTGGCTATTTTGAATGCTGTTACGAACATTCTAGCAGATGCCTTCTGATGATCATGTATATGCATTACTTTGGGTATATACCTAGGAGTAAAATTGATGGGTCATAAATTATGCTTATGTTCAGGTTAAGAATATATATGAATATATATTTTCTTTAAATTAACACCAGACCATGTGACTCCCCTGCTAAAATCCTCACTGGCTTTCTTTTACAGTTGGAATATTCTAAACTAAAAGACCCAGTAGGACCAACTCATGCCTAATTCTCCAGCCACTCTGTCTTTTGATTCAGCCATGTCTTCCCCTATTCACCTATTTTTCTGGGTGAAGGGTTTCTGCTCTTCCATCTGTTTAGAGTATTCTTACTTGTTCCCACTTCCCCCCGACACCCACAACCCAGCTCCTAATAGAAGCTCTTATTCAGTCCTCAGAGTCAGTTTAAATGTCATCTTTTGGAGAAGGTTTCTCTGATCTTGGTTACCCGAGTAAGTACCTCCATTTTATTTTCCATAATTGTATCAAATTTCTTCACAGCACTGGAGACAAATTTGAAAGTTTATATTAATTTTCTTCTTGTTTATCTGTATCTTCCTCTAGCCTTAGGATCTTTAAAAAAATTCATGTCAAGCTCCATGCCTAAAGATTTTGATTTACTTACTTAGGAGGATATTCTGGCATTGGTGTTTTTTAAAACTCACCCCAAAGCTAATTATTATTTTATATTATAGGTAATATATGTTAGTAACATGGTTCATGCATATAATTATAAACAAATATTGAGGGTGTGATACAACAATTTTTTTCGATAGATGTATGTGATAAAAAGTATTTGGAGCCCACTGGACCAGCCCATACAACACTCCATTTTACGTGTTAGGGAACTATGTCACAGAAAATCTCTGAATTATACTCACTGTTATGCAACTGGTTAAGACACAGCTATGGCTGTGTCTATTCCAATTTCCAATTCCATTGTTCTTCCGGTGTAATGCAAACTATTTCTGGGTATTGCATTGTGGTGCAATGAATTGCTTAATATGTCCCTTCTAGCCATAGTCTTTGTAACTCCCACCAAATGACTGGGTGAGCCTATACAAATGAGGTGCTTGTGGCCCACCAAGGGTATTGGATAGCTTGCTAATAATAATTTGCATGGCACCTTGTGGGGGTGAGACCATGCAGATAAGATGTATGGATCTGGAACCCTAACGAGGGGATTGGCCAGTTTTACCATCCTGTTAATCTTAAAATGAGGCATCCCAAAGGCGGGAAGAGAGGATCTCACCAACCACCAAGGAAGAAGAGCCAGGAGTGGAGCACTTCCTTTGGACCCAGGATCCCTGCACGGAGAAGCTGCTGGAACCAGGAGACAAGAGAGAGAAGGGGGAAGGAGGAGAGAGCTGTAATATCAAAGATGGTGAGAAGCGGTGGCAGAGAAATGATGGCAGCAGAGGCAGGAGACCTGCAGGGGATGGTGAGGTGGGCTTCCCAGCTCACTGAGCGAGAAAGCTGAGTGCCTTTGGGCAGAAGGCTTATTGGTGGAGTAGGGCACCTCTGGACACTTGGTGGAGTTAGGTTTGCTGACCCACGGAGGTAGAGCTGAGCGCTTTCTGCCGAGGCTTACTGGCGGAGTAGGGTGCCTCGGGTCACTTATTGGCCGAGCTAAAAGAGCTTTGTGACACTTACCATCCCACAGGGCAGAGGCCGAGGGCCAAAGAGAGGTGTACCTGTAGGCACAGCTGAGAAGAGGCTATCCTGATGGAAGAATTGTATCCTGAGCGTGCCTGAACTTGAATTATAACCTGTTGACTTCACTAATAATCCTCATAATTGTGAGTATTGTCTGTGAGTTCTGTGTGGCCATTGCAATGAATTATCAAACTCAACAGAGAAGTAAAGTGCCGTGGGAGGGACTGTTGGTGTGAGAATTGGTAAAAAGTTTGGAGGATGGAGGCATGTCTGACCTCCGCCTCACAGCAATCAGCCTTGGACTGTTGATTCTGGTTCTCCTTCCCCCTGTGAAGTTAGACTAGGAGGTCAGATGCCCCCGCTATGCCATTTTTGCATGCATATCCTAATTATATGTGCATGTCTGCATCCCTCACTGGATTGTAAGCATTTGTCCTCTTATCTTTTCACTCTCCATAGCATCTGGAATAATTCCTTACTCATAGCAGACTGTCAAATGTGTTGAGAGCAAATAATGTACTATTTAGATCATTCCCATGACAGCTATAAAATATGCTTTACTGTTTCTGGAATTTTATATACCTTGAGCACTGACACTTCATTATTTCAGAATCTTTTTCTTTGTACATTAAAGAGTTGAATCAATTTTAGAGCCTTGAAGCCAAAGAGCTTTGAGGATCCTTGAAAGTGTCATACTTTCTGGAGTATTAAATATGAGTAGCACCCAGGATTATCTTTGTCTATGGTTGGACATTCAGAATCACCTGCATAATGCAGGTTTTTAATGAGTCTTCCCCCAATCCTGGTGCCTTATTCTTCTTCATACAGTCCAGCTTCTCGGAGTATTTGCTCAGTACACAGACTGAATAAGTATGGTGAAAGGATACAACCCTGACACACACCTTTCCTGACTTTAAACCACAAAGTATCCCCTTGTTCTATTCTAATACTGCTCTTGATCTCTGTACAGGCTCCTCATGAGCACAGTTAAGTGTTCTGGAATTTCCACTCTTTGCAATGTTATCCATAATTTATTATGATCCACACAATTGAATGTCTTTGCATAGTCAATAAAAAACAGGTAAACATCTTTCTGGTATTCTCTGCTTTCAGAGAACATCAGCAATGATATCCCTGGTTCCATCTCCTCTTCTGAATCTGGCTTGAATTTCTGGCAGTTCAATGTTGATGTACTGCTGCAGCTGCTTTTGAATAATCTTCAGAAAAATTTTACTTGTGTGTGGCATTAATGATATTGTACCATAATTTCCACATTCTGTTGGTTTACCTTTCTTGGGAATAGGCATAAATATGGATCTCTTCCAGTCGGTTGGCCAGGTGGCTATCTTCCAAATTTCTTGGCATAGACGAGTTAGCACTTTCAGCACTGCAACCGTTTGTTGAAACATCTCAATTGGTATTCTGTCCATTTCTGGAGACTTGCTTTTCACCAATGCCTTCAGTGCAGCTTGGACTTCTTCCTTCAGTACCATTGGTTACTGGTCATATGCTACCTCCCAAAATGGTTGAACATTGACCGATTCTTTTTTGGTATAGTGACTCTCTGTATTCCTTCCATCTTCTTTTGATGCTTCTGTGTCATTTAATATTTTCGCCTTAGAATCCTTCACTACTGCAACTCGAGGACTGAATTTTTTCTTTAGTTCTTTCAGCTTGAGAAATGCTGAGTGTGTTCTTCCCTTTTGGTTTTCTATCGCCAGGTCTTTGCACATGTCATTATAATATTTTACTTTGTCTTCTGGAGCTTCCCTTTGAAATCTTCTGTTCAGCTCTTTTATTTCATCATTTCTTACATTTGTTTTAGCTACTCGATGTTCAAGAGAAAGTTTCAGAGTCTCTTCTGACATCCATTTTGGTTTTTTCTTCCTCTCCTGTCTTTTTAATGACCTCTTGCTTTCTTCATGTATGATTTCCTTGATATCATTCCACAACACTTGAAGTCATTAGTGTTCAATGCATCAAATCTATTCTTGAGATGGTCTCTAAATTCAGGTGGGATATACTCAAAGTTGTACTTTGGCTCTCATGGAATTGTAATTTTCTTCAGCTTCAACTTGAACTTGCATATGAGCAATTGATGGTCTGTTCGGCCCCTGGCCTTGTTTTGACTGATGATATTGAGCTTTTCTATCATCTCTTTCCACAGATGTAGTCGATTTGATTCCTGTGTATACCATCTGGTGAGGTCCATATGTATAGTCGCTGTTTATGTTGTTGAAAAAAGGTATTTGCAATGAGGAAGTCATTGGTTTTACAAAATTTTGTCATGTGATCTCTGGCTTCATTTCTATCACCAAGGCCATATTTTCCAACTACTGCTCCTTCTTCTCTGTTTCTAACTTTTGTATTTCAATCACTAATAATTATCAGTGCATCCTGATTGCACATTCAATCAATTCCAGACTGCAGAAGTGGTAAAAGTCTCCAATTTCTTCATCTTTGGCCTTAGTGGTTGGTGCATAAATTTGAATAATAGTCATATTAACTGGTCTTCCATGAAGGCCTATGGATATCATCCTATCACTGACAGCATTGTATTTCAGGATTGATCTTGAAATGCTCTTTTTGATGATGAATGCAACGCCATTCCTCTTCAGGTTGTCTTCAAGTTGCTTGCTGAAAGCGAAGAGGACTTGAAGCACTTACCGATGAAGATCAAAGACCATAGCCTTCATTATGGATTACACCTCAACATAAAGAAAACAAAAGTCCTCACAACTGGACCAATAAACATACCATGATAAACGGAGAAAAGACTGAAGTTGTCAAGGATTTCATTGTACTTGGATCCACAATTAGCAACCACGGAAGCAGCAGTAAAGAAATCAAACGACTAATTGCATTGGGCAAATCTGCTGCAAAAGATCTCTTTCAAGTGTTAAAAAGCAAAGATGCCACCCTGAAGATTAAGGTATGCCTGACCCAAGCCATGGTGTTTTCAATTGCCTCATATGCATGTGAAAGCTGGACAATGAACAAAGAAGACCAAAGAAGAATTGATGCCTTTGAACTGTGGTGTTGGTGAAGAATATTTAATATACCATAGACTGCCAAAAGAACAAACAAATCTGTCTTGGCAGAGGTACAACCAGAATGCTCCTTAGAAGCAGAAACGTGAGACAACGTCTCATATACTTTGGACATGTTAACAGCAGGGACCAGTCCCTGGAGAAGGACATTATACTTGGTAAAGTGGAGAGTCAGTGAAAAAGAGGAAGACCCTCAAGGAGATGGATTGACACAGTGGCTGCAACAATGGACTCAAGCACTACAATGATTGTGAGGATGATGTAGGACTGGGCAGTGTTTCATTCTGTTGTACATAGGGTTGCTATGAGCAGGAACTGACTCAGCGGCACCAGCACCAAACAACAATGGTTGGTCATACTGGCTTATGTCAGAAAATGAAAGGTCTCCTTACTCAGGAAAAAAATTTTGGTTATTTCAAGAACTACACATTACTATTTACTTAGAGGCATCACTTGACCCACAGTATCTGACTCAAATTCATTGTACAGAAAAATAGTTTCTAATGATTTGTGTTTTATATGAGTTCCAATCTCCCTGCAGCCTATCAAACATTTGTTATTTTCTTTTTTTTGGATTAGTTCCAGTATTGTTGGGGTGAGATGGCATTTCATTGTAGTTTTGATCTGCATTTCTCTAATGGCTAATGATCTTGAGCATTTCCTCATGTGGCTGTTAGCTGCCTGAATGTCTTCATTGGTGAAGTGTCTGTTCATATCCTTTGCCCGTTTTTTAATTGGGTTATTTGTCTTTTTGTTGTTGAGGTGTTGCAGTATCTTGTAGATTTTAGAGACTAGACCCTTATCGGATATGTTGTAGCCAAAATTTTTTTCATGGTCCTTTTACTCTTTTGGTGAAGTCTTTTGATGAGTATAAGTGTGTAATTTTTAGGAGCTCCCAGTTATTTAGTTTATATTCTGGTGTTTGTGAATTGTTAGTTATGGTTTGCATTCTGTTTATGCCATATATTAGGGCCCCTAGTGTTGTCTCTATTTTTTCTTCCATGATCTTTATCGTTTTAGATTTTGTATTTAGGTCTTTGATCTGTTTTGAGTTAGTGTTTGTGTATGGTGTGAGGTATGGATTTTGTGTCATTTTTTTACAGATGGACATCCAGTTATGAAAGCTCCATTTGTTGAAGAGATTGTCTTTTCCTCATTTAACAGACTTTGGCCCTGTGTCAAATATCAGCTGCTCATAGATGGATAGATTTATGTCTGAGTTGTCAATTCTGTTCCATTGATCTATGTGTCTGTTGTTGTATCAACACTACCATGGCTGTATAATAGGTTCTATGTTCAGGTAGTGTGAGGCCTCCCACTTTGTTCTTCTTTTTCAATAATGCTTTACTTATTGGGGGCCTCTTCCTTTTCCATATAAATTTGGTGATTTGTTTCTCCATCTTGTTGAAGAAACTTGTTGGAATTTGGATTGGGATTGTATTATATTTGTAGATTGCTTTGGGAAGTATTGACATTTTCACAATGTTGAGTCTTTCTATCCATGAGTATCGTATGTTTTTCCATTTAAGTAGGTCTCTTTTGGTTTCTTGCAGGAGTGTTTTGTAGTTTTCATTGTATGGGTCTTTTATGTCCCTGGTTAGATTTAATAGTAAATATTTTATCTTCTTGGGACTATTGTAAATCATATTGTTTTCCTGATTTCCTTTTTGAAGTTCTCTTTGTTGGTGTAGAGAAATCCAACTAATTTTTTTACATTAATCTTTTATCCTGCTACTTTGCTGAAATCTTCTATTAGTTCCAGTAGCTTTCTTGTGGATTCTTTGGGTTTTCTTTTGTGTAAGATCATATCATCTGCGAATAGGGATAGTTTTACCTCTTCCTTACCAATTCAGATGCCCTTTATTTCTTCTTGCCTTATTGCTCTAGCTAGGACTTCAAGCACAATGTTGAATAAGACTGGTGATAAAAAGCATCCTTGTCTGTTTCCCGTTCTTAAGGGGAATGCCTTCAGTCTCTCTCCGTTGAGAATGATGTTGGCTGTTGTTTTTGTATAAATGTCCTTTATTATGTCAAGGAATTTCCCTTCTATTCCTATTTTGCTGAGAGTTTTTTTTTTTTATCAGGAGTGGGTGTTGGACTTTGTAAAATGTCTTTTCTGCATCAGTTGAGATGATCATGTGATTCTTTTCTTGTCTTTTATTTATGCAGTGGATTACGTTGACTGATTTTCTAATGTTGAACCATCCTTGCACACCTGGTATTGGTTCCACTTGGTCATGATGTATTATTTTTTTGATTTGCTGTTGAATTCTATTGGCTAGAATTTTGTAGAGAATTTTTGTGTCTATATGAGGAATATTGGTCTGTAGATTTCTTTTTTTCGGTATCTTTGCCTGGCTTTGGTATCAGGGTTATGCTGGCTTCATGGAATTATTTTGGGAGTATTCCTTCCTTTTCTATGTTCTGAAATACCTTTAGCAGTACTGGAGTTAACTCTTCTCTGAAAGTTTGGTAGAATTCTCCAGTGAAGCTGTCTGGGCCAGGGCTTTTTTTTGTTCGGAATTTTTTTTAAATTACCTTTTCAGTCTCTTCTTTTGTTATGGGTTTATTTAGTATTTCTACCTCAGTGTGTGTCAGTTTATGTAGGTAGTGTGTTTCTAGAAATTTGTCCATTTCCTCTAGGTTTTCCAGTTTGGTAGGAGTATAATTTTTTATAGTATTCTTTTATAATCCTTTTCATTTCAGTTGGGTCTGTTGGCATATCATCCATCTCATTTCTTACTTATTTGCTTCCTCTCTTTTTTTGTTAGTTTGGCCAATAGTTTATTGATCTTTTCAAAGAACCAACTTTTGTTTTTGTTGATTCTTTTGTTTTTCTATTTTCAATTTCATTTATTTCTGCTCTAATCTTTATTATTTCCTTTCTTCTGATGGCTGTGGGCTTCTTTTGCTCCTCTCTTTCTATTTGTTTGAGTTGTAGGGTTAATGTTTTGATTTTGGTCCTTTCTTCTTTTTGGATGTGTGCATTTGTTGCTATAAATTGATCTCTAAGTACTGCTTTTGCTGTGTCCCAAAGATTTTGGTAAGATGTGTTTTCTTCCTCATTTGATTCTATGTATTTTTTAAATTTGATCCTTGATTCCTTTTATTACCCAATATTTTTTAAGCAAGGGCTGTTCAGTTTCCATGTATTTGATTTTTTTCCTTGCTATTTCTGTTATTGATTTCTACTTTTATGACATTATCTTCAGAAAAGTTGCTTTATATTATTTCAATGTTTTGGACTTTTTTGAGGCTTGCTTTCTGGCCTAAAATGTGGTCTATTCTAGAGAATGTTCCATGTGCATTGGAGAAGAATATATACTTTGCTGCTGTTGGGTGAAGTGTTCTGTATATGTCTCTGAGGTCGAGTTGGTTGATTGTGGCATTTAGATCTTCTGTATCTTTATTGAGTTTATTTCTAGATGTTCTGTCCTTCACCAAAAGCGGTGTGTTGAAGTCTCCTATTACTATTGTGGAACTGTCTATTTCTCTTTTCAGTGCTGTTAGAGTTTGTTTTATGTATTTTGGAGCCCTGTCATTGGTTTCATTATGGTTATGTCCTCCTGGTGTATTGACCATTTAATCATTATATAATGTCCTTCCTTATCCTTTATGGTGGATTTTGCTTTTGAGTCTATTTATCAGAGAGTAATATCGCCACTTCTCTTTTTTGGTTATTGTTTGCTTGATACATATTTTCCATCCTTTGAGTTTTAATTTGTTTATGTCTTTGTATCTAAGGTGTGTCTCTTGTAGACAGCATATAGATGGATGGTGTTTTTTATTCATTCTGCCACTCTCTGTCTCTTTACTGGTGCATTTAAGCTGTTTACATTCAGTGTAATTATCAATAGGTATGCGTTTACTACTGTCATTTTGTCGCATTTCTCTTTTGGTGGTGTAGGCCATTTATTTGTTCCACTTAATTTCTGTACTGAGTTCTTTTTGTTTACAGATTTTCTTTTCATTTCTTTCATTATTGTTGGTTTTTGTGTTTACTGAGTCTTTATGTTTTTCTTTTTTATTTTGATGGGTAGATTTGTTAGCTTCCTTTCTAATTACCTTGAAATTTACCTTTACCTTCCTAAGTTTAAAAGTCTTTTATTTCTTGCTATCATCTTGACTTCTTCTCCGTATGGAAATTCTATGACTACACTGTTTATTCCGTCTTTTTTGTTCTGACGTTGTCATCACTTTCATATTGACATCTCTGGTTCCCTATTTCAGTCTTTTAGCTTTGTTTTATTTTTGAGAATCCCCTATCTGGGTTGGTATTTGGTTGATCTGTCCTGTGTCCTAGTCTTGGATTATTGTCTGATGCTGTTGGTTCTCTAACTGGATGACTTTCTTGTAACTTTGCTCTGGTTTGCACGTATTCCCTTAATTTCTGTTTATCTGGAAATGTCCTAATTTCACTATTGTAGCTCTAAAAAACAGTTTCACTGGATATAATAATTCTTGGCTGGCAGTTTTTTTCCTTCAAGGCTTTATATATGTCATCCCATTGCATTTTTGCCTACATAGTTTCTGCATTTCCCACCTTTTGATCAGGATTCTTCTATAGAAAATTCAATACCTTATAATGATAAAAAACACTCAGAAAACAGGAATAGAAGAATCTTCATTAACATGACGGAGAAAAAGAGGGAAACATTTTATGAGGTGGATTGACACAGTGGCTGCAACAATGGGCTCAAAAATGTGAGGATGGCACAAGATGGGGAACTTCCACAACATGATGGAGAGCATTTATGAAAAATCCACAGCTAACAAATTAATGGAGAATAATTGAGAGCTTTTCCTCTAACATCAGGAACAAGATAAAGATGTCCACTTTCTGCACTTCTGTTCAAGTGGAAGTGGATGTCCTAGCCAGAGCAATTAAGAAAAAGAAACAAAATGCATACAAATCAGAAAGAAAAAAGTAAAATTATTTATATTTGAAGATGACATGATTCTATATATGTAAAATCCTATAAAACCCATAAAAAACTATTAGAGGTAATAAATAGATTCATCAGAGTTGCAGGGTACAAGATCAACACACAAACATTAGTTGTGTTTTTAAACATCAGCAATATGTAACTCCCTCATGTGTCTGTCAGTTTGTAGTACTGTGGGGGCTTGTGTGTTGCTGGAAGCTATGCCACTGATATTCAAATACCAGCAAGGTCATCCACGGTGGACAGGTTTCAGCTGAGCTTTCAGACTAAGACTAGGAAGAAGGACCTGGCAGTCTACTTCTAAAAAGAATTACGAATACCAGCAAGGCATTGTCTGATATAGTGCTGGAACATGAGCCCCTCAGGTTGGAAGGCATTCACAAGACGACTGGGGAAGAGCTGCCTCCTCAAAGTAGAGTTGACATTAATGATGTGAATGGAGTCAGGCTTTTGGGACCTTCATTTGCTGATGTGGCATGACTCAAAATAATAATCAGAACGTGGAATGCACAAAGTACGAATCTAGGAAAATTGGAAATCTTCAAAAACGAAATGAAATACGTAAAACTTCGATATCCTAGGCATTAGTGAGCTGAAATGGACTGCTATTGGCCATTCTGAATCGGCTAACCAACTGGAAGAGATCCATATTTATGCCTATTCCCAAGAAAGGTGATCCAACCGAATGCGGAAATTATCGAACAATATCTTAATTTCACACGCAAGTAAAATTTTGCTGAAGATCATTCAAAAGCGGCAGCAGTACATTGACATTGAACTGCCAGAAATTCAAGCTGGATTCAGAAGAGGATATGGAACCAGGGATATCATTGCTGATGTCAGATGGATCCTGGCTGAAAGCAGAGAATGCCAGAAAGATGTCTACATGTGTTTTACTGACTATGCAAAGACATTTGACTGTGTGGATCATAACAAATTATGATTAACGTTGTGAATAATGGGAATTCCAGAACATTTAATTGTGCTCATGAGGAAACTGTACATGCATCAAGAGGTAGTCATTAGAACAGAACAAGGGGATACTGGGTGGATTAAAGCCAAGAAAGGTGTGTGTAAGGGTTGTATTTATTCAGTCTGTATGCTGAGAAATAATTCAAGACGCTGGACTATATGAAGAAGAATGGGGCATTGGGATTGGAGGAGGACTCATTAACAACCTGCATTATGTAGATGACAAAACCTTGCCTGCTGAAAGTGAAGAGGACTTGAAGCGTGTACTGATGAAAATCAAAGACCACAGCCTTCAGTATGGATTACGCCTCAACATAAAGAAAACAAAAATCTTCACAACTGGACCAATAAGTAACTTCATGATAAATGGAAAAAAGATTGAAGTTGTCAAAGATTTCATTTTACCTGGCTCCACAATCAACACTCACGGAAGCAGCAATCAAGAAATCAAAAGACACATTGCATTGGACAAATCTGCTGCAAAAGATCTCTTTAAAGTGTTAAAAGGAAAGATGTCACCTTAAGACTAAGGTACACCTGATCCAAGCCATGGTGTTTTCAATCGCTTCATATGCATGGGAAAGCTGGACGATGAATAAGGAAGACCGAAGAAGACTTGACGCATTTGAGTTGTGTTGATGAAGAATACTGAATATACCATGGACTGCCAAAAGAATGAACAAATCTGTCTTGGAAGAAGTACAACCAGAATGCTCATTAGAAGCAAGGATGGAGAGATTACATCTCACATACTTTGGACATGTTATCAGGAGGGACCAGTCCCTGGAGAAGGACATCATACTTGGTAAAGTAGAGGGTCAGCAAAAAAGAGGAAAACCCTCAGCAAGATGAATTGACACAGTGGCGGCAGCAATGGTTGTAAGGATGGCTCAAGACCAGGCAGTGTTTCGTTCTGTTGTACATAGGGTCGCTATGAGTCAGAAGCGACTCAACGACACCTAACAACAACAGCAACAACAAAGTTTCACTAAGGAGACAGATTCTGCCTCAAGACTCTAACACAGATATCCTGTTGGAGTTTCCAGCGTGCTTGGCCTACAGATTTCGAATTCAAGACTGCCAGATTTGCCAGCCTTCACCTGACCTACAGGTTTTAGACTTGCTAGCTCCCACGAGAGCGTGAGCCAATCTCTTAAAATAAATCTCTCTCTTTACATATGTATATGTTGTTGTTAATTGCCATGGAGTCAGCTCCAGCTAATAAGACTTTTATGTATGACAGAATGAAACGTTGCCTGGTCCTGCACCATCTTCATGATCCTTGGTATGTTTGAGTCCACTGTTGAGTCTATTATGATAATCCATCTCACTGAATGTTTTCCTCAATTTCTTTGGCTCCCTACTTTACCAAACATGATGTCCTTTTCTAGCGAGGGGTCTTTCCTGATGACATGTCCAAAGTAAGTGAGTTGAAGTCTCACCATCCTACCTTCTAAAAATAATATTTCTTTTAAGACAATTTGTTCATGCTATATTCAATATTCTTCACCAGCCCCACAGTTCAAATTTATCAATTCTTCTTCTCCCATTTTCATTATGTATGGAGCAGTTCTACTCTGTAACACACGGGGTCACCATGAGTCAGTAGCTAAAGTGAAAGGTAGAAATGATGGAGGGTCAGCAGTTTGAATCCACCAGCCGCTCCTTGGAAGCCCTATGGGGCAGTTCTACTCTGTCCTGTAGGGTCACTATGAGTTAGAATCGACTTGACAGCAACAGGTTTGGTTTTATATAAATCCTTCATAACTTTAATATTTTCTCCGTTTATCATGATGTTGCTTATTGGTTGTGAGGATTTTTGTTTTATGATTAGGTGTAATCAATACTGAAGGCTGTGGTCTTTGATTTTCATCAGTGCGTGCTTCAAGCCCTCTTCACTTTCAGCAGGCAAGGTTGTGTCATCTGCATAATGCAGGTTGTTAATGAGTCCTCCTCCAATCCCAATGCCCTGTTCTTCTTCATGTAGTTCAGCTTCTCGAATTATTTCTCAGCATACAGACTGAATAAATACAACCCTTACACACACCTTTCTTGGCTTTAATCCACCCAGTATCCCCTTGTTCTGTTCTAATGACTACCTCTTGATGCATGTACAGTTTCCTCATGAGCACAATTAAATGTTCTGCAATTCCCATTATTCACAATGTTAATCATAATTTGTTATGATCCACACAGTCGAATGTCTTTGCATAGTCAGTAAAACACAGGTAAACATCTTTCTGGCATTCTCTGCTATCAGCCAGGATCCATCTGACATCAGCAGTGATATCCCTGGTTCCATATCCTCTTCTGAATCCAGCTTGAATTTCTGGCAGTTCAATGTCAATGTACTGCTGCCGCTTTTGAATGATCTTCAGCAAAATTTTACTTGCGTGTGAAATTAAGATATTGTTCGATAATTTCCGCATTCGGTTGGATCACCTTTCTTGGGAATAGGCATAAATATGGATCTCTTCCAGTCGGTTGGCCAGGTAGCTGTCTTCCAAATTTGTTGGCATAGAGGAATGAGCACTTTCAGCACTGCGTCTATTTGTTGAAACATCTCAATTGATATTCCATCAATTTCTGGAGCCTTATTTTTCGCCAATGCTTCAATGCAGCTTGGATTTCTTCCTTCAGTATCATCAGTTTTTGATCATATGCAACTTCCTGAAACAGCTGAACACTGACCAATTCTTTTAGGTACAATGACTCTGTGTGTTCCTTCCATCTCGTTTTGATGCTTCCTGCATCATTTAATATTTTCCCCTTAGAATCCTTCAGTACTGCAACTCGAGGTTTGAATTTTTTCCTCAGGTCTTTCAGCTTGAGAAATGCCGAGGGTGTTCGTGCCTTTAGGTTTTCTAACTCCAGGTCTTTGTACATGTCATTATAATACTTTACTTTGTCTTCTGGAACCACCCTTTGAAATCTTCTGTTCAGCTCTTTTACTTCTTCATGTCATCTCAATATAGAAAAGCTGTCACGGTGATGAAAAACATGGAAAGACTGAGAAACTGCCACAGATCAGAGTGGACTAAAGAGACGTGACAATTAAATGTGGTATTCTGGATTAAATCCTGGAATAGAAGGAGGGCAGTAATGGAAAAAAACTGGTGAAGTCTGAACAAAATCTGTAGTTTAATTAATAGTATTTCTGATGGTTAATGTTGTGTGTCAGTTTGGCTAGGCCATGATTCTCAGTGGTTTGGCAGTTTTATGATGTGATCACCTCCATGATGTTATCTGCTGTGAGCAGCTAATCAGTTGAAAGGGAGTTTCACTGGGTGTGTGGCCTGCATCGAATATAAGTGTACATTCTGGCAAGGCTCGTAGGCTTTTTGCTGGCTCTGGATCCTGCAGCTGGCTCCTGTTTGTCTGACCTCCGGTTCTTGGGACTTGAGCTAGCAACTTACCTGCGATCTTGCCTGCCGATCTTGGCATTCACTGATCTTTGAAGGCTTTGAGCAAAAGTACTGCTCTCTGACCTGCTGATCTTGGGTTTGCAACCCTTGTGACTGTGTGAATCAGGAAAAGCCTCTATCCTGACCCACTGACTTGGTGTTCCAGCCTCTACAACTGTGTGAGCTATTTCCTTGAAATAAATCTCTTTCTATATATATTCATATGCTTTACTAGTTTTGCTTCTCTAGAGAACCCAGTCTAAGATAGTATCTTACAAATTTTATCTCTGTTTTGACAAAATGTACCAGGGTTAAGAACATTAGCGGAAAAACTGGTGAAATCCAAATAAAATATGTAGTTTAGTTCATAATATTGTACCAATGTTAATTTCTTATTTTGACAAATGTACGAGTTATGTAAGGTGCTAACATTAGGGAAGCCAAATGGAGGATATGCAGGAACTCTCTGTACTATCTTTGAAACTTTTCTGTAAATATAAATTATTCAAAAATAAAAAGTTCAAAATAAAAAAAAATGGGAAGGGGGGGAAGAATTCTTGTTCTAGCTCTCCTTCTTTCCTGCCTCTCTCTCTTGTCCCTCACTTCTGCTCTCTAATACAGTAATAAATAGCCCATGTTATGGACTGAATTGTGTTCCCCCAAAACGTATGTTGAAGTCCTAACTCTTATACCTGTGAATGTGATCCTGCTTGGAAATAGGGTTTTCTTTTGTTACGTTAATGAGATCATATCAGAGCAGGGTGGGTCTTAAATCTAATCCATTCTGAGTGGTGTCTTATAAAAAGGGCAGACCCAAACACATGGAGAGAAGACACCATGTGGCTAGAAGGCAGAAGTATCTACAAGCCCAGGAATGCCAACGATTGCTGGCAGTTACTAGAAGCTGAAGGAAACAAAGAAGTACCTTCCCCTAGAGCCGACAACCTGAATTTGGACTTCAAGCCTCCAAAACTGTGAGACCATGAATTTCAAAAAAACTCTATTCTTTAATGCCACCCACTTGTGGTAATTTTTATTAAGGCCACACAAGGTAACTAAGACAGCACACAAGGTCGCTCCTGCCTCAGGTGCTGTACCTATCAAAAACCTCATCATTAATCCAATCATCTCATGATATCATTTGTTTGAGACTATATAAGATTAGTGAGTAAGAGTGCCTCAGAGTCTGCACTGTGTGGGCTGGAATCCTGGCTCTACCACTTACTGGCTGTGTAACCTTGAGTAAGTGTTTTGAATGTGAATTAGGCTTCACCAGTTAGACATGCTTGTGTGAGATGTGCAAGGCATAAGCGAGCTGGTGACCATCTTCCTCCCCCTTCTTGGCTGTTCCTAGGGGTGAGCAAGGCTGTAACAGTGCTCTCAGGACTGTACATCATTATCCTGGGGGTTGAGGGCCAGTTGCAATGGCAGAGTGGTCTGAATGTTTCCTCTCCATATCTCTGGTTAGAATAAAATAAACAAGGAGATATTCAAATGCAGAAAGACTATCAGTTAAATAACCAGTGAGTCTGAAGGTGGAACATTTGTTCTACCCAGGGAGCAACAGCTGAATTGGCCCTGAAACTGGGGTAATTGCAAAAGTAAATATGAGCAGCAGCTTATCTTTTTTTAGAATAATGCTTCTCCTTATTGGAGAATTTACTTGGAGTTTAATCTTAACTTTACCATCTGTCACTGTACCTTAGGTAAAATATTTGGACTCTCTGAGCCTCAGTTCCCCATCTATAAAATGTAAATGATAACCCCAATCCAGTGTGATACCATGAGTGTGGAAGTGTCTGTAGATTGTTTCTGCCTGTGTGTCTTTGGCTATGTATATGTAAGCATCTCTGTGTATATGTATAAATGGACTTGGGTGTGTCTGTATGTGTGTATCTGAGTATATCTCTTGTGTTTGTATATATATGTTCGTTTGTGTCTGTGTGGCTTTTGTGGACATGTGTCCATCTGGGTTCATGAGTATGTGTTTGTGTGCACACATGCTGGGCTCCTGATAACGTCCAAAGTACGTGAGATGAAGTCTCACCATCCTTGCTTTCAAGGAGCACTCTGGCTGTATTTCTTCCAAGACAGACTTGTTCATTCTTTTGGCGGTCAATGGTATATTCAATATTCTTCACCAACACTGTAATTCAAAAGCATCAATTCTCCTTCGGTCTTTCTTATTCATGGTTCACCTTTCACATGCATATGAGGCAACTGAAAATATCATGGCTTGGGTCAGGCGCATCTTAGTCCTCAAAGTGACATGTTTGCTTTTTAACACTTTAAAATGGTCTTTTGCAGCGGATTTGCCCAGTGCAATATGTCATTTCTTCACTGCTGTTTCCATGGGTGTTGACTGTGGCTTCAAGTAATATGAAACCCTTGACAACTTCAATCTTTTCTCTGTTTATTATGATGCTGCTTACTGATCCACTGTTTCATACGACCCTGTAAACAACTCTGAGGTAAGTGTTATTATTATATCCATTTCAAAGACAAGAAAACCGAGGCCTAGTAAAGCTAAATAATTTGCCAAAAGTCACACAGTGGAGAGGTAGTGGAGTCAGATTTTGAATCTAAACCGTGCAAAGTCAAAACACTGTTCTTAATCATCACACAAGGAAGTCTGGTGGTGGAACAGTTAAGCACTCGGCTGCTAAACCAAAGGTTGACGGTCCAAATCCACCCAGCGGCTTCACAGGAGAAAGACCTGCTGATCTGCTCCTGTAAAGATTACAGCCTAGAAAACCCTATGGGGGCAGTTCTACTCTGTCACATGGGGTCACTCTGAGCCAAAATTAACTTGACAGCATCTAACAACAACGAATGGTTACAGGGCATTCCGTAGTCCAAACTCCCATTTTATGGAAGAGAACATTAAACACTAGAGGTAGGGCACTTGCTAGCAATTTGACATAAGATAAATGGTAGAAAATTATTGATGCCTTAAGAAAAAATGTTAAAAAACCTGCTGCCATAGGTAAACTGGGCAGTCAAGGGAGGTTAAAGTCATAAATACTTTTTTAAGTCAGGCATATTAAGGTATAATTTACATACAGTAAAATTCATTCTTTTCAGATGAATTTGAACAACTTGTATAAAATTGTATGAATTCTAACAAATGTATACAGTTGTCTAATGAATACTACAATCAAGATATAGAATACTTCCATAAACCCCAAAATTTTGTTATACCCCCTTTGTAGTCTATTCCGTCCCCCCATCCTCAACAACCACTGATCAGTTTTCTGTTCTTATAGTTTTGCTTTCTCAAGAATGTCATAAATGGAATAATATAGTATATGGCCTTTTGAGCCTGGCTTTTTCCACTAAGAATAGTGCTTTTGAGATTTGTCCATGATGTTGTGTCATGGATTGAATAATGTCTTCCAAAAATATGTGTCAACGTGGCTAGGCCATGATTCCCAGTACAGTGTGGTTGTCCACCATTTTGTGATCTGATGTAATTACCCCATGTGTTGTACATCCTAACCTCTATGATGTTAATGAGGCAGAATTAGAGGCAGTTATGTTAATGAGGCAGGACATAATCTACAGGATTAGTTTGTATTTTGAGTCAATCTCTTTTGAGATATAAAAGACAGAAGGGAGCAGAGAAGACCTTATACCACCAAGAAAGAAATGACAGGAGGCATCCTTTGGACCTGGGGTCCCTGTGCCGAGAAGCTCCTAGATCAGAGGAAGATTGATGACAAGGACCTTCTCCCAGAGCTGACAAGACTGAGAAAGACTTCCCCTGGAGCTGGCGCCCTGAAGTTGGACTTCTATCCTCCTAGATTGTGAGAGAATAAATTTCTGTTTGTTAAAATCATCCACTTGTGGTATTTCTGTTATAGCAGCAGTAGATAACTAAGACGTGTTGCATGTAGCAGTAATTTTTTCCTTTATACTGCTAAGTAGTACTCCATTGTATTGATGCTTCACAATTTGTTTGTCCATTCACTAGTTGATGAGCATTTGGATTGTTTGAGTTTTGAGCAACACAGTAAAGTTACTATAAACATTAATGTATGGGGTTTTGTGTGGTCCTCTGCTTTCATTATTCTTGGATAAGTATCCTGCTCTTGGGACTTAGGACTGCTTGGTCAGATGATGTGTGTATAACTTTATAAGAACCTACCAAACCCCACTCAAAGTGACTGTGCTATTTTCCATTCCTACTAGCAATGAATTGCTCTGCATCCTTGCCAGTACTTGGTATTGCCAGTTTTTTTTTTTTAAATTTCTAATTTTCAATTTAAAAAATTTTAGTCATTCTATTAGGTATGCCATCTGTTATCACTTCTTTGGTGAAGTTTCTGTTCAAATCTTTGCCCACCCCTCTAATTTTTTACAACTTTATTGAAGCAAAACTAAAGTATGATACTGTACACATCTTAAAAGTATACAGTTCGAACACTTTGACACAGGTTACACTCATAAAACCATCACCACAATCAAGATAACATTTTCATTATCTCCAAAAGTTTCCTCGTGCCCCTCTATAATCACTCCTTCTCTCTATCGCTGTCTCCAGGCAATTACTGATCTGTTTTTTGTCACTATAGATTAGTTTGCATTTTCTAGACTTTTATGTAGATGGAATTATACATATGTACTCTATTTTGCTTGGTTTCTTTCACTCAGCATGATTATTTTGAATTAATCTATATTATTGAAATAGTTCATTCTTTTCATTGCTGAGCAGTATTCCATTGCATGGACATACCAGAATGTCATTACGTAACATTGTGAAGAATGGGAATTCCAGAACACTTAATTGTGCTCATGAGGAACTTGTACATAGATCAAGAGGCAGTCATTCAAACAGAATGTGTAGTTTAAAATCAGGAAAGGTGTGTGTCAGGGTCGTATCCTATCACCATACCTATTCAATCTGTATGCTGAGCAAATAATCCAAGAAGCTTGACTATATGAAGAAGAACAGGGCATCAGGATTGGAGGAAGACTCATTAACAACCTGCATTATGCAGATGACACAACCTTGCTTGCTGAAAGTGAAGAGGACTTGAAGCACTTACTGATGAAGATCAAAGACCACAGTCTTCAGTACGGATTACATCTCAACCTAAGAAAACAAAAATCCTCACACTGGACCAATAAGCAACATCATGATAAACAGAGGCAAGATTGAAGTTGTCAAGGATTTCATTTTACTTGGATCCACAATCAACGCCCTTGGAAGCAGCAGTCAAGAAATCAAAAGATGCATTGCATTGGGCAAATCTGCTGCAAAAAACCTATTTAAAGTGTTACAAAGTAAAGATTTCACTTTAAGGACTAAGGTGCGCCTGACCCAAACCATGGTGTTTTCAATCACTGCATATGCATGTGAAAGCTGGACAATGAATCAGGAACATTGAAGAAGAAATGATGCCTTTGAACTATGGTGTTGGTGAAGAATATTGAGTATACCATGGACTGCCAACAGAACAAACAAATCTGTCTAGGAAGAAGTACAGCTAGAATGCTCCTTAGAAGCAAGGATGGCGAAACTCTGTCTCACGTACTTTGGACATGTTATCAGGAGGGATCAGTCCCTGGAGAAGGACATCATGCTTGGTAAAGAAGAGGGTCAGTGAAAAATAGGAAGACCCTCAACGAGATGGATTGACACAGTGGCTGCAACAATGGGCTCAAGCGTTATGATTGTGAGGATGGTGCAGGACCTGGCGGCATTTCATTCTGTTGTACATAGGGTTGCTATAGGTGGAAACCAACTCGGTGGCACCTAACAACAACAGCAACCAGAATTTATCTACTCACCTGTTAATGGACATTTTGGTTGTTTCCAGATTTGGGCTAGTACAAATTAACTATTATGAATATTTGTGCATGAGTCTTTGGGACATATGTTTTTGTTTCTCTTGGGTAAATTCCTAAGAGTGGAATGGCTGGGTCATATGGTTGGTATATGTTTAAAAAATTTTAAGAAACTGACAAACTGTTTCCAAACTGGTTGTAACATTTTATACTCCCACCAGTACTTTTTAAGAGTTGTGTTGTTCCTTTCTCATCCTCACCAATCCTTGTTATGGTCAGTGGCTATGTAGTCGTGGCTTGATGTGGTTTTAATTTTCATTTCACTGATGAAAATGACATTGAATATCTTTTCATGTGCTTATTTGCTATGCAGGAGTCCCTGGGTGGTGCAAATAGTTAAACACTCGGCTACTAACTGAAAGGTTGGCTGTTTGAACCCACCCAGAGATGCCTCAGAAGAAAGGCCTGGTGATTTGTTTCTGAAAGGTCACAGCCATGAAAACCCTATAAAGTAGTTCAACTATTCAACTCTGCACACGTGGCGTTGTCATGAGTCAGAATCAACTCAAAGGCAATCATGTATCTTTTGTGAAGTGTCTACTCAAATCTTTTGCCCATTTTTAAATTGGTTTTTACAACAACTGTTTTTTTTGATTTTTTTTTTTTTTTTTTTTTAATATTCTGTATACATGTCTGATATATGTGTTGCGAATATTTTTCCCCAGTTTGTGGCTCAACTTTTTGTTTCCCTAATGGTCTAATTTGAAAGAAAAAAGTTTTAAATTTTGATGAAGTCCAACTAATTGACTTTTATGGATTGTGCTTTTGGTGTTGTAGCTAAAAAATCTTCGCCTAATCCAAGGTTACAAAGATTTTCTCCTATTTATCCTAGAACTTTATAGTTTTTAGATTTTCATTTAAGTCTCTAATGCATGTTGAGTTACTTTTTGTATTTGGTATGAGGTATTATAGAGATTCTTTCTTAATTTTTTCACATATGAAGGTTAAAATGTTCTCCCACCATTTGTTGATAAAGCTATCTTTTCCAACTGAATTACCCTGGCACTTTTGTTGAAAATCACTTGACCATATATGTGTGGGCTTATTTCTAGACCCTCTATTTTGTTTATTTATTCCGTGTGTTCATTCTTTCACCAAAACCACACTGTCCTGATTATTGTAGCTTTATAATACGTCTTGAAATCAGGTACCATGAGTCCTTCAACTTTGCCTTTTTACAAAATTATTTTGCCTATTCTAAATCTTATTCTAGTATCTTTGTTTTCTCTTATAAACTTTATAAACAGCTTACAGATGTCTACTATTATTTCCTCAGTTTTATTGTGCTCCATTCCCCTGCTGAGTCTACTGAATCAGCTTTGGCCCTAAGTACCCAATCTCTTCCCAACCACTTTAGGAGGCTTTATGAAAATGGACGACTCTTTTCTTTCTCTGTTTTCTTCTACATCGACAATTCTCTGCCCCTCAGAAGACTTATACTTCAGAGCATCACCCCTTATCTACTGTTCCTTGACTAGAGAAGGTCTCTCTATTCAGAAAAAATCCCTCTACACATCCCAGCACAGCTAGCATAGTTGTTTATGATTTGATACTGGCCCTGACTGGCCTTACATGTCTTCAGGACTCTCAGATGAACATCCTCCAACGTTTGAGCAAAGATAAGCTCCAGAAAGAGATTTTCCAGAGAGGAGATGGGGCTATGAAAATGGTCCATTGACTCTATTCTCCAAAAATGTCAATGTCTTAAAAGACAGAGAAAGACTGAGCAACTATTCCAGATTAAAAAAGACTGACAGAGGGAGTAAATTTTATAAAGGCTATTACTAATTAAAATGGAAAAACTGAAATATAGACAACAAAAAAACCCATTGCCATTGAGTCGATTCCAACTCATAGCGGCAATAGACCAAAAGTTTTGTATCAATGTTCAATTGTCTTAAGCTGATAACTGTTCTGACAAAATGAAACAGATATACTTTTTCTTCAGGAATAAACACTGAATTATTCAAGGGTAAAGGCCATGCATATGCAATCTACACTCAAATGTTCAGGAAAAAAATGTTATGTGTAGATGACGTGAGAGATCAAATGGAATAAAATGTTAACAATAATTAAATCTAGATAATGACATACAAGTATTTTTTACTATTCTTGTAAGTTCCTGTACATTTGGAATTATTTCCAAATAAAGAGTTGGAGAAAAATGGCCCAGCCTTTTGCTTCTAGCAAAGATACAATAACAGGGATGGAATTTACCCTTCCACCTGAAACAACTGGAAAAATCATATGAAACAATGACTCTTAAGACAGTGGACATCAGGCAACGATGACAATAATCCCTGAGAGTAAACAAATGAGATGAGACCTAAACATGTGCCAGCCTACTGCCTGAAGAAAGTTTCCAGGCTGCAGTGCAGGGAGGGGAAACCAAGGCAGAGCCTGATAGTTTTTCTGAATTGAGAAGCTAGAGCTGGGAGTCTGAGGAAGCCAAGATGGCTAGAGTGCACAAAACAAAGCACCAGAGAGGACAGGGCTGCCCAGAGATAGAACTCCAGAAATTTCCTGAGGATCCGCCTTGTGTGTTCAGCAGAGAACTGATTAGCACATGTATGTAAGAAAACCACCCAAGGCCTGGGGAAGATTCACCCAAAATGGTGAATGAGAATGATGCCCAGAATTAAAGCAGGGCTGTAAATAATGCCTGTTCCCAGCAGCAGACAGGAAACTTCTTAACTCATGCTGTAACAGTTAGAGTACTAAGAAGGTTCGTGCATCAGTAGTGGGAAAAAGTAACCCTAGATTAAATGCTGCTCACCCAACCTAATAAATCTTAAAAGCAAGAGCCAAAAGGATCAAACTGTTTCCAAGTAACTCAACCACATCCCAGTAGAAAGCTCAACAATATTTGTAGGAATACAAATATATCCAGCACTAAGTAATATTTATAATGTACGGCAATCAATAAAAAATTATCATGCATACACAGAAGCAGGAAAATATGACCCATTTTCTCTATAATGAGAAAAAAATAGTTGTAACTGATGGTTTTCAAGACATTGTACATCAGGCAATGAAGGACAGTGATCCCCAAGAAATGGGGAAAAAATGAGGAAAGCCCTAGCTTACTGTTTTAAGAGAGTTTTCAGGATATGGAGCAGGCAAGGAGAACCCAGAGGGAAGCAGGCAGACTCCCTGAATTAAGGAGATGGAACTCAGAGTTTGGGGAGACCTACCATATGACTAGGAGCCCTGGTGGCACAGTGGTTAAGTGCTCGGCTGCTAACTGAAAGGTAGGTGGTTCAAACCCACCAGCAGCTCTGTGGGAGAAAGACCTGGTGATCTGTTCCTGTAAAGATTACGTTTATGAAACCCTGTTGGACAGTTCTACTCTGTCTTATAGAGTTGCTGTGAGTTGGAATCAACTGGGCTGCACACAACACCACCACCACCATATGAGACAGACTTTCCACTACTAGATATTTGCTGCAGAGAAAAGAAAGCAAATGTCCATAGCAAGACTTCTACAAGAACATTACCAGTATCTTTATTTGTAATAGTTAGAAAACAAACAAACAAACAAAAAAAAACAACAACTGGAAATAGGCCAAATATCAATCAATAAGTTAGTGGATAAACTGTGTTATATTCATATCATGGAATACTATTCAGCTATAAAAATAATGAACTATTGATACATGCATCAGCATGGAAGAACCTTAAAATAATAATACTGAATGAAAGAAGGAAGACAAGGAAAATATATACTGTCTGGCTGCATTTATATAAAATTCTACAAAATCTGAGGAGGAGCAAGAGGGAAAGATTCAAATGGGCATGAGGATATTTTTTGAGTGATGGATGTTTGTATCTTAATTGTGGTGATGGTTTTACTGGTGTATACCTATGTCAAACTTATCAAATTGTTCTGTCAAGAGTTGTTAAGGGTCTGAGATTTTATCCAACTTACAAGCTAATAAGTTGGTCTGTCATGGTTTCATGGATACTGGTAAAAGACACAAGATTCGTGGGTCAGTGACTGTCTTAGGTATCTACTGCTGCTATAACAGAAATACCACAAGTGGATGTCTTTAACAAAGAGAAATTTATTTGCTCATAGTCTAGTAGGCTAGAAGTCCAAATTCAGGGTGCCAGCTCCAGGGGAAGGCTTTCTTTCTCTGTTGGCTCTGGAGGAAGGTCCTTCTTATCAATCTTCCCCTGGACTAGGAGCTTCTCCACACAGGAACCCCAAGTCCAAACGACATGCTCTGCTCCCAGTGCTGCTTTCTGTCTTGCTGCTCGCTTCTCTCTTTTATATCTCAAAATAAATTAGCTTAAGACACAATCCAATCTCGTAGATTGTGTCCTGCCACGTTAATGTAACTGCCACCTATCCCATCTCATTAACATCACACAAGTAGGCTGTATAACACATACGAAAATCACACCGGATGACAAAATGGTGGACACTCACACAGTACTGGGAATCATGGCCCAGCCAAATCGATACACATATTTTTTGGGAACACAATTCAATCCTTGACAGTGACAAAGGACATTATTGCTCATGGCACAGCAAACAGTATGAGCACCAGCATATTTGTGTCAGGTTCCTTTGCCTCCAAGTCCCACAGAGGGGCAACATGAATGGGCCCAGATAGACGCCTGGCCACTGAGTGGGTTATGTTACTGGAGAGGAGACATGAGTCTACGGATTGTGAATCTTTCATAATGGGCAGTAAGTGTGCCTGCCCTTTGCTCTAGAGGGAGACATTATCTCCATCTTCCAAGGTTGTAAGCAGTCCTACCCTTTGCTCTGGAGACAGACACTATTTCTGTTTTCCAAGGCTGTTTGTTTTATAAACATCCTTGAATAGGTAGTCTGAAAAAAAGGGCAATGAAGGCAGATCATCACAAAACATGCAGAAGTGTGAGACCAATGGAGAACTGTCTCCCAACATGCAAATTTTAAACAAGTGCAGCTTATTATATGTCAATTATGCTTCAATAAAACTGCTTAAAAACAGTCCATCAATTGTATTCCCGAGTTTAATATTTCATTTGAGTTTCTCTGACTGTTATTTCCACAGTTGCCACCATCACATCCAATCCTCACTTCCATCTTTTAAACAGTTGTCTTTGTTCCAGGTTCTGTCCCAAGAAAACAACTCTGAGATCCTCTTAGCAAAACTGAAGCATTTTTAACAGTTTTTAATAAAGGTTATATAAAAAAGAGCAACACCCAAATAAAATACAAAATATTTTTAGAGATAAATAGGGACATTTTATAACGTCCATTGGGGCAATCCATCTGGAATATATAACAATTTTAAATATATATATGCTAACAACAGAACCCCAAAATACATGAAGCAATAACTGACTGAACTGAAAGGAGAAACAGACAATTCAATAATAATTGCAGACTGAAATATCCCACTTTCAGTAGTAGATAAAACAACTACTAGGCAGAAGGAAACAGAAGACTTGAATAACATTACAAACCAACTAGACCTAACAGACATCTATAGGACGTTTCACCCAACAACAGCAGAATACACATTCTTCTCAAGTGCACATGGAATACTCTCCAGAATAGAGTATATGCTAGGTCATAAAACAAGCCAAAGCATATTTAAAAGGACTGAAATCATATAAAGTATGTTTTCCAACTACAATGGATAAAATTTGAAGTCAGTAACAAGAAACTTGGGAAGTTCACAAATATGTGGAAATCAGCACACTCCTAAATAACCAATGGGTCAAAGAAGAAATCACAATAGGAATTAGAAAATACTTTGAGATGAATGAAAATGAAGACATAACTTTCTAAAATTTATGGGGTGCAGTGAAGGCAGTACTTAGAGAAAATTTATAGATGTAAAAGCATTTTTTTAAAAGAAAGATCTCAAATCAATAACCTAAACTTCCACCTTAAGATACTGGAAAAAGAGGAGCAAACCGAGCCTGAAGCATGTAGATGAAAGAAAATAATAAACATTAGAGCAGAAATTAATGAAATAGAAAAAACAGTTGAGAAAATCAATGATCCCAAAGTTGGTACTTTGAAAAGATCAGCAAATTTGACAAACCTTTAGCTCACTAGACTCAAAATACTAAAATAGGAAATGAAAGAGGGGACATTATTACTGACCTTAATAGAAACGGATCATAAGGGAATTCCATGAACAATTATATGCTAATAGCTGAAATGAAAAATGAAAAATGAAAAATGAAAAAAAATCCTAGAGAGACAAATTCTTAGAAAAACAACCTGCAGGTATGCACCATATAATGTCCTTAGTCCAATGGCTAACTACATATATGTCTGTGGTCCCATAAGGTTATAATGTTGTTGTTAGGTGCTGTTGAGTTGGTTCTGACTCATAGCGACCCTATGTACAACAGAACAAAACAATGCCTGGTGAGCTACGCCCACAACCTTTGTTATTTTTGAGCCCATTGTTGTAGCCACTGTGTCAATCCATCTCATCGAGTCTTCCTCTTTTTCGCTGGCCCTCTACTTTACCAAGCATGATGTCCTTCTCCAGGGACTGATCCCTCCTGACAACATGTCCAAAGGATGTAAGACATAGTCTCGCCATCCTTGCTTCTAAGGAGCATTCTGGTTGTATTCATTCCAAGACAGATCTGTTTGTTCATTTGGCAGCCCATGGTATATTTAATATTCTTCACCAACACCACAATTCGAAGGCATAATTCTTCAGTCTTTCTTATTCATTGTCCAGCTTTCCCACGCATACGACACGACTGAAAATACCATGGCTTGGGTCAGGCGCACCTTAGTCTTTAAGGTAACATCTTTGCTTTTCAACACTTTAAACAGGTCTTTTGCAGCAGATTTGCCCAATGCAATGTGTCTTTTGATTTCTTGACTGCTGCTTCCATGGGTGTTGACTGTGGATCCAAGTAAAATCCTTGACAACTTCAATCTTTTCTCCATTTATCATGATGTTGCTTATTGGTCCAGTTGTGAGGATTTTTGTTTTATGTTGAGATGTGAGATGTAATACATACTGAAGGCTGTGGTCTTTGATCTTCAGCAGTAAGTGCTTCAAGTCCTCTTC
>NW_004444025.1:4911958-4926221 GCF_000243295.1 Trichechus manatus latirostris
GTGCTTCAAGTCCTCTTCACTTTCAGCAAGCAAGGTTGTGTCATCTGCATAATGCAGGTTGTTAATGAGTCTTCCTCCAATCCTGATGCCCTGTTCTTCATATAGTCTAGCTGCTCCAATTATTTGCTCAGCATACAGATTGAATAAGTATGGTGAAAGGATACAACCCTGACGCACACCTTTCCTGACTTTAAACCACACAGTATCCCCTTGTTCTGTCCGACCAATTGCCTCTTGATCTATGTACAGGTTCCTTATGAGCACAATTAAGTGCTCTGGAATTCCCATTCTTTGCAATATTATCCATAATTTGTTATGATTCACACAGTCAAATGCCTTTGCATAGTCAATAAAACACTGGTAAACATCTTTCTGGTATTCTGTGCTTTCAGCCAAGATCCATCTGGCATCAGCAATGATATCCTTGGTTCCATGTCCTCTTCTGAATCTGGACTGAATTTCTGGCAGTTCCCTGTTGATATACTGCTGCAGCCACTTTTGAATGATTTTCAGCAAAATTTTACTTGTGTTTGATGTTAATGATATTGTTCGATAATGTTGGGTTACCTTTCTTGGGAATAGGCATAAATATGGATCTCTTCCAGTTGGTTGGCCAGGTAGCTGTCTTCCAAATTTCTTGGCATAGGTGAGTGAGCACTTCCAGGCCTGCATCCATTTGTTGAAACATCTCAATTGATATTCCATCAGTTCCTGAAGCCTTGTTTTCGCTGATGCCTTCAGTGAAGTTTGGACTTCTTCCTTCAGTACCATCGTTTCCTGATCATATGCTACCTCTTGAAATGGTTGTACGTCGACCAATTCCTTTATGTATAATGACTCTGTGTATTCCTTCTATCTTTTGATGCTTCTTGCGTTGTTTAATATTTTCCCCGTAGAATCCTTCACTGTTGCCAACTCGAGGCTTGAATTTTTTCTTCAGTTCTTTCAGCTTGAGAAATGCTGAGTGTGTTCTTCCCTTTTGGTTTTCTATCTCCAGGTCGTTGCACATGTCATTATAATACTTTGTCTTCTCGAGCCAGGCTTTGAAATCTTCTGTTCAGCTCTTTTAATTCACCATTTCTTCCTTTTGCTTTAGCTACTCAGTGTTCAAGAGTAAGTTTCAGAGTCTCTTCTGATATCCATTTTGCTCTTTTCTTTCTTTCTTGTTTTCTTAATGACCTCTTGCTTTCTTCATGTATGATGTCCTTGATGTCATTCCACAACTCGTCTGGTCTTCGGTCATTAGTGTTCAATGCGTCAAATCTATTCTTGAGATGGTCTCTAAATTCAGGTGGGATATATTAAAGGTCGTACTTTGGCCCTTGTGGACTTGTTCTAATTTTCTTCAGTTTCAACTGGAACTTGCATACTAGCAATTGATGGTCTGTTCTGCGGTCAGCCCCTGGCCTTATTCTGACTGATGATATTGAGCTTTTCCATCATCTCTTTCCACAGATGTAGTCGATCTGATTCCTGTGTTTTCCATCTGGTGAGGTCCATGTGTATAGTCGCTGTTTATGTTGGTGAAAAAAGGTATTTGCAATTAAGACGTCGTTGGTCTTGCAAACTTCTATCATGCGATCTCCAGCATCGTTTCTATCACCAAGGGCATATTTTCCAAGTACCAATCCTTCTTTGTTTTACAACTTTCGCATTCCAATCACCAGTAATTATCAACACATTCTGATTGCATGTTCAATCAATTTCCGACTGCAGAAGCTGGTAAAAATCTTCAATTTCTTTATCTTTGGCCTTAGTGATTGTTGCATAAATTTGAATAATAATTATATTAACTGGTCTTCCTTGTAGGCATAGGGGTATTATCCTACCACTGACAGCGTTGTACTTCAGGACAGATCTTGAAATGTTCTTTTTGACAATGAACGCAATGCCATTCCTATTCAAGTTGTCATTCCTGGCATAGTAGAACATATGATTGTCCTATTCAAAATGGCCAGTATCAGTCCATTTCAGCTCACTAATGCCTAGAATATTGATGTTTATGCGTTCCATTTCATTTTTGACGATTTCCAATTATCCTAGATTCATACTTCGTACACTCCACGTTCTGATTATTAATGGATGTTTGCAGCTGTTTATTCTCATTTTGAGTCATGCCATATCAGCAAATGAAGGTCCCGAAAGCTTGACTTCATCCACATCTTTAAGGTTGACTTTATTTTGAGAAGGCACCTCTTCCCCAGTCGTCTTTTGAGTGCCTTCCTAACTGCGGGGCTCTTCTTCTGGCACTATATCAGACAATGTCCTACTGCTATTCACAAATCTTTTCAGATGTAGACTGCCGAGTCCTTTTTCCTAGTCTGTTTTAGTCTGGAAGCTCAGCTGAAACCTGTCTGCCAGGGGCGACCCTGCTGGTATCTGAATACCTGTGGCATAGCTTCCAGCATCACAGCAATATGCAGGCCCCCACAGTAGGACAAACTGACAGATACGGAGGCATAAGATTATAACAGCGTTCAGAAATCTCAATCTGAGAATGGGATGCAGTGAATGGACATGTGTTGTAGATAATACCTGTCTCTCACTAGCTCTCAGGTCTTGCCTCAGCCCAGGCCCTCGGGTGACTGCAGGAGGTGGGGGGGTCCTGGCGCCCACCGAGGCTGCCTGTCCTACTGCACCCACCTCAGGCAGGGACCACGCAGATGCCGCAAAGCCGCAGAGGGGGATGCCCTGAGAAGCCACTGCCCCACTCGGCCAGGGCGTTCTGCGGGTCATGCCAGGTCGAGATTGCGGCTCCTCTGGAGGTGGTGGCTGCAGAGCGCCCTGGATTGCGGTGGCAGTGGGAAGGAGGAGTAGGAAAGGCGGCTTGGGGAGGAGGGAGAAAAGGGGCAGGCTGGGCTGGAAGTGTTTAAAGCCCATGGCGGGGCGGGGAAGGCAGGTCGAGAGGAAGGAAGGGAAGGGAACCAGTGGCCGGTGGCCTGCTGGACTGTGAGTGTGTGCCATGACGGGGGCTAGGTGCAGCTCTCAGAGACGGGGCCCAGGCCACCATGCCTGTGGCAGCGGTGGCGGAGCCAAAGTTTTCATGCAGTCCCTCTGCGCAGCGGAAGCAGTGTGGGTCCCAGGGCCTGCCTGGTAACCGCCTTACTTGCCTCTCTCCTGTATATAATATGGTGTTCCGCACAACCTCCAAATCATATAACGTCCTATAGTTTAAGCAACGCATACCTGTACCAAACTGATTAAAGAAATAAAAAATCTGAATAGACCTATAACAAAGAGATTGAATCAGTAATCAAAAAAAAAAAAAAAAAAATCTACAAAGAAAAGCCTGGGCCTAGACGGATTCACTGGTGAATTCTACCAAACATTTAAAGAAGAATTAATACCAATTCTTCATAAACTTTTCCAAAAAGTAGAAGAGGAGGAGACTGCAATGTGCCATATTTGCAAGTTCTTAGTGAAGACTGTTTGGAGTAGAGCAAAGACCAGACACTGTTCTAATGGCGTGGCCAGCTGGCATTTATTACAGAATAAACAGGACAGGGATGAGCAGAACAGCCAACATCCTCATCAGCCAAGGTTCCCCAAAGTTAGGCTCTCATCCTAGACTGTGTCTAACTGCATCCAAGCACTCCCCACTTCGAATCTTGGGAGAACAACGCCGAAGTCCCTCTCACCCAGGGTTAAATATTAATAGGACAGCCACAGATATAGAGAACAGGTAGGGGAAAGGGGTAATAGAAGGGGTAATAAAAGGTAAAAGGGGTAGTAAAAATGGAAGGCCCCCTGTGGGCAGTGGACATTATTCATCGCCCCTGTTTAGGGGGGGTGACCATCTCCTGATGGCTCTTCTAGACTTACTCACATCAGGAGCAGTCCTCCGCCCTCTTTACCCCACTAAGATAGCTTTAACAGAGTTCTGGGTTTCTTCAGGGGGCAGTCTCTCCCTCTAAGGCACATACCTTACTTTGTGTCCATTAGTAGTGATTATGTCCATTAGTAACTAGGGAGATGGTGAAAGAGATTATAGCACACCTCTGCACCCTGCAAGGACACTTCTCATCCTATGAAGCAGTATTAAACCAATACCAACACCAGAACAACAACAAAAAAAATCACATGAAAAACTATGAGCCAATATCTCTTATGAATATAGACACAAAAATTCTCAGCAAAATACCAGAGCTCTGAACCAGTTCTGCCTGGTTCAGTCACAAATGAGGAAGTGTCACCAGAACAGACCCAAATTTTTAAAGTTATGGTGGACTGGAAAAATAGCCGGAATGAGAAAAATTATGAGTCGAAGCCCTGCTAGAAACTTAATCTCCCTCTTAGAGAACACAGGAACCAAATCTCTTGTCCTCTGAATTTGAGCACAAGCTGAAGCAGCTCTACCCCCACTCAAAGACGGCAGTGTCCTGCTCAAAGATGGTGGCCAATCACGTGCTTTGAATGTGTATCACTTTCCTATAGACATGCCAATAATTCAGTCTCACACATCAGGCTCCTGAAAGGGCTCACTATGCCGCTTCCGAGTCTCCCATTCCAGGCTTCAGCCTGTAATTTTTCCTGTTCCAGGTACTGTGCCAAATCTGCCAAATTGTAAAACTTTGGGTCTGTTCCTGTTTTGCTTTGTCAGCCATGTGTGAACAGTTTGAACTGGTCCAAAGCCCTGAAAAATACTAACAAACTGAATCAAGCAACATATCAAAAGGAATATAAATCATGACTAAGTGGAATTTATCTCAGGAATGCAAGGTTAATATCATGGATTGAATTATGTCCCCCCAAAAATGTGTGTATCAGTTTGGCTGGGCCATGATTCCTGGTATTGTGTGATTTTCCTATACGTTGTAAATCCTGCCTTTATGATGTTAATGAGGATGGGTGGCAGTTGTGTGAGTAAGGCAGGACTCAATGTACAAGATTGGATTGTGTCCTGAGGCAATCTCTTGAGATATAAAACAGAGAAGTGAGCAGAGAGACAGGGGGACCTCATACCACCAAGAAAGCAGTGCCAGGAGCAGAGCATGTCCTTTGGACCCTGGGTCCCTGTGCAGAGAAGCTCCTAGTCTCGGGCAACATTGATGAGAAGGCCAACAGAGAGAGAGAGACTTCCCCTGGAGCTGACGCCCTGAATTTGGACTTTTAGCCTACTTTACTGTGAAGAAATAAATTTCTCTTTGTTAAAGCCATCTACTTGTGGTATTTCTGTTGTAGCAGCTCTAGATGACTAACACAGAATTTGGTACCAGGAGTGGGGTGCTGCTCTAACAGATGCCTAAAATGTGGAAGTGGTTTTGAAACTGTGATGGATAGAGCAGTGGCAGCAGCAGAGAACCTGCAGCAGCAGAGAAGCGACAGTGGCAGAGAACCAACAGCAGCAGAACCAGGAGACCAGTGTGAGATGGCGCTGGATCTGACCCATGGAGCGAGATAGCTGAGTGCTTGTGCGCAGGAGGCTTCCTAGCAGAGTGGGGTGCCTCCGGGCACTTACCTGTGGAACTACAGAGCTTTGGAACACTTGCCCCAGCAGGGCAGATGTGGGCGTGAGGCCCGAGGAGCCAAGAGGTCAAGAAACCAGGAAACAGAAGCTGAAGAGACAAAGGACACAAGAAGCTGAGCTGCCTGAGTCTCAAAAGGTATGGCAGTGACCTCTGGGGTTTCAAAGGGTGGAGTCACCACTCAGATGGACTAGGAGAATGGTGCGCCTAAAGCTGAGGGAACAGAGTTGCTGTCCCAGTGGGCCTGGAAGGCAGAGCTGAAGCCCAGGGCTGGGGGGCCTCCACTCAGAATCTGGAGGGCAGGGCCATTGTGTAAATTGTCTCAGAGAACAGAAGATTATTTTCAAAGCCTTGAGGGCTAATGTAATGTGTTCTGCTGATTTGCTTGGTGCCTGTTATCCCTTCTCTCCCTCCAGTTTCTCCCATTTGTAATGGAAATGTCTAGCTTGTGCCTGTTCTGCCATTGTACCTTTGGAGGCAGATAACTTGTATTCTAGATTCGAGGAATTTTTGGATTTTGGATTTGGAGTTAAGACTTTTGCTATGATATGATGGGGGTGAATATGTTTTCCATGTTGCAAGGATGTGATTTTTTGGGGGCCAACAGTGGAATGTCATGGATTGAATTATGTCCCCCCAAAAATGTTTGTATCAATTTGGCTGGGCCATGACTGCTGGTTTTGTGTGGTTTTCTTATATGTTGTAAATCCTGCCTCTATGATGTTAATGAGGGAGGATCAGTGGCAGTTGTGTTAGTAAGGCAGGACTCAGTCTACAAGATTGGATTATGTCCTGAGGCAATCTCTTGAGATACAAAAGAGAGAAGTGAGCAGAGAGACAGGAGGACCTCATACCACCAAGAAAGCAGCGCCAGGAGCAGAGTGTGTCCTTTGGACCCCAGGTCCCTGCATGGAGAAGCTCCTAGGCTGGGAGGACATTGATGAGAAGGCTGACAGAGAGAGAAAGCCTTCCCCTGGAGCCGACGCCCTGAATTTGGACTTTTAGCCTACTTTACTGTGAAGAAATAAATTTCTCTTTGTTAAAGCCATCTACTTTTGGTATTTCTGTTATAACAGCACTACATGACTAAGACAGTTTAACATCTGAAAATCAATTAATGTAAAACATCCCATCAATATATTAAAAAGCAATCACATGATCATCTCAATAGATGCAGAAAAATATTTGAAAAATTCAACACTCTTTCATGATAAAAACACTCAACAAACTAGGAATTAAAAGAAGCTTCCTCAACCTGATAAATGCAATCTACAAAAAACTCAGAGGTAACATCATATTTAACGATAAAGACAGAATGCTTTCATCCTAAGGCCACATACAACACAAGGATGTCCACCATTGCCCTTTCTATTCGAAATTGTCCTTGAGAAAGAAAATGAAATAAAAGACATCCAGGTAGAAAAGGAAGAAGTGAAACTATATCTATTTGCAGATAACATGATTTTATATATAAAAAATATAAGGAGTCCACTAAAAAAACCCTTAGACTTAATATACAAGTTCAGCAAAAAAAAAAGGTATAAAACTTCACTGCTACAAAAAATTGTGGAAAGAAATTAAATAAAGCTAAATAAATGGAAAGACATCCCATGCTCATGGATCAGAAGACTTAACATAGTTAAGAAGGCAATATTCCCCAAACTGAACTACAGATTTAACGTGATCTCTATTAAAATCCTAGACAGCTTCTTGACAGACATTGACAAGCTAATCCTTAAATTAATATGGAAATCCAAGGAACCTAGAGGAGCAGAAACAATTTTGAAAAACCAACAGAATTGGAAGACTCACACTCCACTCTGGGTTTCAAAAATTACTACAAAGCTACAACAATCAAGACAGTGTTGTACTGGCCTAAGGATAGAAATATAAATCAATGAAATAGAATTGAGAGTCCAGAAAAAGCCTTCACATTTTCAGTCAATGGGTTTTTTACAAGGGTATCAAATGATTCAGTGGAGAAATATAATCTTCAAAAAATGTTTCTGGAACAACTAGGTATCCACATGCAGAAAAATGAAGCTGGACTTCTACCTCCACCATATACAGAAATTAACTCAAAATGGATCATAGACCTAAATGTAAGAGCTAATACTATACAACTTTTAGGAAACATATGGGCAAATCTTTGTGATCTTGGATTAGGCAATGGTTTCTTAGGTAGTCATCAAAAGCATCGGTATAAAGAAATGATAAATTAGACTTCATCAAAATTTAAAACTTTTGTTTTTTAAACGACACCAAGAAAAGGAAAAAGAAAGTGAATATACAATTCACAGAATGGGAGGAAATATTTACAAACTATATATCTGTTAAGGGACTTATATCTAAAATATATTGTATAAAGAACTCTTATAACTCAAAAATAAAAAGACGAATAACTCAATTAGAAATGGGCAAAGCATCTGAATAGATATTTCTCCAAAGAAGACTGTCATGGATTGAGTTGTGCCCCCTAAAATATATGTCAACTTGACTAGGCCCTGATTCCCAGTATTGTGTGGTTGTCCTCTATTTTGTGATCTGATGTAATTATCCTCTATTTTGTGATGTGTTTTAAATCCTGACCTCTCTACGTTAATGAGGCAGGATCATTGTGGGGTGTATCTTGAGCCACAGCCTTACTCAAGTCTCACACTTGCTTGAGTCACACTTTTTATCTTACAAGAGACAAAAGGAGAGATAAGTGAGCAGAGAGAGGAGGGACCTCACTACCACCAAGAAAGAAGAGCCAGGAGTGGAGCACATCCCTTGGACCCAGGATCCCTGTGCTGAGAACCACCTAGACCTAGAGGAAGACTGATGCCAAGAAACATGGAGATCTCCAAGGAATGTCTAGCCCACAGATATTGAAAGGAGACAAGGACCTTCCCTCTAGAGCTGACAGAGAGCCTTCCCCTAGAACTGGTGCCCAGAATTTGTACTTCTAGCCTACTAAACTGTGAAAGAATAAATTTCTGTTTGTTAAAGCCATCCACTTGTGGTAGTTTTGTTATAGCAGTATTAGATAACTAAAACAGAATTTGGCATCAGAAGGGTGGGATGCTGCTTTAACAGACACCTAAAATGTAGAAGCAGTTTTGGAACTGGGTAATGGGTAGAGGCTGTAAGAGTTTTAAGGTGCCAAATAGTAAAAGCTTAGATTGCCTTGAAGAGACTGTTGGTGGACTTATAGATGTCAAAGGCAATTCTAGAAGTCAGGAGAGGTATAGAGAAAGTCTCTATCATCTTAGAGAATACATATGGTGCCAGCAACAGAATGTTGCTAGAGATGTGAATGTTAAGTATGCTTTAAAAGAGGCTTTAAAAAGAAAATGATGACCATGTGACTGGACAATGGAAGAAGGATGATGCTTTTTATGCAGTGGCAAAGAACTTGTCTAAATTATGTTCAAATGTTTGGTGGAAGGTAGAACGTGTAAATGATGAACTTGGATATCTGGATGATGAGATTTCTAAGCCAGATATTAAAAAGGCTGTGTGGTTTCCCCTTGCCACTTATAGTAAAATGCAAGAGGAAAGAGATGGACTTAAAAATGAACTGTGCAAAATGAAAACTGAACTTAAAGATTTGGAAAATTCTATTGTACAAACTAAGGACACATGTCCTAGAATGTTCACTGTGGATATGGCTACATGATCTTTTGTTAAAGATATTAAGCCTGGGACTGATGGATCAAACCAACTACCACAGCAGAAAATCCATCAGCTTAGACTGAAGGGGACAGAGAAAGAATGAAAGGAAAGAATGCCATCAGCCTCTTGGAATTCTACTGACAGAAAACAGGCCAAAGGAGCTACATCTGTTGTCCTACAAGAAAATAAAAGGACCATCCCAGGAGCAGTTCAGAGAGCAGCAGAACTGTTGGAAGGAGCACAGGAAGTAGGACCTTCTCAGTTACAAAGGGTGGGGCCACAGTCACCTGGATCTCAAAGGATGGGGCCAGAGCCTCCTAAGTTTCCACAAGTTGGATCTTTGCCAACTCAGTTCCAGATTGCGGAGCTGTCTTTAAGGTGTGCCAGGGTGATGAGGCTACTGCCCAAAGATGAGGGGGTGAGGCCAAGGGGGCAGGGCTGCCATGCCCAAAGGGCAGAAGAACAGGGCCTGCCAGGGCCGAGGGAGCAGAGTTGCTGTCCCAGTGGGCCTGAAAAGCAGAGCTGAAGCCCAGGGCTGAGGGACTTCACCCAGAATCCAGAGAGCATGGCCAACACCCAGAGTCTATAGGGCAGGGTCATTGCCTTGATAGTCTCAGAGAACAGAGGATTATTTTCAAGCCTCGAGAACTAATGTAAATTGTTCTGCTGGGTTAGCTTGGTTCCATTATCCCTTCCTTCCCTCCAACTTCTTCCACTTGTAATGGAAATATCTGCCTTGTGCCTGTTCCACCATTGTACTTTGGAAACAAATAACTTGTAGTCTAGATTTCACACGTTCACAAATGAAGAGGAATTTTACCTCAGGAGGGACTACGCCTAAAGTCTCAGCCATATTTGATTTAGATGATTCAGAAGATGAGACTGGAGTTGGAGTTGACTTAAGACTTTTGGGATGATACGATGGGTGAATGTGTTTTGTATGTGGCAAGGATATGAATTTTGGGGGGCCAAAGGGTGAAATGTCATAGAATTGTATCCACCAAAAATATGTGTCAACTTGGCTACAGTATTGTGTGGTTGTTCTCCATTTTGTGATCTGATGTAATTATCCTAACCTCTATATGTTAATGAGGCTGGATCAGTGTGGGGTATATCTAGAGTCACCACCTTACAAGAGGGTGTGACTCAAGTCACACCTTTACCTAAGTCACACCCTTACTCAAATCCCACCCTTGCTTGGGTCACACCTGTTATTTTAGAAGAAGTAAAAAGAGAGAGAAGTGAGCAGAGAGGGGAGGAACCTCACTACCACCAAGAAAGGAAAGGTGGGAGCAGAGCATGTCCTTTGGACTCAGGGTCTCTAAGCTGAGAACCTCTTTCTCAGGATACTACTGGAGGATGTAGTCCCATTATATCTATATGGAAAATAAAAATAATAAGAAAAAGAATATGGAATCCAGGAAATGGGGTTCCAATACTGGAGAGCAGCCTAAGAAAGACCCTGAACAACTGCTGTGCAGCAAGTCTAGAAAACAACCAATCCAAATTGGAATATAAAGACTGACGATTCAAGAAGAAAGGTCTTCAGGACAAAAAAATGCAATGATAATTGGATGATTTGGACATGTCATAAGCAGGCTTGAGAGAATATAGATATAGGAAACAAAGTAAACAAAAAAATGAGGAAATTTTTGACTCCAGGAAAAAAAAAATGCTGTACACAAAGTAATCATAATAACCAGAGCACACTACCTCACACAACAGTGAACAATATTTGAAGAGTTAAGTAAGGTAGGGACTAAACATTGATTTAAAAAATAAATATGATATAGCTGTGTTAGGATCCATCACTCATTGCCGCTGAGTCAAGTCTGACTCATAGAGACCATACAGGACAGAGTAGAACTGCCCCCTAGGGTTTCCAAGGCTGTATATCTTTACAAAAGCTCATTGTCATGTCTTTCTCTCTTTGAGCAGCTGGTGGGTTTGAACAACAAACCTTTCAGTTAGCAGCTGAGCGCTTACCCACTGTGCCACCAGGGATCCAGCTGTATTAGGAAGATGCAGGAAATAAATCTCATCTTCCCTTGTAAATGGTCAATATATAGTGTGTAAAATTAATGAACCAAGGGATAGTGATAAAACATATCTTAAAATATGGAGGTAAATAACATAAGCAATAACTAAAAGATTTAAAAATGGTTGCCTTTGTGAGGCAGAAGTTGAGGTAATAGAAGATAAAAAACTCAAACCCATTGCCATCGAGTCAATTCTGACTCATAGTGACCCTATAGGACAGAGTAGAACAGCCTCATAGGATTTCCAAGGAGTGGCTGCTGGATTCGAACCGCTGACCTTTTGGTTAGCAGCCAAACACTTAACCACCGCGCCACAAGAGATTATTGGTGTTTGTTATAACATATAGTAGTATATGACAAGAAGTCACTGATGGACAGGGAGAAAGGGAAGCGTCAATGTCCAGTTCTGACAAAGTCGAAGAACTAGCATACTGAGGACGTAGGCTGGAAAGACTGGAAGTTGAGGTCAGAGCGTGGGATGTCAGACTATTATCTCAAAAGGTGGAACTATTCCTGGTGAATAAGATCTAGGTTGTGGCCATAGCTCTATTGGAATGGAGATACAGGACTTTGAGATAAAAAGATCTAGTAAAGTGCTGTTTCTCCCTCGTAGGAATGCCCAACTAAACTCCTCTCCCCCACAAAAGCTTGGATAGGCTTGTATAGATCAGTTTTGGGTCTGAAAACGCAAAAGCTATTAGCAACCCCTGAGACCAGATACGTTGAACTCCCTAAAAGAGAGGAGGACAAAGTTACCTTTTCATTCTCTGTGAGTATCCTCCGGCAGGCAATAGAAAATAGCAATTAATATTTTGATAAATGATCCTGCCAAAAGTGTAAATTACCTGGCACAGAGTTATTGTCAGCTCAACCACTTTCCTACATTTAAGCATTGAGATTGTCATGCACCCTAAACTTGCATGATAATTAGTCCCTTCCTATGGTCCTAATGAAACACAAAGCTGTACTTGTAGCAGGGTATTCAGGCATTGGTTTTGACTCCTGGCCAATGCACCTCATGAGCATTGACTTCATCTGATTTCATCTGTCAGTGAAGGCTTGCATATTGCTATGATGCTGAACAGGCTTCACTGGACAAACTAGGAAGAAAGGCCTGGTGATCTACTTACAAAAATCAGCCAGTGAAAACCCTATGGATCACAATGGTCTGGCATGGTTCAGGACCTGGAAGAGTTTGTTCTGTTGGGCATAGCACTGTGATGAACTGGAGGCTGACTCCACAGCAGCTAACAACATTCCAGAGCCAGGAATTTCTACATGAAAGAGCTCAAAGAGAAGCATCCCCTCCCCTGCCCTGGGGCCCTACTCTGAAACCGAAGGTACTGGATCTGGTTCAGTACTCAGTGTTAAAACTTGCCATGGAGGCTGCCTCCAGGAATGTTTTCTTTGCTCCAGAAAGAAATTTGCAGTTACAGCAGCTGGGCTCTGGGATTCTTTGTCCAGTTCATTTCCAAGGTGCCAGGACATTCACACCTTTTGGTTGTCACCACATCAGGTATGAAGTGGAGGACGTGGTGTGGTGTAACTCCAGGGAGCCCCACTCCCATCACATTCTGTCAGTGGAATCTCCTCCTCTAGATGCTGATGATGACTACTGGAGATGTGCAATACTGAGAGCCCTCGATATGGGGCACAACATATTTGAAAAGGTTTCTAGAGAAATATCTCATCTCCCCCATTACATAGCTAATGAGCTGCCTTGATTTTTTGGGTCTTCTCATCTCCCATGTGGGCATGAGTTGGCTAAAGGGGAAACAAAATTCTAGAAGCTGAGTCCTAGAAGTAGAGTGGGGGTTCCCTTCTGGGCTGTACTCTCATCTCAATTTTTGACAGACCATTTAGTAGCCCCTTAAGTGTGCAAGGAAATCCTTCTGGCATAGTGGTTAAGAGTTCAGCTGCTAACCAGAAGGTCAGCAGTTCAAATCCACTAGGTACTCCTTGGAAACCCTATGGGGCAGTTCCACTCTGTTCTATAGGGATGCTATGAGTCAGATTCAACTTGACGGCAATGGGTTTGGTTTTGAGTGTGCAAATCCTATATGATTGCCTCCTGTCTTAGTTATCTAGTGCTGCTAACAGAAATACCACAAGTGGATGGCTTTAACAAACAGACATTTATTCTCTCACAGTCTAGAAGGCTAGAAGTCCAAATTCAGCGTGCCAGCTCCAGGGGAAGGCTTTCTTTCTCTGTTGGTTCTCGGGGAAGGTCCTTGTCATCAATTTTCCCCTGGTCTAGGAGTTTCTCAGAGCAGGGACCCCGGGTTCTAAAGGACGTGCTCTGCTCCTGGCACTACTTTCTTGGTGGTATGTGGTCTCTCCTCCTCTCTTCTTGCTTCTCTCTTTTATATCTCAAAAGAGATTGACTCAATATACAACCTAAGCCTGTAGATAGTATCCTGGATCATTAACATAACTACCTTTAATCATACATCATTAATATCACAGATGTTAGGATTTACAACACATAGGATAAATACATTAGATCACAAAATGGAGGACAACCACACAATACTGGGAATCATAGCCTAGCCAAGTTGACACATATTTTGGCGGGACATAGTTCAATGCATAACACCTCCCTCCTTGTTTCTTTGGAGATAAAGGTTTGGGAAGCAGGTATGACTTGCTATGTGATCCCAAGCAAGTCACTTAGTCCTTTTAAGCTACCATCTCTTCCTGTTGATAAGTCATTGAGCTATGTTGTGTTAGGTGCCGTTGAGTTGGTTCTAACTCATAACAATCCTATGTATAACAGAACAAAACACTGCTTGGTCCTGCACCATCCTCACAATCGTTATGCTTGAGCCCATTGTTGCAGCCACTGTGTCAATCCATCTTGTTGAGGGTCTTTCTCTTTTTTTTTTTTTCTGTTAACAATTTTTTTTTATTGTATTTCAGGTGAAGGCTTACAGAACAAATAGTTTATCATGAAACAATAGTACACATATTGTTTTATGACATTGGTTAACAACCCACAACATGTCAACCCTCTCCCTTCTCAACCTTTTTTTTGTTGGTGAAAATATACATAGCCAAAGATACACCATTTCAAAAATTTCTACATGCACAGTTCAGTGACAT
>NW_004444025.1:4926321-4993327 GCF_000243295.1 Trichechus manatus latirostris
TTTATGTAGATCCCTTTGGGTTTCTTGCAGTAATGTTTTGTAGTTTTCTTTGTATAGGTCTTTTACATCCCTGGTTAGATTTATTCCTAAGTATTTTATCTTTTTAGGGGGGTTTTCCTCTTTTTTCGCTGACCCTCTACTCTACCAAGCATGATGTCCTTCTCCAGGGACTGGTCCCTCCTGATAACATGTCCAAAGTACATGAGAGAAAGTCTCACTATCCTTGCTTCTAAGGAGCATTATGCTGTACTTCTTCCAAGACAGATTTGTTTGTTCCTGTGGCACTCTGTGGTATATTCAATATTCTTAGCCAACAACATAACTGGGTTGGGTACTTGGAAAAGATCACCAGAGTATGAGTCATGTCCCCTGAATTCTAGTCTAGATTTTAGGTAATTCAACCTCTCTGAAATTCTAGTTTTGAGAACCAAAGAGAATGATGGGTATGCAATATTATGAAACGTAAGAGCAGAAATGAATCTCAGACTATAGGCCTTTCTTCTGCTCCCTTTCTGTAGCAGCTAGAGTGGTTCAGTAGGGCCATGATCCAAGAGTTAGGGAAGGGTGTAGAGACAGCGGAGGCAGCCAGGATGAGCCACATTTCCCTGTCTTCTACCTAGGCCTGAAGTGAAGCAGTGGTATAGCAGGTGGCCCCAGTGTCTCCTTTCATGGGGATCCTTACACCACCTTTATCTCCTTCTTTAGTAGTTTCAACCCTTTCAATATGTTCCTTGATAGCATCTGCTTCACTCACCCCTTCAGTAGCTTTGTTCCAGACAACATGGATGTGGATGACGATGAGGACCCAGATGATATCTTTGGTGGTTTTGCCTTCAGTGGGCTGAGTAAAGGTTTGAGGTACTCCCAGAATCACCGTTCCCTAAGCAAAGGCTGCCAGACCTACCTGTGGTGTATGAGCTGTGGAAGGCTATGAAGATCTCCCACAGCCTACCAAGTCCATGAAGATCATAAAGTAGTGTTTCAATCTGATGCGTGAACTGTGTATACCAAAAACAAGATGCTGCACTTGGCCAACAAGTATGGCTGGAAAGACGGCACTGATTCACCTTCCCTAAAGAGGATGATAACAAGCTTGATAATATCCCTATAGATTCTGTCTTTACTCTCAAACACAAGGTCAATGCACACTTCTGTGGAGATGGTATTAATGTATTCAAATTGCCCCAATTTCAAATTGCCTGTAGGAGATAGGGCCTTGGTCAAGTTGTGTTTGTGTGTAGGAGAGGAGTTCATGCTTAGGGATAATTTGTGGACTACTATTCCTTCCCAGCAGCTCTCCCAGTCACGTTTCCTCTCTTCACTTTTCCCTCCTTTCCTATTCATTCTATCCCCCTTTCCTCACTGTCTGCATCATTTTTCCTCCCAAATGTTGTGTAGCTGCACAGTGAACATTCTCACTGTTGAAGGCTGGTTGATCCCCTTACCCTCCAAGGCAGGTGATATGAAGAAGCTCCACGGGAAGGAACTTCCCCAGCATGCTCATCTAGTGGGGTAATCTCATTGTTGAGTTGAAAGCTGGCTTCCTAGACATACTAACAGCACCAACACCACAGTTTCTTAAGCAACACCTATCTTATTCCTAGGTCTTGCCCGGTTCAGCGGAGAGTCTGTCAGTGTCATAATGTGCCACCGTAACTCCTCCGCCTGCCCCTATGATCGCTTACCTCATGTTCAGGTCCACTGAACACTAGAAACAGTTTCTCAAATTCAAAAAAGTCACTGTTCCTGACACCCTTCAGAGCTGGCCTGTCTTGGGGTGGGGCAAAGTGGGGAAAGCTGAACGGACTGAATAGGGTAGAGGTCAATTTTCATGTCTGCAGCTTAGAATCCATTTCCCACTCTAGTGGCTGGAGAGTGATCTGAGTTACTCTAATTCTTAGCTATCCAAGGTTACTACCTACATATTCACACACATATACCATCACACAGAGCTGCGTGCATTCTCTCTGGGACAAAATAGGAAAGGCAGGTAGTAATCCATGAGCAGGGCCATTTGGGGCAAGCAGGGGAACACACAGCAGCCTCCTCAACAACTCCCCTGACTATACACTCAGAGCGGGAAGTCATGTCCTCCCTACTACTCCAGAGTATTTGTAGAGACAGAAGAGGAAGGGAAGGGCAGGGGAGGGGAACTTGGGGACAGGTAGCACCTACTTTCAACCAAGAGATTTAGAGTCACAGAATTCTCCCCACCCATCTGAACTTGGCCTAGCAAAACCCAAACTTGTAGTTCCTACTTTTGTGATCTGCAAAGCCACTTGTTTCTTCCTCTTCATAGTGGTTGAGGGGAATTTCTAGTCATAGCATTCCTGTGTAACCACTCTTCCCTCTCCACTACTTCTCATGCGCCATGTTGTTAGCTGCTGCTGAGTCAGACCCCTACTCATGACAACCCCATGCACAACTGAACAAAATGTTATGATCCATAGGCTTTTCATTGGCTGACTTTTGGAAGTAAACATCCAGGCCTTTCTTCCTAGTCTGTCTTAGTCTGGAGGCTCTGCTGAGACCTGTTCAGCTTCATAACAACATGCAAGTCTCCGCTGACAGACAGATGGTGGCTGTGCTTGAGTAGCAGTGGCCAGGACTCAAACCTAGGTCTCCTGCATGAAAGGCAAGGATTTGACCACTGAACTACCACTTCCCTCCCCAACACATATACACGGCTTTGTATAGGTCAAGTGAGAGAGGGAACAGGGAAAAAGACTGGCTGTGACCAGTCCCCAGGTAGGGTCCTTACTGGCTTCTCTCACTTGAAAACAATCCCTTAAATGTTTTTATAATACTTTTTTTATAATGACAGTGTTACTTAAAAAAACAAAAAAAACAAAAAAACCACATCACCTGGGCATGTGTAAATCAAGGAACTGAGGTGGTTACTCAGTGTGACTGACATCCTCCCTCTATGAACCTGTCACTTCTTAGAAGCCAAAGCAGATCTTCAGCAAGAGGTGAAGCCAATCCCTTCCTTTAAGCTGGAGCTCCTGAGACAACTTCAACCTATACCCCAAACATGACATGAACAGAAGACACCACTTTCCAGTTAGAAGAAACCGATACATTTGGAAAACAGTTCCTTGGTTATGAGAAACAGAGACCATCTTGTTCAGAGTTTATGCTAGCAGGGGAACTAAGAGATTTTTCTCTCCAAGGAATGAACACTTCTTTCAGATAATGTGTCCTCTTAGGTGAAGAGTTTCTGCCCGAATATTCTGGTCTCTGACAACCTATCCCTGGTCAGACAACTCTGGCTCCCAGAACCTGACTGATGTCAGTAGGATGTGTCACTTGTAACTTTGCTTTGCTCAGGTGGTCTGCCTGGCCTGGAGTTCTTTCTTGTGCTGACTTATGTTCCATGCAAGAAGTCCATGCCTAAGATCCAGGTTTTTCTCTAGGATTGGGCCGGTGATAATCATTAACTCCTAAGCTTTAGTATCCATCCCAAGTGCCCACAAAGAGAGCTCTGGTTTCAGTGGGGCCTGGGCTCTGTGCAGAGTCTGATACTGACTTTTCCTGCCCTTTACCTTTGATACTGAGAAAAAGCCACTGTCAAAAGGAATTCATCCTTTTCGGCAAGTTAATTTTCAGAAGAGTCTGTCCATTCTGTGGCAGGAACCTAGAGGTCTTGTTCACAAGGGTCTCTGCTAATCCCTTGGCCTGTGCAGGGGAACTCGTCCCTACAGCTTTCCAGTTCCCTGATGCTGCATGCCCTCCCTGATGCTGCATGCCCTCCCTGATGCTGCATCCTCTCCCTGGTGCTGCATCCTCTCCCTGGTGCTGCATGCCCTCCCTGGTGCTGCATGCCCTCCCTGATGCTGCATGCCCTCCCTGGTGCTGCATGCCCTCCCTGGTGCTGCATCTCCTCCCTGGTGCTGCATGCCCTCCCTGGTGCTGCATGCCCTCCCTGGTGCTGGATCCCCTCCCTGGTGCTGCATGCCCTCCGTGGTGCTGCATCCCCTCCCTGATGCTGCATCCCCTCCCTGATGCTGCATCTCCTGCCTGATGCTGCATCCTCTCCATGGTGCTGCATGCCTTCCCTGATGCTCTCCTGATCTGGGTCTCTAGTATGACTGCTCTTGTAAGCTGGGGCTAAATTATTGTCCTGGCTCTTCCCTTTGGGCTGAAGTTTCATGACCCAGAGCACCTCCCCTTGGCTTCATAAGGACACAGCCCTTGGGAAGGAAACACACTGGGGATGAAAGTATGACACCTCAGAAGTGAAGACGAGGCAAGGGACACTTCTGAGGAACAGCCCTGAGGCTGGCTCTGCAGCCCTACCTCAAATTTGAGCTTGACATACCAGCAAGGTGCTCCTCAGGACACGGCTGGCCTGGAATTGGGGAAACTGACTCTCTTGGTTGTGGGAGAGTGCGAGACACTCCTTGGTCACTGAGCCCCTGGACTCCTGAGATCTCCATTGAACTTTTGGGAAGGTCTCACTACTCTGGCTCTCATGACATCTCCCTATCGTGGTTTAGGAAATAAGACTCCTCGGTATTAATCTCTCTGGAATCTTTGGTCCTAGAAGAAATTTCTGAATTCATCTCCAAAATCCTTTTCCTAAAGTGGTAACTAAACTTAGAGAAATGCCCCCCTTTCTTTGGTGAGCGCCTTCACTCTGGACTCCGTTGCCCCTCTGTTCTCTGATTCTGGGGCATTGCTATTTTAAGGCTGGAATCTCTTAGGACACGCCCATTCTCGTCCCTTCATCACTTCCTTGTAGTCAGCTGTGGGCTGCCTCTATTAACCCTCCATAAAGTTCAATGATGCTGAATGAGAGGGGTTGATTTTCTCCCCATTTCGGGGAAAGGGAAGTTTGCAAGTCCATGATCCAATATTTGACAGGGACGCTTCTCAGAACTCTGGTGGGGACTGAATTTTATGTAATCATCTTGTCTCCTACCTGGGTGAGGGTTTTCCCCAAGAAGCTTGGCAACCTCATTATGGCAGCAGACCCTGAAACGTGGGTAGCTGAGGAGAAAAAGGCAGTCTTGGGCAGAAACCATAATTTACTCACCTTAAACAGTGTTACAGGGACCCTGGTGGTACAGTGGTTAAGCACTCAGTTGCTCACCAAAAGGTCAGTGGTTTGAACCCACTAGTCGCTCTGTGGGAGAAAGATGTGGCAGTCTGCTTCCATAAAGATTTACAGCTTTGGAAGACCTATGGGGCAGTTCTACTCTGTCCTATAGGGTTAGTATGAGTCAGAATCGACTCGACAGCAATGGGTTTTGGAAACTGTTTTATGGATTTAAGGATCTTGAGGGTTAGGCCCTATCTGTGTTTCACCAAAATTGGATATGCATTTCTAAATGGACAAGGGTCTGGATCAGGGAAGAACAGTTCTGGAGAGGTATTTGGATGATATTCCCAAACCAACAAGGATGGTAAATTATTGGTGTCCCAACGTACATAGTATTTCCCATGACAAGGCAATGAATTGTTGGGAGAAATCTATGAACAAGACACATCTACAGGCATCTAATCCTGACAGATGTTCTCCGACTTCCTGCCCAAGTGTATCTTTACTGCATTTTTCAGTTGTTTCTGGTCTAGTTTCCCTTGAGCTCCTCAATAAGTCATTCCCTAAATAATTCTCTGAGAGGTGTCCCGCTCATCAGCAAGTAATGTTCAGGTTTTCTGGAGGAATTCACTTGACAGTCTGAACTCAGTTGTTTTGGAAGTGATCCCTCCTTCTTTTTTTTCTCTTCCAAATCTGGAAATCCACTCTGTTTGGGATTATATCTCCAGGAGTACCTGGGCATCAAGGCTGAGGAAAGAGAAGCTCTGCCTCCACATGCCTGGTTGCAGTGTCTCCCTAGATAAAGGTGGACGGAGAGTACAAAGCTCTTGTTGGAAATCACACTATGAGAAGGTGAGGAGGAACACATCCTTGGCAGACACCTGCCACCAGGAGAAGGTTGAAATGCGCAGACTTGAGCAGTCAATGTCTGAGACTGTTGAGACAGAGGCAGTCAATCAACATGGGTTCCTGGACATGAACTCTGTGGTACAGTGTTCAGTAAGATTGGAATCAAGTCAGATTGAGTCAGTTAAACTGGGGTTTGGTGGTGGTAGAGTAGAAAGGATTGGTGGTGAGATGACTGGCAAATCAGTCAGTGGGGACTTATGTGGTAGGTCGAGTTTGGTAAGAGGCTAATGTTCTGAGATAGAGTGGGGTCAGGGAAGCAGCTAGTGTGCAGAAACAAAACAAGGTCTGGCTGAATAACATGATCCAGTATATGAGTGTGCTCTGGGGAAGAGAGGAAAAGGCAAGTGGTGGGTGTGAAAGATAGTTCATTAGGGATGTGGAATACAGTGGCAAAAAGTGCTGTGGTGACAGAGAGAAGCCCAGTGCTGAGGGTGAAAGGGAGAAGTTTGGGGGAAGATCCTGGGACCACAGATGAGGAAACCCATGGTAAGGGTAAAAGAAGGATAAATGAAAGATCAGAAGGGCCCAGTGGCAAGGAGGGCTCTGAGAACAAAGGTGATACGGCTAGCCATCAGTAGGAGTGGAAGTAAAGGCAGTGAAAATGTGGGGACAATGGCAGAGTGTCCTTTGGTGGTAGAGAGCTGTTGGAGGCTAAAGGAATGATAAGGGAATGGACTCACTGTGACGGCAGAATATAATAGAAAAATGGAGGCCATGAGGATCAGAGACAAGATGGGGTCGTGTAGGGAAGGAGTGCCTCTGGAGGTTACTGGGAGGAATCACAAAGAAGGGTGGCAATTAGGCCTCTGCATAATTTGGTAAGAGGTTTCTGGGAAAAAGCAGAGATCCTGGTAATTGGTGATCTGAAGGGGTTAGTGAGAGGACAGAGGCTAGAATTAGAGACAACTCAGTCACAGGAGCTAAGGAAACCAAAGGACATGACACAAAGGGAGTGGCATCTTTCCAGCTCCCTAAAGAGCAGGTCACCTTTTGTAGACACTATACTGAACACCTCACATCAGGGAGCTTGCTGAACCTGTTTGAGAAGCTTTCATGATCAGAAAGCTTGTGCAGGAAGCTGCAGGATACAGGAGGTACAAGGTGCAGCCAGGATCAGAATGGGAACAGAAAGGCCTGCCAGGAAGGGGCCAGATTCCCCCACATGCCATGCTTATAGTACTCACTTTATCCTTTACTCTGAGGCTTTCTTTAATATTCTCTTCCCTATGGGTTCCCCCTATGAGGCCCTGGAAATGCATGGGTCATGTTATAAAGAAGGATTAGGAAAGAAGGGGAAGAGATTAATCACTTTTTTTGAAGACAAATCAGGTACAAGGCAATCTCAGCTTCTTTCTGGCTAGTTTTCCAAACTAGGAAACTAAGAGACTGGGTTGTATGTGGTGAAGGTAGAAGCAAAGGGATCTTACAGGAGGCTGAGTACAATAGCCTTTTGGAGGAGACTGTTGGGAGATTAGACTCTGACAGCCCCATGAATTAGTATTTAAATGGGTAATGACAATAAAAGTAAGGCTCACATATGTTTCTTTTTTTTTTAAATCATTTACAAGGTGCTTTTACATACAGTATTGCCAGGTGTTCCATACAACAATCCTGTGAGGATCCTGAGTCCCCGGTAAGTTAAACAAAGGCCCAACGTCAGAACGTGTGCTTTGCCTCCCAAACTAACCATTCACAGTCCCCTATACCCCACCCTACTATTCAGTTCCATCATTCTCTGACTAGGTGGATGCGCTTGACAGGGAAGCTGAGAAGCATGCTAGGTTCTCATTCCCTTACTATGACCCTACCATCTAAGGGCTTTGTTTCCTGAGAGGAATGTGCTCTAGAATCTCCCATCCTCAGAGACTGGGGACCTCTCTGAAAGAAGAGGTCATAGTTGACCTGTGGGGAGTGTAGGGTTAAACAGACAGGACCTTTCCTTTCAGTGCTTTGCGGTTAGCCCTCTTACTGACTTTGCAATGGCACTGAGAGGCAAAAAAAAAAAAAAAAAAAAAAGAATGAAGGCTAGGACCCAATTTTCACTCTCCTTTCTCTAAATTAGCTACAGACATTGATTATTCATGAATAATACATGATTTTCTACATTGAAAATAATAGAGTTTGCTGCTGGTTCTGTTAATCATTTCTAAAGTGGATAAAAATATCTTCTATTTTGACATCTTTCAAAAACTCAGAGAAGAGTTTTCTGAATGTGATCCCTCAAATGATTTTTTAGTCACGTTTCCTCTGGAGAAGGACACAGAATCTCATTTCTATAAGTACATATGCTCCATTAGATGGGCTTCTATTCTGTGAGGAGGGAGCTTGGGCTCTCATAGCTAATCAGAGGCTTTCAGAAGCTCACCGCTGCTCTCCAGATCAGCCCAACACAGGAGAGGCCCAGCCCACAAACACCTCAGAAGGGAAGGGGACTGATGAAGAAGCATTGAGGGACTCTTGATATCCCACAGGGTCCCAAACTCTTAATAATCTAATCCATGGCCATTGAAACACCATGTTTGGGATATTACTTTGGAATCCTCTAACATACCCAAATAGTCTCTGAGCTTGAGATAGAATCTCAATCCGTAATATAGGCCCTGCCCTACTCAAGCTGTTCCTCGAAAGGATGATGTTCCATTTTCTCTTGAAAGTTCCTATCTCAGGTGTTTCTCTGTGTCAGTGTGATTGAATCAGAAAAGTAAGAACAACAACAAAAAAGAGTCAGTTATGGCTGGGAGCTGGGCCTAGGGTTCTCTTACCTTATTGCTCTTTTTTCGCAAATATCAGTGAACATTTGATTCTTCTGTAGGTGCGGAGTAAAAGAAGGAGGATTCCTGTACCACAGAAAGAGAAGACGGGATCAGTACTCCGTGAAATCAAGCTTGAGTTCAGCCATAGTGTATTAAGGCTCCTCAGGAGAAAAGAGATAATGCTTCATTATCTGATTTACACTACTGCCTCAGACAGCTGAGCACTAAGAATGTGAGTTCTAGACTAGAGTTCCAGGCCTGCATCACAGAGTTACAGAACAGTCACAGAGGGTGTCTTGAAGGTCAGGGAGAAGATAGAAAGGGGAAGGTTAACCCACTGTCCCTCACCCTCCCATCCAGCCTAGCTGATCCCTCCTTATCCCTTCAGTGCCTTCTGAATTCCTCTACCTTTCCTGGGCCTTTCTATTTTCCAACTGCATCTTTTCATTATAACATACATTGACTTTATGCAATTTTTCCCCACCTGCAACCCTACTGTTAGCTGGGCCTCCCTTTACCTGCTGGCAATTTCAACTTGGATCCCACCAATTCCACAGGCTTGAAAGTCTTATGTTCTCCCAGATAATTTTTTTTTTAACCACTTAAAAAAAGATTTTATTGGGTAAAATATATTAAAAAAAAGTCCAATTTTAAGCATTTTAAGTAAACAATTAAGCGACATTTATTACCTTCATCATGCAGTGCAACCATCGCCACTATCCATCTCCAAAAGTCTTCTACCACCCCAAACAGAAGCTCAGTATCCCTGAAGCAATAACTCCCCACTTCCCCCTTCCCCTAGCCCCTGGTCACCATTAACACACTTTTGTCTCTATGCATTTACCTGTTCTAGATATTTTATATAAGTGGGATCATGCAGTATTTGTCCTTTTTTTTTTTTTTTTTTAATTGTACTTCAGGTGAAGGCTTATAGAACAAATAGTTTCTCATGAAACAGTAGTACACATATTGTTTTATGACACTGGTTAACAACCCCACAACATGTCAAGCCTCTAACTTCTCAACCTTCTTTTTTTGGTGAAAATACACATAGCCAAAGATACACCATTTCAAAAATTTCTACATGCACAGTTCAGTGACACTGACTATGCTCTTCCAATTGTGCTGCTATTCTCACTTAAGATGAAGGCTTACAGAACAAAATAGTTTCTCATTTAACAGTTACTACACATGTTGCCCTATGACAATGGTTAACAATCTCACAACACATCAACAATATCCTTACTCAACCTTGGGTTCCCTATCACCAGCTTCCTTGTCCCCTTCTGCCTTCTGGACTACTGTACCTCATTAGTCCCATTTGGTTTTACGTCTCCCAGATAATTTTGCTAATTCCCAGCTACCTCCTATAATCTGTTTTTTCTTGCATCAACCCACACATAGAAATCAGCCCCTCTCTTTTCACTCCCCCTGCAAAAAATCTACTTATATAAAAATGTATTAGCGAATAACAGTCTTTATGAAACGCACTGTAAGGGTGACAAAGAGCAAGAGAAATGCATGCCCGTTATCAAGACAACCACTCAAAAATCCCCTCCTGAAATGCAGCTTTTCCTTTTGATGAAATCACAGTTGTCAATTTTTCTTTTACTTTTTTTTTTTTAAATCCATGTAAGAAATCTTTGCCTAGCCCAAGATCACAAATATTTCTCTTTGCTCTTTGTCAGAGTTGTTTTGACTGTTCTAGGTATTTATATTTCCATATTAATTGTAGGTTTACATTTAAAGTGGCTTTCTTGCAGACAGTATACAGTATAGTTGAATCTTTTTTTTTCATTGTTGCCTTTTAATTGGTTGTTAAGGCATTTATATTTAATGTAGTTATTGATAAGTTTGGGTTTAAATCTATCGTTTTGCTAGTTGGTTTCTATTTGCCTTACCTGTGCTCTGTTCTTTTTCCTATTTTCTACCTGCTTGTAAAATAATTGAGTATCTGTTGTGATTAGCTTTTATCTCCACAATTAGTTTATTAAGGAGCCCTGGTGGCACAATGGTTAAGCACTCAGCTGCGGTGGTTTGAACCCAGCCGGTGACTCTGAGAGAGAAAAGACCTGGCAGTCTTCTCTCATAAAGATGACAGCCTAGGAAACATTTTGGGGCAGTTCTACTCTTTTATATAAAAACAAACCCATTGCCATTGAGTTGATTCCGATCCATAGCGATCCTAGAGGACAGAGTAGAACTGCCCTATAGGGTTTCCAAGGAGTGGCTAATAGATTTGAAATGCCGACCTTCTGACTAGCAACCATATCACTTAACCACTGTGCCACCAGGCTCCACTCTTTCATAGAAGGTTGCTATAAGTCAGAATTGACTTAATGGCACACAACAACATTAGCTTATTAAAGGTCCCTAGGTAATGCAAACAGTTTGCATTTGGCTGCTAACCTAAAGTTTGGTGGCTCAAACCCCGCCAGAGGTACCTTGGAAAAAAAGGCCAGGCGATCTGTTTCTGTTAAGGTTACTGCCAAGAAAAGCCCCTATGGAGTAGCTCTACTCTGTAACACATGGGGTTTCCATGACTTGGGATTGACTCAACGGCAACTAAAAACACTATTAACTTATTATACCTTAAAAAATGTTTTAGTGGTTGTCCTATGGCTTAAAATATATCTTTTATTTATCAGTGTCTACGTTCAAATATCATAACTCACTACAATGTAAGAAACTTAAAACATACTGCCAATACTTCAATTTCATTTTTGCACTCTTGTCATACTTAAAAATACAGCCATTCTTTTTGTTTCAATTATTTTTTAGAATAATTAAAATAACACAATGTCTTTTATATTTACCTTCAATTTTATCATGCCCAGAAGTCTTGCTTTCTTTGTATAGATTCAAGTTTCTTTCTGTATCACATTCCTCCTATATGAAAAAATTCCTTTTCTATTTCTTGTATCATAGGTTTGCTGGCACGACTTCTTTCAGTTTTTTTTTTTTTTTCCTGAAAAATCTTTATTTTACCTTAATTTTTGAACAATATTTTTGCCAGGTATAGAATTCTGGGTCCACAGGTATTTTTTTCCCCCAGTACTTTGTCACTCTATTGTTTATTAGCTTTCCATTCTCTGTTATGAAGATTTCTGAATTTTTCCTCAGCTATGTTGAATCTATAACTGAGCTGATTGAGGAATTCTTTGTCTCTACTATTATGTTTTTTTATTTCTAGCATTGCCAATTGACTGGTTTCCATATCTCTGCTTAAATTCTCCATCTAAGTATGTATGTTGTTCACCTTTTCCAGAGGATCTTGTATTTATCATAGTTACTTAAGATTGACTCTATGACTGTTCCAATATATAGGTTATCTCTGATGATTGCTTTATCTCTTGACAATTGTTTGTTTGTATTACTTTTTGTGTTTCATAATTTTTGTTTCATTTTTGGATTTTGTATGTAGCGTAGGGTTTACTGAACTAAATTTACTTGTAATGGGCATGCCTCTTCTGTCAAGCTGTTAGTGTGTGTGTTGCGGGGTGGGGTGTGTGAGTCAATCTAGTCAGGAGGTGAACTGGGTTTGAGGGTTTTTTGGTTATTGTTGTTGCTATGGTTACTTTCAAATCCTTCTAGTGTTACTTATACTAGCGTAAGGGCTAGTTTGCAGGAAAATTTTTCACAATGTTCCTGGTCCACTCGCAGCTTTAGGCCTTCCACGTACCCTTGCAACTTAAAGAGGGCCTCTCTCATGTTGTTGCCCTCACACACAGACATTTGCTGCTCTTGTTGCTTGCTAGCCTGGTTTTGGTGTGCAGTTGATGTTCTCTGTTTTTCTGGTCTAGCCTCAGTCATACAGGCCCTGTGTGCCTGTTTCTCAGGGTAGAATATTAGTTTTCTATTGTGGCATAACAAATTACCACAAACTTAGTATCCTTAAAATAACATTTGTTTATTATATTACAGTTGCTGTGTGTCACAAATCCATGCATAGCTTATTTGGGTCCTCTGCTTAGGATCTCACAAGACTACATCAAGGCATCGGTCAAGGCTGCTGTCACATCTGAGGCCCTACTGGGGATCAGCTCCCAGACTCACTCAGGTGAGGGATAAAGAGGGACATTCCATCATGATAAAAGGATCACTTCACCAAGAAAATATAACAATCCTAAATATGTATGCACCAACAACAGGCCTTCAAAACTTAGCCAAGATGAAATAGATAACATGAATAGTCCTATAACTATTTTGTTTTAGGTAGATTGCTCTGGGGGTAGTAAAGAGAAAGGATTTAAGTGGGACAAATTTGTAATGAAACTAGTTAGGCAGCTACTGCACAGTTTAAGTGAGAGCTGACGTGGGCCTGAACTACCACAGTGGTAATAAGAAATGAAAAAAAGAGAAAGATTCAAGTAGTAGAAGATAAAATCAGAAAATCTTGATGACTGACTAGTTACGGAAGAATGGAATAATACCTATGTCTCTTGCTTGGATGAATGGGTGCTCCTAATTGAAATTTCTAAAAGAGGAAGAGCAGATTGGTGGCAGAGGAAGATTATAGGCTAAATTTTGAAGATGTTAGGTTTGAGGTCCCTGTGGCAAATCAAAGTTGAGGATATTCAGCAAGCAACTGGATTTTGATGAGTCTGAAGCTCAGGGTAGAGGGCACTGATATAACAAATCACACAAGTAGATTATTCACTTAAGAAGACTCTAGAGGCAGAAGAGCAATGGCTTAACAGCAGAATTCTGGGTAAGGATATAATATGAATGTCAGGAAAAGCTTTGTGCCTTTTGGAATACAATACTTTATAAATATGTACAATTATGCACAAAGATGTAAAGCAAGGATGATTTTATAATATCAAAAAATTGGAAACCACATAAATGTCAAAGAGAAAGAATAGCTACATTGACATGGTATAGTCACTTGGTGAAATAACATAGTCATTAAAAATGTATAAGAAGAGTACACAATAATGATGACAATGTTCATGACACAGTCTTAAGTGTTTTCCTAATCTTTAAAAATCGGTATCATTTAAACTATTGAGCAATATAATAAAGCCTGGAAAGAAATACACCAGCATGTTAACAGTCATTGCTTTGATGTTGGGAGGTCAGGAGTTGAAAGAGTCCTTCCTTTACTTTTCCAAATCTTTAGTACAGACCACTTTAATAAGGGGAAAAAAAACTGTTCAAAACAAAACAAAAAATCCTTCTACCTCTAATGAAGAAAAATGGCGAGAGTTGCTGTCTAGCAGAGTAACCTGACACATTAATGGCTCTCAGTAAATGATGAATGTATCAATAGCTGAGTCTGTGAAGGCAGCTGCCTCAGATTCTCCGCCCCACCACAAAAGCCTGCGTCCAGTCCCCAGGACACTGGGCCCAGGGGCGCTCCCTGGACAAGGCCATTCGCCAGGGCCCCTTCCCTCTGCCACTGTACAAAACGCCATTCCCTTTAGGTAAGGATGAATGTAAGCCCTTAGACACGGGGTCGGGGACTCGGGATCAGTGACTAAGCCAGGGCCAGGCCGCCAGTCCCAGGTGTAGTCCCAGTGAACAGGAGTTGGGATGCTGCTGATGAGGGGTCTCCTTCAAACGCTGACAGAGAAGGCAGGTCTCACCTCCCACAGGCCCCGGAGCTGGGGGCTGACAGGCCTCTAACCCGGCAGCCCAGAAGAAATGGCCTCACCGAAAGGTCCTGTAAGGCATCCGGAAAGGTCCCCCAGAACCTCCTCTGTGAGGTTACATCAAGAACTTTCATTTCACGGGGTTAATGGAGATCACATTCACGGTTCTGAGGTGGAGTCCAGGTAACAGCAGGTCGTTGGAAGCCTGAGGAGGGCTCCACTCAGGCCCCGCCCCCGGACGCGGCCCCGCCCCCGGACGCGGCCCCGGCCGGCCTCTCAGAGTGTGCTGGGTTGCGTGGATTGGGAAATCTCTTCCATCTGTCATTCATTTCCCTGAAGGATATGGAGCATCCTCTAGACGCTAAGGAAGAGGTGCTGGGAGTGGAACAATATTCTATCCTCAGGGAAAAGCGGTAAGTCAAACTTTACAGCACAATGTGAAAACTACTGTGATGAGGGAAGTAAGGACCTGTTTCCCAGTTTGGGAAAGTAAAGAGGGCACTTTTAAAAAAATAAGAACAGGAAATAAAAGAAGGGAAAGAAAAGAAAAATAGTGCCCACCTAAGGGTTTGTAGTTCCCCTGTGAAGTGGGGGCACAGCACATCTGCTGAGGTGGTGTGAAGCAGAAGTTTGAGGAGAGCGGAGAAAAGTTGGAAAAAGTGTTGAGTAGGATAGGAGAGGGTTGGCTGAGGAAACACATGGGGTGAGTTCCCTACTGTTATCGTTGTTAGGTACCGTTGCGTCGGTTTTGACTCAGCGACCCCGTGTACAACAGAGGGAAGCTGCCCGGTCCTGTGCCATCCTCACAATCACTGTTACGCTTGAGCGCACTGTTGTAGCCACAGTGTCCATCTCTTTGAGGATCTCCCTCTTTTTCGCTGACCTACTTTACCAAGCATGATGTCGTTCTTCAGGGACTGGTCCCTCCTGATAACATGTCCACAGTATTCGAGACGGAGTCTCACCCTCCTTGCTTCTAAGGAGCGTTCTGGCTCTAATTCTTCCAAACAGATTTGTTGGTTCCTCGGGCAGTCCATGGTGTATTCAACATTCTTCTCCAGCACCATAATTCAAAGGCGTCACTTCTTCTGTCTTCCTTATTCATTGTCCAGCTTTCACGTGCATATGAGGTGATTGAAAACATCATGGTTTGGCTCAGGCACACCTTAGTCCTCAAAGTGACATCTGTGGTTTTTAACACTTTAATGAAGTGTTTTGCTGCAGGTTTACCTGGGGCAATATATATCATTTAATATCTTGATTGCTGCTTCCATGGGCGTTGATTGTGGATCCAAGTAAAATGAAATCCTTGTCAACTTCAATATTTTCTTCGTTTATCATGTTTCTTATTGGTGCAGCTATGAGGATTTTTTAAAATTTTTTTAAATTTTGAGTTGTAATCCATACTGAAGGCTGTGGTCTTTGATCTTCATCAGTAAGTGCTTCAAGTCCTCTTCACTTTCAGCAGGCAAGGCTGTGTCATCTGCATATCGCAGGTTGTTAGTGAGTCCTCCTCTAATCCTGATGCTGCCTTCTTCTTCATGTTATTTGTTCATATTATTTGCTCAGCATACAGATTGAATAAGTATAGTGAAAGCATACCACCTGACACACACCTTTCCTGACTTTAAACCACAAAGTATTCCCTTGTTCTAGACCTGGATTGAAATTTTTGAATGAGATAAATTTTCTTAGGAGGAGACGGAGAAACATTTTCTGACTAAATTGAAGAAACATAGTTCCAAAGAATGAGCCCAAGGAGTGAAGAGGGTGGCCTAAAGTACCTGGTCTACTTAACCCTCGCTGGTAGTCTTGACTAGAGACACAGGCTCCTGGAAGGACCCAAGATCCGTACGTAACCATGGCTGTATTTTTATATGCTAGCAATAAACTTAAAAGACTTCTTTATTTTTAAGTATTAGAATCTTAAAAAACAAATAGTACTGTTTATGATAGAACAAAAAGCATGAACTACTTAGGGATAAATTTAACACAATATATGTAGATTAATATTCTTAAAACAACAAATCATCAATGAGAGAAATTAACTGAAGATCTAACTAAATGGAGAGATTTACAGTTAATCCTCACTGCTTGTGGATTCCTTATTTTAGAATTTGCCTGCTCACTAAAATTTATCAGTAACCCCAAATCACTCACTACTCCCTGCACTTTCGTGCTCATTCGTGGACGTGAGCAGACTGGCGAAAAATTTGAGTTCCCGGATGTGCACGTTCCCGGCTGAGGCTGAATAAAGCGATGCTGTATTGGTCATGCTGAGCGGAGGTACATAGATGTGTGCTTTTATTCTTCATATATTCTTTGTTTACCTTCAGTGGTCAATTATAAATAAAACATATATATCCCATTATTTCTCTTTCCAATTGCTCTTTTAATAACCGTGGTTCTTTTTCTGGCGCTATTCCTTCATTATGGCCCACAATCTCCCTCTGGTGGCAACTCACGGCAACTGCAGATTATTTCCTAGCGATGTCTTTACTGAAGTTGTGAACAGAAATGCTGCATTTATAGCTGTACTCTTGGCTCGTTGTAATGTAAACTTTTCAGCTATTCTCAAAGTAAGGCAATAAATATATGATCAATAAACCTTTATCATATATCGGTTCCATCTTCCTGATACATGGAATAATTGTAAAGTGGCTTTGCTTGGTTACAATAACAATGGGTGAGGATGTTGGGTGGGGATACTGCAGTGTAGTTTAACTTTAGTTTGGACAGTGGGAACTTAAGAAGAGATTAATCTGGAGAAGGGTTTGAAGAACATGTAAAACATTGTGCCTGTATATGCTTATTTGCATTTAAATTAATTTGACAGTAACCAATTTACTTTGCTTGAGTCCTTAGCCTATTTTTTCCTAATGACATTTAAATCTGTTCTTCTGTTTCATTCTTCCTCAGTGAGAACAGAGAACAAATGCCCATCATGATTTGAATATTATTCTTCTATATGCTTGATATTGCTTATTTTCCCTATTTCTTACTTTCCTGAACAAAATAGCCCTTACTGAGTTCATTATAGGATCTATCTCCAACACTTGTATCTCATTCCTTATACCTGCCTCAGCTTTTCTAGGTGTGTAGTTTTTTTTGAGAAGTAAAGACCATATATTCAACCATTTATTTTACTAATATATTCTTAATTTCTTTCTTTTCCAAATGAATAACCAAAATATACCGGAAGGTCAGTGGTTCAAATCCACCAGTTGCTTGGAGTGAGAAAGATGTGGCAATCTGCTTCGTAAAGATTTACAGCCTTAGAAACCCTATTGGGCAGTTCTACTCTGTCCTATAGGGTTGTTAGGAGTCAATTGACTTGATGGCAACAGGTTTATATATATATATATATCTACAGACATGTATATGAAGCATATGTATTTTTTATTTCTTTAAAAAATGATATATATATGGACAAAAAGACAAAAAGAGAAAATTCTTAAAAACATGTTTTGTTGTAAAACTTAGGTGCCCCCAAACTTAAACTCTTCTGAATACAGTTTGAGATGTAGATATCATACAGTAGACACTAAGGACAGTCTATCCCAGAAGGAACAGATGTATCCCAGTTGTTTGACTGCTGGCCTCCCTTGCTGATCACCAGTAACCTTGCTGTTAGTCTAAGCACGCGTTCTTTTATCAGCTCAGGACCTGTTGAGAGTTTTCCTGTTTAAAGCCCTGGTGAGGAAAATATTGGGCTGATAATAAAACTTTTTTTTTTTTTTCTTGAATTGTTATGGCTTTTCTCTTTCTGAAAACGTTTCTGGAAGTATTTTATATGCATCTTATTCAAGTGTCTCTTACTTCCAATTAAATAACTGTGAGCTTTAAGTTGCTATCCAGTGACCCACCAAGATGAATAATGTCTGTGCATTAATGCGTTCCTTGAGGAATTAAACAAGCGGTGGAGAATAGAATTTAGAAGAGTCAGATCTGCAGTGGGCTGTGGCCCCTATTCAAAAGCACTGGGGACTCCTTTTGAATAAATGTAATACTCCTCAATGAAGTGCGTCTCAGGTCATAAACTGGGGGTCTGTGGGCCAGCTTCATCCAGTGGATTTTAAAAATTTTTATGTTTAAAAAAATGATAAAACTGAATTCTTTTAATTGGACCTGCATACTCTAGTTCACCACAAAAACGACTACTTCTTACTTCGTCCATTGACATTACCTGCCCGGCCCATGGGAGCATTTGAGTTTGTAACCCCTGTGGTGTTTTACGTTCCATATCATACACCGCAAGGTTTGACATTTGAAATGTAATGTGAAAGGTCAATGGGGAAAAAAAAAAGACTGTGTAAATATGAAAAAATCGAGAAGGAAATGCCCAATGTGTTAATGGGAGTAAGAAGGTCTGGGAAACAGAACTGAATGGGGGAGAGGGTTGTAGAAGAGGGATACTTTCAATATCTACATTACTGAATTTTTAAAGAGTTCAGTTAAAAATATTTTGGGTAACTTTTACTTTGGCAATTTTTACTTTTTAATCATTTTCAAAGTTATGTTTAAGAATAGAAATGAATAAAAACAATATTCCAAGGTTTGGGTTCCTTCCCTGATAGTACTGGAAGAAAGAGGTAAAGGAAGGGAAGGCATATACAAGGACCATCAGATCTAGAAAGAGATGAGGTGGGATATGAGCGCCTGCAATCAGGTATGTTGGTGATGTTGAGGAGTCAGGGACTATGTTCTGTCTACTGACTCTTCTTCAGGGACAGCTGGCAATCTACAAGGATTGGGGCAACTGGACAATGTGTCACCTTTCCCACTCAACCGTGACCATCTGCTACCACCCTTTGCCTTCTAAGCTTCCATTCAGTCTTCACTATACTCTCACAGCAAGGAAAAGGAAATGTGACATCCCTTCCCTCCTAGGTGTTCTCCCTACTCTTGACGCAGCTAACTTGTACTCATGAGGTATTGGTGGTTCAGTGGTAGAATTCTCACCTTCCACGCGATTCCCAGCCAATGTACCTCACGCGCAGCTACCACCCGTCTGTCATTGGAGGCTTGCCTGTGGCTCCGATGCTGAACTGGCCTCAGCAGAGCTTCCAGACTAAGATGGACTGGGAAGAAAGACCTGGTAATCTACTTCTGAAAATCAGCCAATGAAAACCCTATGGATCACAATGGTCCTATTTACAACCGATTAATGGGTATCATGGATTGAATTATGTCCCCCCAAAAATGTGTGTATCAATTTGGGCCATGATTCCCAGTATTGTATGATTTTCCTGTATGTTGTAAATCCTGCCTCTATGATGTTAATGAGGGAGGATGGGCAGCAGTTGTGTTAGTAAGATAGGACTCAGTCTACAAGATGGGATTGTGTCCTGAGGCAATCTCTTGAGATATAAAAGAGAGAAGTGAGCAGAGAGACAGGGGGACCTCATACTACCAAGAAAGCAGTGCCAGGAGCAGAGCGCGTCCTTTGGACCCAGGGTCCCTGTGCAGAGAAGCTCCTAGTCTGGGGGAACATTGATGAGAAGGCTGACAGAGAGAGAAAGCCTTCCCCTGGAGCTGATGCCCTGAATTTGGACTTTTAGACTACTTTACTGTAAGGAAGTAAATTTCTCTTTGTTAAAGCCATCCACTTGTGGTATTTCTGTTCTAGCAGCACTAGATGACTAAGACAATGGGCAACATTTTGTTCTGTTGTGGGGTTGTCATGAATTGGGGGCCGACTTGATGGCAGCTAACAGTAACTTGTACTCGTTCTTCAGGTCTCAGCTTAAATATCACTCTCTCAGAGTGTCGGACTCATCAATTCTCCCTGCAGTAGAGGGACAGATTACCCAATAAGCAAGGTACGCACGGCTTACTTGTACTTACAAATTTGTAGTGCACAATTTCACCTGTTTTTCATCATAGCAAAGACGTGGTGAAACCCATGTGAAATTGTGCACCCAGATTAGTAAGTAAACACAATTAAGCCCATGCTTACTTTGCTTACTGTAAGCCTGTGCGTACCGTGCTTACTGGTTAATCCGCCCCGTCCCTACCCTTCAATCTAAATCAGGTCTGTAGGATAAAATTGCTCATGATCCCCAGTACTTTTCTTCAGGGTGCTGCTGGCAGTTCGAATAGGTATGTTTCTTTGTTTCCTCTACTGGATTGTAAACTCCACAAAGGCTGTATTCCTAGCCTGGCACTACGCCCGGCCCGTAGCAGTGTTCAGTAACACGTGGACCAGATGAAGAGTGGTGGGTATCCATGAGAATGTTGAACAGCTCATGACTGGTTAGTACTTCACCATTCCAAGCACCTCTTTGGAAACGCTCATCTGAAACCATTTTACAATTACATCATTATGCTTTCTGAAGGAGAAACTACTGCCTGTCTTCAGTCAGAGATACACGCTTCATGGTCCGTGTATATCAAAGGCTGTCCTAAGAATCTAAAATATGACATCAGAATAGAAGGCATTGAGCTGAGAGTGTTACCAGCACAGCAATCCTGTGGTAGGTAGGTGCTGACAGCCTCATCTTTTTCAACCATTGCGTTCACCCTTGTTTCCCAGCTCACAACGGCTTCCTCTGGGCAATCACATACCATCATAAGATTGGAAAGTGGGAGACTGGGTAGACTTCGCAGCTGCCTCACTTCTTTCTTCAAGTAGGTGCGGACGCGGAGGTCCACAGAGATGATGTACTTAAAGCCACAGAGCCGAGGGTGGAGGGAAACCTCGCCTCCTTTGCTAGGCTTCTTGGGTTGTCCGTGCTTTGATCCCGCGCCTCTGCCTAACCTTCAACCTGCCTGAATGCACAGACCAGTCTGGTTTCTTCACGGAAATATGTACTTCCACACGTGGGTTGCTAATCCTGCTTCAGCCCTTTGCCATCTCTGTGGTTACCTTCGCTCTGGGCTCCCTTGCGGCCATTATACACTTTTGGAAGCAGCACTCTGGCCATGTCACTTGCTTGCTGGAAAACATGGACATGGTCTAATGCCCAGACGCTGTAGCCAGGCACATCCATGAGCTGGTGTTACTGCTTTCCTCTGTATTTCCGCTTATCCCCTTTTAAACACTCCTTTCCCTAGCCTAGCCAAACAGAAGGGATTCTCTATTTCTCATGGGTGCCATGTGCCATCTGTTTTTGAACGTGGTTGCCCTTTCTCCTTGGTCTCCTCTGTCAGGAATTTCTTGTCACCGCCACTGTCTCTACCCTTTCGTGCCCTTTCCATGCCCAAATCCTGCTCTTCTCCAGTGTCAGCTAATACGGGAGTTCTGGAGAATGGATTCTTTAGCAGATTGGCTTTTTGGTGAATTGGTCTATTTCTTCACATCCTCCACCAGGCCTGAACTTATCTGTACAGCTAGAAGCAGTTTCTCTCATTTGAATTCTCAATGCATTTTCTCTGTATTTGTTTCTCTTCTGTCAGTATTTGCTTCCTATCTTGTATCCTAGTTACACAGTTGTCTCATGTTCTCTATGAGAATGTAAGATTCTTTAAGGATCAGTACTGTAGGACAACACATCCTGCTCGAGCATACCGTAAGCCATCCTGTGAGCACCACTCCACATCAGGGTGGTGCTCACAGCTTGTGCCCAATTTCTAGAGAGCCAGGAGGGCATTAGAAAAAGGGCAGCACTAACCAACATGGATTGCTTCACAGACATCACGTCCTTCCCATCAGAGCCTGAACACATGTTAGCACATGGAAAGTGGCTTCAGTTACTTACAACAATCAGACAGCGTACAACAGGAAAAGTTCCATCGTAAGCAATACCCGGGCTCAGAAGCTGTCCGGGCAGAGATGCTGACTCTTCTTGAACACCCGACTTTGTGCCTTGGTGAGGGGCTTAAATGGGCCCCTACCTGCTGCCAGTCTCTCGCTGCCAGGTAGGCGCACTTCGGTGGACTAAGAGCCTGTGCTCTGTGTGCCCCACCAGCACCATAGCTGAGGAGACTCACAAGACTTCCTCCCCCAGCCTAAGTGGTGATTGTATTTTTTTAACCCTGCTAACAACCATCCTACTGCATCACGCTCCCCCCCCACTTCCTGAGGTGGGGATGACTAGCCCAGAATTGTATCTTTTTAACCTTGCTAATTAACATCAGGCCTCAGTAAGGGTGGTGGTTTGCTGTGAGGACTAGAGTGCCAGCAGGGAGAGGAATGGAGAAAACCATGGCCCCCTGGCTTGTCCAGAGGATTGCTCCTCACAAGCATTTAATTCATGTTCATATTTCTCCCCACTGAGTCCCCTCTAGTACTGTGTGCATAGTGGAGATACAATAAATACTTCCTGAATGAAAGCTGATGAATGAATCCCAACCAGTCCACCAACCAATTGCTGTCAAGTTGATTCTGACTCATGGTAACCTCATATGTTTTAGAGTAGATTTCAATGACTGTGATCTTCAGAAATAGATGACCAGGCCTTTCTTCCAAGGTGACTGGATGGATTCGAACTGCCAACCTTCCGGTTAGTAGCTAAGCACTCAACCTTTTGTGCCACCCAGGGACTCCTGAATGAATCACAGGTGCTCCAATATTTGAATTAGCTGCTTACCTTGGCATGTGGTGGAAGAGTGGAGCTCGTGTCTTTGTTTAGGAAGAGAATGCAGTGAGGCAAGAACTGTTTGATTGTATCTTGCCTATCATGAGACTGGGTGTCTAACTAGGCTTGGATCTCAGGATCTTTGCTTCTGTAGGACTGAGAAACATAGTCTCACTATCCAACACTTTCTTTTCTGTAGTGGAGTTATGGATGTTCTACTTCTACCCAATTGTGTTCTGTTCACATGTTACAAAAATTTCATATGTATGCTGAGTCTTTAGTGTTTTTTATTGCAGTCCTTGATGGCTAGCAGAGTGGTTTTCTAAAGATTTTCAGGGGGAGGGGAGAGAGGAGTGATACTGGGCAAGTTACTAAACCTCTCCAGTTCTGTAAAATAAAGTAATGCCTGCCTACAGCAACCTCACAGAGTTTCAGCCATGGACATTAAATGAGATAATGTCTTTGAAATCCTGTGTGAAGTATAAAGTACTATATATTTAAAAAACAAAAACAAAAAAACCCACACCCATTGCTATTGAGTCGTTTCCAACTCATAGTGACCTTATAGGACAGAGTAGAACTGCCCCGTAGAGTTTCCAGGGAGCACCTGGTGGATTTGAACTGCCGACCTTTTGGATAGCAGCCGTAGTTCTTAACCACTATACCACCAAGATTTCCAAAGTACTGTATAGCTATCCATTTTTATTTTTAGGATGGGGTCAATAGCCTAGAATATTTGTGTCATTCTCAGGCTGGCCAATGGTAACTTTGGGGACGCTGATCCAAACCAGGCTAGTTTTGAGATGGGAGGGAGAAGGAGAGAAGTAGGGGGAGCTTGTATCTCCACCCCACTATACAATAGACATGCACTTTTACTTTTGGGTATCATCACTACCGGGACAAATACTTTGTATGCTATTAAATTTATCAACTAACTCACCCTATGAAATCAAATAGTTAAATGTCTCTCCAGATTTATCACACGCACGTGCTTTCTCCTGTAAAGAACTGTTTGTTCTGTAGTGAGAACTGAGTTTACCCTGAAACAGCAGTCTCAGTCTTCACTGAACATTAGAGTCACCTGGGAGCTGTGAAAAACTTCTGACGACCAGACCACAACCCAGACAGCTAAACTTGACTCTCCAGTAATTCCAGGAGGCAGCCAGCATTGGGAATCACTGCACTGAAAGGCTTGTCCTACTCATTACATTTTTGCTCTTTCCGGGGAAGGGTTTCTATTTGCTGATGGTTACTTGTTTATAAAAATAGATTCTGAGTTCTTTGTTTCATGTGTAACCGGAAGTCATACTCCAGGGTTTTACTCAGCATTTTGTCCCAGGAATCATACTGTCCAAAGCTTTTCCAAGACTGATCTCTGGGTAGTTCTTCAGAAATGTCCTATTTTGAAGATGACACTTTGGTTCAGTGTTTGCGCTGATGCTTTCCTTGACATTTTTCTTTCAGTTTTGCATTGCTCTTCTTCCTTTAGGAGCCCTGGTGGCACAGTGGTTTAAGTGCTGGGCTGCAAACCGAAAGGTCGGTGCCCCTTGGGAGAAAGGTGTGGCAGTCGGCTTTCGTAAAGATTACAGCCTTGGAAACCCTATAACCAAAAAAACCTGTTGCTGTTAAGTGGCTTCCGACTCATAGCAACTCTATAGGACAGAGTAGAACTGCCCCGTGGGGTTGCCAAGGAGCGGCTGGTGGATTCAAAGTGCTGACCTTTTGGTTAGCAGCCAACTCTTAACCACTGTGCCACAAGGGCTCTTGGAAACCCTATAGGGGCAGTTAAACTCTGTCCTATAGGGTTAGTATGATTCAGAATAGACTCTGTGGCAACAGTTTTTTTTTTTTTTTTCTCCTTCCTTTAACTAACTACAAGATCATTCCTTTTTAGAGATTGGCTGCCTGGCTGAGATTAGGTTGTTTTATTTTTCCAGCATCTTGAGTTTATTTTGTTTTCTCTAAGCAGTGTTCAGTGGCTTTTACTCCCAGGTGAAATCCAAGCCCACGTTCTTCCATCACACCGGCTCCCACTGGCCATTTCCCTTGCCCATAACTTTCCCCTTGAGAGCAAAGTCCTGAGAATAAGATCTTTTCTCTGAAGCACGAGTCTTATTTTTCACCGGGATCACCACCACTTCCCTGTCTTCTGGAAATTGCATCTTCATTCAAGTCCCTAAATTGCCACAAGCATCATGATTAGATATTTATCCACCACCAGAATTTCCAGAATATTCTGAAATGGATTCCACCCAAGGTCTCCATGGGGCTCAGCCCCAGTTAAGATGTCATTATTTTCTGAGTGTTGAAATGCCATGTATTTCTCCTGTCTAGATAGTTTCTGATTTCCTGGGGGGATCCATATTACATATATAAACTGCAGGTGTTTTTAGACAGTAATTGACATAGTTTTTTTTTAAGTCCCCAGCATCCCTTTCTCTTTCTGACATCACTCTAAGAGAGATTAAATATGTCCTCCCCAGCCAAGGGGCAGGCACATGACCCAAGGTGGGCACATTAGATGCTCCTGAAGTTGAATCTTGAACAGATGATAAAAGATTGTGAAAACATTTGTGAAAAGATTTAGAAGATAAAAGATAGTGAAAATATTTGCAGTTTATCTCTCCCAATCTTGGTGCTGCCACGCTATGATACCAATCATCTTATGCCTGCTTCCTTCATTCTGGGGACACCTTGGTTCCTACCAAACCTGTGTCCAGTTATTAGTCTTCTTGTTAATTCTCTGAATTGCCCAATATCCTTTTGATCAGTTTTTCTGCCTTCAGTTAGCCAGTGTCAATTTATGTTCCCTGCAACTCAAGATCAGAACTGGATCAGATGCAGGTTCTGATGCAGCCCTCTAGAGGCCAGGGGGTAGGCGTGGGGGATTAGGGGATGGGAGATATCATTTTTCCTCATTCTCCCCTGAGAATCTCCACTGAGGATCTTTTTTTTTTTTTTTAACTGCCAGAATTAGCAGGGAGGACTGGGCAGCCTCATTAAATTATTCTCCTACACTATCTGGAAGAGGGCTAACAGGAAGCATCAAAACCACTCATCTTTAACCTATTTATAGAAGGTGGTAGATACATCATTATGTAGACAAGCTATCAGGAAGGATAAAAGCATGCACTTATTGTGAGAGAGATTGGATTTGGGTCCTGATTCTAGCATTTACTAAGATGAATGATTGTCATGGATTGAAAAATATCTGTCAACTTGGCTGGGTCATGATTCTCAGTATTGTATGATTGTGTACCATTTTGTACTCTGATGTGATTTCCTTATGTGTTGTAAACTCTATCACTATGATGTACTAAGATGGATTAGCGGCAGTTATACTGACGAGGTCTACAAGATTAGATAGTGTCTTAAGTCGATCTCTTTTGAGACATAAAAGAGAGAAGCAAGCAGAGACACAGGGAAACTTCACATCACCAAGAAAGCAGTGCCGGGAGCAGAGGGCATCCTTTTGACCTGAGGTTCCTGCATTGAGATGCTCCCAGACCAAGGGAAGACTGATGCATCACAAGGACCTTCCTCCAGAGCTGACAGAGAGAGAGAAAACCTTCTCCTGGAGCTGATGCCCTGAATTTGGACTTGTAGCCTACTGGACTGTGAGAAAATAAACTTTTCTTTGTTAAAGCCATCTACTTGTGGTATTTCTGTTAGAGCAGCACTAGATGACTAAGACAGTAATGTTGGAAACTCATTTCTTTATCTAACATGTTGTTGTTGCTAGGTGTTATCGAGTTAATTTTGACTCACAGCCAACCCATGTGGCAGAGTAGAATTGCCCCATACAGTTTTCTAGGCTGTAATCTTTATGGGGGGCCCTGGTGGTACAGTGGTTAAGAACTTGGTTGCTAACCAAAAGGTAGGCAGTTTGAATCCATCAGCCCCTCCTTGGAAACTCTATGGAGCAGTTCTACTCTGTCCTGTAGGGTCACTATGAGTAGGAATCAAATCGATGGCAATGGGTTTGGTTTTTTGGTTTAATCTTTATGGGAGCAAATCACCAGTTCTTTATCCTGCAGAGACAGAGTGGGTTTAAACTGCTGACATTCTGGTTAGCAGCCAAGCACTTAACCATTATGCTCCCAGAGCTCCATCTAACATAGAGACAATAAAACTCTCCTCCTAAGATTACTATGAAGGTTGAATGAGATGATGACTGTAAGGTGCTTGACGCAGGTCTGTCATGTAGTAAGTGCTCTATAAATGATAGCTATTATTATTATTATACATCTAGAAATAATTGTATTATCCACCTTTTTCACAGCAAAATTTATTTTATTACATATCACAGCAGGAAGGAGGAGGAAGAGCAATCAGTTGGGCCAAGAGGTGATTCTTTTGATGTTAGAAGGTTTTGCCCTAGCACAGCACATGTGAAGCCTCATTATTCCCAACCTTGATTTTGATCTTGTGTGAGACCTTGGGAAAGTGAATTACATAGTGGTTTTTCCTGAGGAGAGGTGAGGATGGTTTGGACTTGCTATGGGACTCTGGTGAATGTTGGGTGTAGAGCTAAAGTCCTAGTGCTCAGCCGGAAACCAGTTTTTGGCACTGAAGAGATTGTTGTGAAGTGAACTATTATCTGACTTGCTGAAATTTCTTTGTAGGTTGTTCACTGCCTTCTGTCACTCTGATGGATCTGTGTCAACAAAAATCTCTGGAACCTCATTGTTTATAATGAATTTACCACCACTATGTCCTCTTAGGAAACACTGGTATGGTGGTTAAGAGCTTCGGCTGCTAACCAAACGGTTAGCAGTTTGAATCCACCAGGTGCTCCTTGGAAACCCTATGCGACAGTTCTACTCTGTCCTATGGGGTCGCTATGAGCAGGAATCGACTCGATGGCAACGGGTTTGATTTGGTTTTTGATGTCCTCTTAAGGGAGCCCTAGTGGCTTAATGATTAAGAGCTCGGCTGCTAACAAAAAGGATGGTAGTTTGAATCTACCGGCTGCTCCTTGGAAACCCTGTGGGGCAGTTCTACTCTGTCTTACAGGGTTGCTACGAGTAGGAATCGACTCAACGGCAACGGTTTTGGTTTTTCGTATGACCTCTTAGCCAAAAGATTACCTAGGCACCTTAGTTAGTCTGAAGAACCACTGATGTTTGTTAATGTTTCCTTGTGTACCACCTGGTTGGAGCAAAGGACCATGCTTATTAACAATAACTGTAATGACAAGGGACAAGGGAAGCTGCTAATATTTATTATTGACTATGTGTCAGGTCCCGAGCTATATTGCTTTCAATCTTCAAAGACACTTATAAAATAGGCACTATCAGTGTCCTCAGTTTTCAGGTGAGGAATCTGAGACTCAGAGAAATGAACTTTCCTAAGATAATACAACTTATATGAGCAGAACAAGGATTAGGACAGAACCCTGTGCTTCTAGCCAATCTGAAGTTTTCCTGGAAGGGATGGGAACACGGTCTTCCTAATCATATCAGGGAAATGGGATCCAGCTCTACCACCTCTCAGGGAATTCTGTGAATTTCTGTAATTCTTAACCCTATTTGATTCAACAATAAAAATATTGCAGAGATTTGAAAAGACCCTTATGTTCTTTGGGAATCATTTGTTTAATTTTTTAGTATGGTTATTTTTTCTTTCCTTTTTGATCTTCTCTATAGACTCTTTGTGTAACATTGTCAGTTGATTCTTCTGGATTTAGAAATACATTATTTGAAACTGGGCTTTATGCTAAACTTTCCCCAATATAATTATAATTTACCTTGAAGATGTTATCTCACTGGTACTAAAGTATGTGAATACTTTCTTTAAGATGGGAAGTAACATAGTACAGTGAAACACTAGGATTCTGAACATCTCTGATCAAGTCAGTGTTTGCTCACTGACAACCAGGGGCAATCTAGGGCAATCTCCAGCATTTGTTGCCTCGTTTGTAAAATAAAGGTTTTGACTTAAATTATTTCTAAGATCTTATCTTCAGATACAAGAGTCACTAATATTCAAGTCTAAGTGAATACCCCAAAGTGTTCTTTGGACACCTTCTAGGATCTAGGGCAGCAAAAATATAGTGAAGAGTCCAAGCCTTAGAGTCCATCTGCCTGGGTTTGAACCCGGGCTCCGCCACATACTGGCCTCGAACCTTGAGTCAGCTACTGCTGCAGAGTAGATTCTCCAAGAGCAGACTCTGAGAAGAAGTTGTCGTGCGGGCTGTTTAGGGATCAACACATGTGAAAGGAAGGTGGAGGAAGCCATACTGGGCAGAGGGAGAAACTGAATTGTGATGCAGGCCTGACAAATCCTTGGCCAACCCCGCAGTTGGTATTTGGGGTATATATGCCTGTCAGAGTTGTCCCATGGCCCTTTCAAGACTGATTACTTGATGTGGGCTGCTCTGTAAAGGACGTGCCCTTGGGTGAGACGGCCATCTGCAGCTGAAGTAAACTCTGAAGGAGCTGACCGCTAGGGGAACAAGTCCTGCTTTAAAGAAGGACCTGGGTGGTGCGTTTCTGTCATTGTTGCTTGACCCTCCCATGCCTCAGTTTTCTCATTTGCCAAGTGGTGATAATAATAGCATTTACCTCTCAGGGCAGTTGTGATGATTAAATGGATCACTATATATAAAGTGCTTAGAATAGTTCTAGACAAAGAGTAAGCCCTCTCTCTCTCTCTATGTATATATTACTGATGATGATGACAATTCTATCGAACTTTTGAGCTGTAAAGAAAGTAGGAAATCATCTAATTCAGTGGTTCTCCAACCTCAGCAGCATCAGAATCACCTGGAGGGCTTGTTAAACTACAGATTGCTGGCCCCACCCCTAGAGTTTCCGATTCAGTGGGTCTTGAATGAGGCTTGAGAATTTGCATTTCTCATAAGTCCTCGGCTGATGCTGATGTTGCTGGTTTTGGTATTAAACTTTAAGAACCACTGACTGATAATTTCCTCTTTCAGTTGAGGTTCACACAGGTAATGACTGGCAAAGGTCGTGTAGTTAGGTTGTAGTCAAGCTAGAATTAGATCCATACTCAATATGGGCTGCTTTTCCCGCTGCTGAAGGCCTACAGTTGTCACTTCAGCACCAAAATGATTTGCTCTTCTGGGCTCTTACTAACAGCAGAGGTTAAAAATACTTTGTTTGTACTAAGATTTTTCGAATGTGACTAATAGCATGTGTAACACCTGAGTCATTACACTTGTTTCATGAATTCCTCCAGGTAATTACTTTTATAGACTAACTCTGGTGGTACATTTCCCTTTTCCAGCACTCCTGGGGATATCTGAAATAACAGACAAGCATTTTTGCCATAAAGTTTAATTAAGAGAAAACACTATATAGCACGTATCAAACTTTAATGAAGTCATGAAAACTCTGGAATGCCCTGAGACTGTGGAGCCCACTCACATCACCTGCAGCTCTTGGAGCTAGCCCTTTCCCAGGCTGTCATCTGAGACATTGGGACCTCCTTGCTTCTGTATTTATCCTCCCAACTTTCTCAAGACTCTGCTGTAGGACCTGACTTCCATCTCCTCCATCCCCACCCCCCTTACACCCACCCAACACACACACCGAACCCTCTTCCCATCATCACCGGCTCTTTCCTTTCCTTCTCTGAGGCTTACCCTTGCCTGTGGCAAGCACTGGGCCTTGGAAAACACCAGAAATGCACGTGCTAAATTACTGTTTTATCTCCCTGTTGACGAAAGACGTATCTCTTAATTGTTCAGGCTGCAATCTTGACTGTCATCTGAGCCTCCGTGTGGGCCTTGCAATCCTGTATCCCCTTGGCATGACTCCCTACCACGGATCTCCGAGCCCATTAGGCCAGGCTAAGGGAACTGGATCTTTCTCTGGGGCATCCTCCTGTTTTTGCTTTTACTTCTTCCTGAGTGTCAAAGATGCCTTTTTATTTTTTACGCAGAGAGTCACCTTCACTCCTTTTAGAGGCCTTCCCTGACCGCCCTCCAGGAACCACATGCTATAACATATTCCTGCCCTATAGTTTATTACACATAATAGACCTTTCCGGTGAGCATGAAATCAGAACAGATGGTAATTGAGTCAGAGGACATAATTGTACCATGTACTGAATGGTTCAGTGTGGTCAAGGGTTTGGGGATGGAGAGTAGAAAGTTATGGAGCCCCCACAGCCGTAATTCATCATCAGCTACTTGGGCTTCAGCTGGCTCTTCCTTTTCCTGTTTTCTGTTTCACAATGTATACGAAGAGAAAGAAGTGACAACAGGATTGGCTACATAATTTTCAGGGCCCAGTGCAAAAGGAAAATGCAGGGCCCTTAGTAAAAAATTACTAAGAATTTCAAAATGGCAGAGCACTAAACCAAGCGTGGAGCACTTCTGCCTGCCTGGAGCCTGTATGACTCACAGGCTGCGTGTCTCTGAGGTCAGCCCTAGGTGACAGTCATACCCTGTGACCATATGTGCCAAAGACTTCACGTAAACTTCCCTTTTCTAGTTCATATGTGCCGTGGAGCCAGACCTTTGTGCCATCCCGGCTTACTTGCCTTGACCTTGGTAAACTATGAAGGCTCCATGCTGCTTTGACCACTGCCGTGAAAGAGCAGTTTAAAGGGCCTTTAGGGCAGAATATTCATCTGTAACCTTGTAACTACTCTCCAGACTCAACACTGTCAGCTGGAAACAGTTCCTCAGAAAGTAATAAAGAGAAAGAAAAGTCCTGAGACAAAGGTCAGCTCATTCTACCTAAAGAATGTCAAAGGGTTTTAAGTTCAGTGTTGAACTGAGTTCAAGTCGAGAGACATGGTCTGAGAAAGTCAAGACCAGAAGTGAAGAACCGACCATTACAAATGCAGTCTTTGACCTGGGTGTGCCTCTGGGCTGCTGTCCTGAGGGCAGAGCACAACGTGCTGTGTTGATCAACACAGCTTGACAAGGAGCCTTGTCTCAAAATTTAAAGCAAGTTATTCTTAGGCTTTATGTCTTTTCTCTAACAAAGCGCCTTTGTCTACTCTTTCCTTTGAACCAAGTCAGACTCATGACAACCCCATATGTTGCAGAGTAGAACTGCTTTAAAGGATTTTCTTGGCTGTAATCCTTACGGAAGTAGATTTCCAGGTCTTTCTTCCATGGTGTCGATTAGTAGCTGAGCACAAACCGTTTCAGCCACTCAGGGTCTTAACAAAGCACCTTAGAGATGCCAAAGGTCAAGGCAAGAGGGAGAAACAATCAGGATGCTATGAGTGGTGAATGGTGAGTATCCCCTTGCTCTGAGAGTGTCCACAAGAGAAGCTGCCCCACACACTTTCCCAGATGGGATCCTGCAGGGGAGCAGAGAAAAAACAAAAAAAAAAAAACAAAAAACAAAACTGGTGACACCTGGGCAGACTCACCTGGGCAGACTCAGTGGTTAACCTTCTCCACGCCCCGCTGCGGTCATACTGCTCTAGGAACTTCAGGTGGTACAGGTCAGAGGCAATGCCTTACTGTGTTTTAGAAAATGGTAAGATGAATTCCAATGGGCACCGGGATACTATGTTGTTATTCCTTTCTCCCTGTAGCCAGTCATATTTGTGGTAGCTTATCATTATTTTTTAACTAAAAAGCAGCCTACATAAGATACACCTGTTCCTTACTCCCCTCCCCTCAAATTTTAAGTAATTTCAAAAATAGTTTTACAGAAAAAAAATCCAGCATAGAGCTGGGTCAGCTGTTTTGTGAGTTACTGAAACAGAACTTTGATTTTATTGTCTTTAATAACTGTACAAATTGGAAAGAGAAATAAAAGGAATGGCATGATACTTAGTTTAGTCCGGAGAAGAAAGGCCAGATGCCCATCTAATATTCTCTTCTGATTCTGTCAGATTATTCCAACATTCGAGAATGAGAAATGTGGAAAGGAAGACCAGAACCTCCATTGAGGAGATGGGTGGTGAGGTTCAGAAATGAGGGTTCCTGAGAAGTAAAAGTAGCCCTCAGACAATAAGCTTCTTCAGAGTAAAATATGACTCCACTCTTTGTTTTTATCTCTAATATAGTTTCTTTCCTCAGTGAGGCCTCATCAACATTATTACTTGAATGAAAGGAAATGAACTTTGGAATATTTTAATTGAATGACAATACACTGCAGCTCCAAGTACTCCAGTAGCTGAAATATGTAGCAGCTTCCTGGTGAGGACTGTGAGGGTTGAAGCACTCCATAATTATCTCCCGGGCCCAACTTTGGCTGTGTATTTGCAACTCCAATTCATAGGCCAGGTTTTAATCTCTGCAGTTTAGAGACTGTCCCTACCACCTCAGCAAACAAAATCTACAGACTTGTAAAAACATAGCTGAGGCAGCAGAGGGAGTATCCCAGGAAGCAGAATATTTCTTAAAAATAGTGTGGCGCATTATATTACCATTTTTTAGTCTTGAAAATGTGCAAAATCACAGTAGTTATTTCATTCAAGTACTTCTGTGGTATTATTCTCTGTATTTGTTTCTAGATCTAACTGAAATTTTCTTTGAAGAGTAAAGTAGGGATCTAGCATTATTTTATGGCAGTTACTTTGCTGTGCTTGTACCAGTTTGCTTTATTCAGTTCTGTAGGGTTTAATTGCTGTTGCCTTCAATCACAACTCATACAGTTGTTAATGTGTGGGTGCACTGGGGCTCCTGATGCAGCTGTTTTGATTGAAGTAATTGTCAGTTCAATCAAGGTAGAGCTTTCTTAACTCCCTGAACCCCCTACTTATGGAGGTTTTAATTTCCTCATCAATCTTACCCTCTTTATTCCAGTTTCAGGAGATAAGATGTCCTTTCTAATGTGCAAGGCCAGTCTGTTCTTCCTTTGACATCATCTTCTCTTACCTTCTCGAGGAACTTGCTCCACTAGTCTTTTTTTCTTTCATCTGTATTTTCAACTTTATCCCATCTAATGAATCTTTTCTTTCAAGGCCAGAAACTTAGTAGTGGAATTGGGTTTCACTGCTTTCTCAAAGGGAAAATTTGAGTTAGATTTTACATTTTAACTTAAGCTGAAGAGCAGATTGGCTTTCTTTTCCACACCAACTGTGCCTTTTCGGGGTACCCGGAACTTTAACTCTATTTTTATTTAACCATAAAGTATACATTTATTCCTCCACAAGGGGCATTTAATAGATGACACCTAGTTTATTTCCCTCCCAAATGATCAAATGAAGTGAACATAGCCTCACGATTTTATTGTCTTGATAATAAAACAAGATGAAGCTTAGAATTGGATCACTTGGTGCTTTCTCTGTCTCCTTCCAGTTCAGAATGCTAGTACCTCAATAGCTGGCCTTCTCTTAGATCTGCAGTTGGGCTCAACAGATTTCAGCCTCAACACAATCTTCTTAGCAGGTCTAGCTTTCTTCTGGAAGATCAGCTTAGTCTGCCTGCCATATCCATCTGCTTCCTGTCATAATGCCGCTTTCCCTGGGCATGTAGAGAATCTTTACCCTTCTTATACTGTGTCCCTTTGTGGGGTTGGTGCTTGCCACGCTTCTTAGAAAAATCCGGCAGGTTTTAGGAATGTTCACTATGTTTACCGGAGTGCTATCGGCATGAAAAGCCTTTAACTCTATTTAGTGGTTGAGGTTTAAGGAGAGTTTTAAGCAGCTGAACCGGAAATTGACTACACAGTGTAGACTGGATGTGTCCCAGTCTTGCAAATCAAAAGGTTTTCACACCATTTCCTCTTAAATAGGATTCAGGATTGTATCCTGAATTTATATAAAATTCTAAGATAGGAAGTACTAATCAGCAGAACTAATCTATAATGGGAAAAACCCAGAATACTGGTTTCCACCTGGGAGGGGGTTGACACAGAAGGGGCACAATTGAACTTTCCGGAGTAATGATAACATTCTGTATCTTAATAGAGGATTGGGTTACATTGGTGTATCCAATTTGTCTTTAGCATTTATTCAGATAGTTACTATATCTAACGCTCTTTATTCCTTCTTGAAGATCCAAGTTTTAATCTAGTATCATTTTAGGTGGGCCTGAATAAAATTTTAAAGAATTTTTTTTGTAGAGGAGTTCTTCGTTCTTCTGTCAGTGACTCTTAGTATGTGTATATATGTATCTATATTTATATGAAAATGTCCTTATTTTATTGTCAGTTGTCTTAGTTATTTAGTATTGCTATAACAGAAATATCACAAGTAGATGGCTTTAACAAAGAGAAATTTATTCTCTCAGTCTAGGAGGCTAGAAGACCAAATTCAAGGTGCCAGCTCCAGGGGAAGGCTTTCTCTCTCTTTTGGCCCTGGGGGAAGGTCCTTGTCATCAATCTTTGTGGTTGAGGAACTTCTCAGCGCAGGAACCCCAGGTCCAAAGGATGCACTATTCTCCTGGCTCTTGTTTCTTGGTGGTATGAGGTCCCCATGTCTCTCTGTTCACTTCTCTCTTTTATATCTCAAGAGAGATTGACTTAAGACACAACCTAATCTTGTAGATTGAGTCTTCCCTCATTAACATAACTGTCACTAATCCCACCTCATTAACATCACAAAGGTAGGATTTACAACACATAGGAAAATCACATGAGATGAAAAAATGGTGGACAATCACCCAGTACTGGGAATCATGGCCTAGCCAAGTTGACACACATTTTTTGGAGGCACAGTTAAATCTGTAACATCAGTCTTGAAGAATATTTTCACAAGATATAGAATTCTTAGTTGAGAGTGCTTTTCTTTCAGTAGTTTAAAAACAATGTTCCGCTGTCTTCTGTTTGCCATAATATCTGATAATAGGGAATTTTAAATCTTATTTTCTTGTATGTAATATGTTCTTTTCCTCAGCTGCTTTCAGTGAAATATGAAATATGAACAATAAACTGTCTATAATTATGAGAAGCTAATTTGATTGCTTTTTTGAATATTTCCCTCTAACTCTGGCAATCAGCAGTTTAACTGTGACGTGCCTAGGCATGATTTTCTTTGCATATATCTGCTTAGGTTTTTCTGAGCCTCCAGAATGTGGAAATTTATGTCTTTCACCAAATTTGAGAAGTTTTGGGACAGTGTTTCTTCAGATAAGTTTTAGGCCCACAACATCTCACCCTTCCTTCTTGCATTTTATTTATATCTATTAGACATTTCATATTGTCCTCAGGTGCTTGAAGTCTATTCATTTTTTTCTTTCTGTTCTACATATCTACATTGATCTGTTTTCAGACTCACTCTTTTCTCCACCATTTCCATTCTGTTGTTAAGCCAATACCATAAACTTTTATTTTCAGACAGTATATTTTTCAGATCAAAAATTTCCATTTGGTTCTTTTTTATTGTTTGTATTTCTCCTTCGAGATTTACTATCTTTTCATTCATTGCAAGCCTATTTTCCTTTACTCTCTTGAGCATAGCTATAATAGTTGTTTTAAAATTTATTCTGCTAATTTCAATATCTAGGTCATGTCACCATTGATCTCAGTTGGTTGTCTTTTCTCTTAAAAATGGGTCATATTTTCCTGTTTTTATCCTGGGCATTGTGAATATTATTTTATGAAAACTCTAGATTCTGCTGTATTTCTATTTGTCAGACAATTTACTTGCTTAAACTCAAACTTAAAAACTATCTTTTTAGTGGTAGTTCCAATCATATTTCAGTTCTTTTTAACTTAGCTATATAAATGGTTCTGCTTCACTCATGCATTAATAGGTCAGCCAGAGACTTTGACAGAGATTATGTACAGAATTTGAGGCTTTTGTTCTCTGGCTCTCTCTTTCTGAGGTTTTTTCTCCTCACTTTCTAGTATTTATGGTAGTTGTGAACTCTGACTTCTTTCTTCAGGACAGAAATATGTGGGTTTTTATTGGAGAATTTTAGTCACTTCACCTTTAGCTTGCTCTCAAGTTAAAAGTGATAAAATTTGTAAACATGACTTGTGCTGGTCTCTTCTTACGATTTTTGACTTCTCTCCAGAATTTACCTGCTTTTTTTTCACTCTCTAGTGCTTTCAGGTAATTTTTGTTTTGTTTTGCTTTATTTTATTTTACCATCATTGATAGTTGCTATCTGGAAGAAGAGAGGTCCATTAGGAGCTTACTTAGGCGATTTGGAAGTTGATACAGGTTTTATTTTGAAAAGAGTGTGGCAACCATATTCCTTTTAGAGTTTAGGGCATTTAAGGTCCTTCACTGTAGGTATATTGTTGGTATACAACGTTTTTTAAGTGAATAAATGAATTAAACAAGTGGTCTGATTACTTTTTCACTGAAATAGAAGGATATTTGACTACTGTTATTTTGTTAACCCAATTTATGGATTTAGAGAGAGGAAGTAGTGATTTTTTATGATTATTTGAATAGTATTTTCTTGGTGGACTTTTGCTTTAGTTAAACTAACATTTTCGGAGAATACCTGCTATTGTTTTCCAGCAGCATAAACCAGTCAGCTAGAAGGGAAATATACCTTCGGTTTTGGAACAATAAGATAAACACTGTTTGTTTGTCATTGTCCCTAAGAAACAGACCTCAATTTTGAAACAGGTCACTTGGGTAAATAAGATTGCTTTAGCTTCCAGTAAAATAATGGAACAAATGCTTTGTACAAAAAAACCACTCTCACTTAAGTGTTGTAGAGAACATGAAATATGAACAATAAACAGTCTGTAATTATGAGAAACTAATTTGATTGCTTTTTCCAAAAAATTGAATTCCTGATAGTAGTCAAGAGAAATAGAACAGATGTTTGATTTGATGCTTGTAAAATATTTCACTTAGCCAAATATAAATGAATTAAAATTGATTTTATGGATACCAATTCAAGAGCAGTAAAGCTATATAATTGAACCCCAAATTACTCAGAAGATTTATTTTTGAACAATACTGTGTGACTTGGAATGGAGAAAGTTTACAGAAAATTGGAGAAAGTGATTAGCAACAAAGATTTAAACATTATATATTAAGGGAATATTTAAAATCTAGGTATTTTAATAATATTTTTAAAAATCTTTACTTATGAATAGATAGGGATTAGGAGAGACTGAAGAAGGGGTATGGAAGCTGTGGTGGTTTAAAGTATGTCCACAAATTCTCTCTATCAAATTCTCCTCCCTGAATGTGAATGGACTTAGTGATTCACTTCTAAAAAAGAAAGTGTGGTGGGAATTATGAGTGACTTCAGAGGCCAGGTCATAAAAGACAGTACCTCTTCTGCTCTGTTCTCGCTTGAATTGCTCACTCAAGGGAAGCCAGTCACCACGTCATCAGGACACTCAAGTGACCCCATGGAGAGGTGTGTGGGTGAGGAGCGGAGCCCTCCTGCCAACAGCTAGCACCAATTTACTATCCACATGAGTGAGCCTCTCTCTTAGTCATCTAGTGCTGCTATAACAGAAATACCACAAGTGGATGGCTTTAACAAACAGAAATTTATTCTTTCACAGTCTAGGAGCCTAGAAGTCTAAATTCAGGGTACCAGCTCCAGGGGAAGTCTTTCTCTCTCTGTTGGTTCTGGGGGAAGGTCCTTGTCATCACTCTTCCCCTGGAGTAGGCGCCTCTCAGCACAGGGACCACAGGTCCAAAGGATGTGCTTTGCTCCTGGTGCTGCTTTCTTGGTGGTATGAGGTCCCTCTGTCTCTCTGCTCACTTCTCTGTTTTATATCTCAAAAGAGATTGACTCAAGGTACAGCCCAATCTAGTAGATTGAGTCCTGCATCATTAACATAACTGCCTCTGATCCTGCCTCGTTAACATCATAGAGGTAGGATTTACAACACATAGGAAAATCACATCAGATGACAAAATGGTGGGCAGTCACACAACACGGGGAATCATGGCCTAGCCAAGTTGACACACATTTTTGGGGGACACAATTCAATTCATAACAGACTCTGTCAAACCTAGCTTCAGTCAAGCTTTCAGGTAAGTTCAGATGACTGCAGCTGTGGCTAACAACTTGACTAAAATCTCTTGAGAGACCCTGAACCACAACTACCCATCTAAGCTGCTCTTGAATTCCTGACTCACAGAAATTGTGAGATCCAAACTGAAAACCTGTTGCTGTTAAGTCGATTCCGACTCATAGCGATCCTATAGGACAGAGTAGAACTGTCCCATTGGGTTTCCAGGGCTGTAAATCTTTACGAAAGCAGACTGCCACATCTTTCTCCTGCAGAGCAGCTGGTGGATTCGAACTGCCGACCTTTTGGTTAGCAGCCAAGCACTTTAGTCACCATGCCATCAGGGCTCCGTTAATTGTGGGATAATCCATGTTTATTGTTGTTTTAAACAGTAAAATTTTGAGCTGATTTGTTATGCAGCAATAGGTAACTAATACAGGAGAGGACAGAAGTCTGTTTTTGTTGCTGACAAGTCAGTCTTCAATTCATGGTGACCCTGTGCACAACCAAGGGAAACACTGCCCCATCCTGCACCATCCTCATGATTGGTTGTCGATCAACCACTGTAATCTATAGGGTTTTCATTGGCCGACTTTTGGAAGTAAATGACAGGCGTTTCTTCCTAGTCCATCTTAGTCTGGAAGCTCTGCTGAAACCTGTTCAGTGTCATAGCAACATGCAAACCACCATTGCCAGATGTGTAGTGGCTGCATACAGAAGTCTAGTTATGTTTAATTTTTACTTAAAAATGGCGTGGGAGTTTACCTAACACTAGCTATGTTTAATTAGATTTTCTTCAAAGTCTTTTTAGAGTTGGAAGCCAGTTTCCTCAAATGAGAGTGGAGATCCTTACTGATATCTCTCTGACACAAGATGTTTTTGGGAGTGGTGGCAAACTGGGGGAACTAAAGTGAGGCAGAAATAGGGTATACTTTTGGAGGTTCATATCTTATACAAGGACATTCTATCAATTTGAAATTTTTGACTTAAGTAAGCTGCCTTAAAGAGTAAATGCACTTTGGGGGCTAACATCTGCCAATTGTTTGCACTTCACTGTAGGTGATTGGAATAGATAATTAAACTGCCCAGCATGTGGTTGGAATACCCTGAAATAAGGGAACTGTGGAAGATAGACTTCCAGCACGGGTGTGATATAGTGGGCAGACCTGGGAAGGGCCTTGCAGTGGATTTTGGGAAGTCAGACTTTGGGAAGCTAGCTGAAGGTAAAGGGAACAGAGAACTGAGGCACTTTAATTTGAAAAGACATATACAGAGGGACTAGAAGAAGAGAACAGATAGAAAATGGTTGGGGCCAGAGATCATCATCTCTTCTGAAATTTGCCCTTGGGCCCTGTCATGGTTATTTTCAAAATGCTACCGAAAGTCTTTTTTGTGTCCTCTTTGGCAAATTCTCAAAAGGGTCGAGTTCAATGCCTCCCTTACCATATGCATATGAAGAAGGGTGCACTTCAGCTGAGCTACAGGGGCCACATGATGTAAAGTGTGTGTACGTGCATTGGTGGGGTTGTGCCTCGCTGGTACAGCTAAGGTGCTGGCTCAGCCTTGCTGTCTGCTATGACTCCCTCATCATGGCTGTGCAGTGCTGCTCTGCCTCGTGTGATAATCATTTCTCCATAGATGCTTTCTTCTTCCCAGATTGTAAACAGACCAGCAATGGGGACCCTGTCTTATCCATTTCGGTGTTTCATGTTAGATTGGTATCCAATAAATATTTGTGGAATTGTGTTGAATATGGAAAACCAAATTTAGCACTTTGTTGAATAGCACTGAGCCAATGTGGCTTTGTTTAAAGAACTAGATTTTAGAAATATCCAATGTTTGCTTAAGCTATAAATTTATTGAATCTCGGGCCTTAATGGAAATACTCTCCTCCAGTGTACATGAGGTGAGGGTCGAGTGCTGAATTTGGGAGGCCTCGTTAGAAAATTGGAGCCCTGGCTGGAACTGGAGGAAGAAGGCAAACCAGAAGGGAGAAAGAGGTCTAGATATGACGTAGGAGGTGAAATTACAAGTGACATAAAAGAGCAGAAGGAGACAAACAGAGAGAATGTGTGAGAGAGAGAGTGGGGGTAAATGGGGAAAGAAATGAAGCCAGTGAGTGGAATGTAGTGCAGGATGAGATGTGTAAATGAGGGACGGGGTGGAGATGTTATCCCGACAGTCAGACATTACATCCAGGGCTGTCCTAATTAATCGATACGTCATCGATATTGTTTAATGTTGTGTTCGTTTAGGTCTTCTGGGTGCAGAGAGCTAATATGTGGAACAGATTTTAAAAATAGAGCTTATTTGAAGGATACACACATATCAGAATCAAGACAGGAAAGCCGAGAGACCAAGGCCCCTCCAGTCGTCAGTCATCCTCTCTCCTGCCATGCAACGCTTCTGTGGGTGTCTCTCTGACCCACAGGCCGGATCACCCAGGTTCCCTGGTCTAAATCCTGAAGGGAGGAAGTCTGACTGGCTTTGCTAACTATCACCATTCCAACTGCACAGGAAGTCCTAATGGCTTGGCCAGCTGGGTCCTCCCATGTCCTCATCATTTCTGCATGTCATCCCTGTGCAAACAGCCGGGCCCAGCTTCCTGGAGTGAGCAAGGAGCCATGGGTAGGGCATTTCAGGAAGAAGGATGTAGATGGCACCATGAAAATTTGAAAGAAAAAGAAAAGATCAACACCGAAACAACATTTAACACAAAGATCCAAACCTGTAATACACTGCTAAGGAAAGCATTTGATATAAGTATCTGAAATTTTTTTTTTTTTACCCTTATTACTTCTCCTGGAGATGCCTACATTATTTTATAAGTATGTCTTTAACTTGCTTCAGATTTTCCCCAGTCCTCTAAATCCTACACCATATGTGTTGGTGATTTTTCAACTTTTAAACGTGTCCGCTTCTCTTGAAAACAAATGGGGATACCCACAGCTCCTGAGAGAGAAAACATCGGCAGCCTTTTCTGACTCCCTGGGTGGGCGTGCAGAGGCAGACAGTTCCACACCTGACATCTGCTTCCTTTAATACCCTTCAGCATCTGTGTCCTGTAGCTCTCAAAACTCCTTCAAAATCACTTGAAACCACTTCAGACTTTTCAGGGCCAGTAAATGGTCCCACCGCATATGCAGCTGTTCCTGTCAAATTGGTTGGACGGTGTCTCAGGGGAAGACAATGTTTCTTCCTCACACCTTACAAGCAAAAATTCATTAAAGCTACAGATGAGTCATCAAAACATATTTCTCTGGTGTGTTTTTGTTGTCGTGTTACTGGAAATAAATCTCTCTGATACTGTCATTGCTGGTATAATAAAAATCTAAGCAGATAATGGTGTTTATATTCCAGGTGCTAAGGGCTTCTTAGCACCTCTCCTGGCACTGTGGCCTCATTGAGCTTTCTTGTGTACCTATCGGCTGGTAATAGGGTCATGCCTCTCGGGGTCCCTGCGTACAGTGAGAGCTTTTGTGGGAAGCCACAGAGTGGCAGGTTGCAGAAGACGGAGACGAGGGCAGGCCCTGAACGACAGAGCGCTGCAGTTTACCTTGACTGTGAGTCTTGCCTTGGGTGCCTGGTGTGATGGCTCAGTCCCAGAGGTTCTTGAGAAGCAGAAGGCAGCCACAGGCAAACAGGGGAAACAGAACAAATCTGTTAAATGCAAAGGTGTTGACTCTGCATGCTAGCCTTAGAAATGCTCAAGTCCCATTAGGGGGACAGAAGGGAGCTTATAGAAACATACCAGGAGTGGAGCGGACTGAGTGGAGTGATTTTCAGAAAATCTGCTGTAACCTTCTGGTTCGGTTTTTGTTTCCCTGAGGGTAGGGGAGTGAAAATTGGTGTTTTTCCTTACATAGGAGTTCACATCCAGATAAAACTTACCTTGGTTCTGTGGGTCAGTATCTGGAGCAGCTATGATGTATCAACTGTCAGGATACCTTTGGAAACCACAGTGTGTTGGTGGGTGATGGAGAGCTTAGCCAAGATGTGCTAGAACAGCTCTACTTTTTTTTTATTGTACTTTAGATGAATGTTTATAGAACAAATAGTTTCTCATTAAACAGTCAGTGTGCTAGAACACCTGTACTTTTTTTTTAACTTTAATATAAATTTTTTTATTATATTTTAGATGAAGGTTTATAGAACAAATAGTTTCTCATTAAATAGTCAGTACACATATTGTTTTATGACATTGGTTAACAACCCCACCACATGTCAACACTCTCCCTTCTTGACCTTGGAAGACCTTTTTTGCTTTTTTGGTGAAAATATATATAGCCGAAGGTACACCATTTCAAAAGTTTCTACATGTATAATTCAGTGACATCGATTACGTTCTTCCAGTTGTGCTGCTATTCTCACTATCCTTTTCCAAATTATTCCATCACCATTATTCAACCCACTGCTGCCTACGCTTCCCATCAAACCTTTTGAGTTGCTGTTGTCAATTTGATCTCACATAGATAATTCTCTTTTTGTTTTGTACCTTAGATGAAGGTTTACAGAACAAATAGTTGCTCATTACACAGTTAGTACACATATTGAGAACAGCTTTACTTTTGATGACATGTAACTGATTGTTTGACATTTGTGAAAGAGAGCAGTTAGCAGTTAACAACACAGACTCGGGAACCGGATCGCCTGGGTTTCATTCCCTGCCCTGCCACCTACAAGCTATATGACCTTGGGCAAGCTATTCAACCTCTCTGTGCCTCAGTTTTCTCGTATGTGAAATGGCATAATAATAGTATCTACCTTATAGGGTTGAGGCCGTGGTGGTTCAGTGGTAGTACTCTTGCCTTCCATGCATGAGACCCAGGTTCAGTTCCCAGCCAGCGCTCCTCATATACAGCCACCACCTGTCTGTCAGTGGAGGCTTGCATGTTGCTGTGATGCTGAACAGGTTTTAGCGGAGTTCTAGGCTAAGATGGACTAGGAAGAAAGGCCTGGCAATCTACTTTAGGAAAACCAGGCAGTGAAAACCCTATGGATCACAGTGGGGTGGTCCTATCGTACATGAAGTCTCCATGAGATGGGGACTGACTCAGCGTCAGCTAACAACAGCAAAAACAACCTCTTAGGGTTGCTATAAAGATTAAAAGAATCAGGGTATTAAAGGTTTCAGACTGTTTGTGGTCCTTAGTAAGCTCTTTATAAGCATCGAATTCCCTGAGGGTGCAAACAGTTAATGTGCTTGGCTGCTAACCAAATGGTTGGGGGTTCTAGTCCATCCAGTCACACCTCAGAAGAAAGGCCTGGAGATCTACTTTTGAAAAATCAGCCACTAAAAACCCCATGGTGCACCTTTCTACTCTGACACACATGGGGTCTCCGTGGGTCGGAGTCGACTCCATGATAACTGGTATGTAAGCATTTATTATACAAACACACAAAGATTTGATATTATTCTACTTCTGTCATCAGTCAACTTTTGTAACCTTGGGCAAGCCTTAAAGAGGACAGACTATGCTCCATTCGAGTTGTACAAGTCTGTGATCTTCTGTCATAGTGTTTGGAGTTGAGAGTAAAAGCATGAAGCGGACAATGGAAATAATAATCAGAGCTCATGACAAGTCATCTGTAGAAGAGGGTAGAGATGATTGGGATGTCTTTCCATTCTCCTGGTATTTGAAAGCATGGGAGGGCAGGTGGGTAATGATGGATTTAGGAGCTTTTCTACCCAGTCATCTGCCAGATAAACAGGAACGGAGAAGCTTACATCAACCATGAGATTCTTTTCATCAGAAATGAAAACTTTGCGTGTAGCACCTGGCCAAAGCTAAGATTAGGAAATACCTATACTTCTTCAGAAAAAGAAAAGTCAAGATTTAAAAATAGCAGAGAAGCTTAGTGACTATCCAGGCAGGTGGAATGTGTGAGGAGAGGACACGTTGTGAAGCAGATTTTCACGGGTGCTCTCAGGGACGGATCTGTGAAATAAGGTCTCTAAGCAGATTCTTTTTTAAAAGGTTTTTATTAAGATAAATCCATGATACTTGGAGAATTCACTTCATGTGAAATTGGAGAAGGTTTAAATTCTCAAGAGGAAAAAGACGTGTACCCAAAGGACCAGACTATTTCATTGGGACAGAAGGAGGCACCCTAACATGTATAACTTAAACAGGTTCTGAGTGTCTGAGGCTTCTTAAAATAATTTTCCCATTTTTCATTCTTCCTTTATTCTTCGCTTGTAATCAGAAGTGTATTTTGAGTAGGACCTTAGCTTCTGTTAGTGGCTTTGAGCTTTTTCCAAAGAAAAGAGCATTGCAGAAGAGGCGTGAATAAATGAGAAGTCAGTGTAGGTTTGCAAATACTTTCTTCAAGGTCTAAGGATCACTGAAGTATTGGCAGTGGGAAAAAAAGCAATACTTAAAAGAAAGAGCATAAAAAAACTTCAAGAGAAAATGTACAGAGAAGCAGCAGAAATTAATAAAATTAATGTCTGCTGCAGGGGTCCTGATGTTCAAGAACCACATCGAGTAGACAGACCTTTGAGAGATGAAAAGTCACACCAATAAATAAAAAGAGAGTTGTGAGAAGACTTTAAAATGGATGAGTCTGTGAATTTACTGTTCTCTAAACAGGCTAATTTTCAAAACCTAGGCAAGATCTTTACAATGAGAAAGTCATGAAGACCTTTTTAAAAGGCCTGGAATATTGTATTCAGTTTGAGGCATTTCACCGCCAGGAATATGAAGGCAAACAAGGGAATTCAGAGGGGGAAAAGAGACCACACCAAATAGCAAAAGCAATTCAGGGTCTGTGGAAGACTGACTTTTCAAGAGAAAGAAGGAATAAATAGAGTAAACAATAGCTTAGTTTGCAGAGACTAAAGAGAAGGAGGTGATATGATGTATGTGCCTTAAATTAAACATAGCAAAATCACGTGGTAACAAGTAGGGTCTGGTTTACATGCCATTAACTTATTTAGCGATCGGTGTGATTCTACCATTCCCATAAGGTAGGGGTTGAACGGTGGACATCTGTATTTATGAATATCGGTACATTTTGAACATTGGTAGACATGTACACATGTGCGTGCACACGCATACACACAAGCCCATGTAGACACCAAGCACCCAACCTTCCTTTCCCTTCTCTTGTGTTTCTTCTGGAGTTGCTGCCTTCTAAGACTACTGAAAATGAAGCTTCTTATATTTTCTCTAAGGAGATTTAAGGAACCACACTTGATTGACTGCGCTAAAAGTTGCCCATCTCAGCTTTGGGCACAGTGAGTTGTTATTGTCCATTGTTGATATTGGCAACTTCATGCACAGCAGAACAAAACACTACCCAGTCCTGTCCTACCCCCATGACCAGTTTTGGATCAGACCATTGTGATTCATAGGGTTTTCATTGGCTGGTTTTTGGAAGGAGAGTCCCAGGCCTTTCTTCTTAGTCTGTCCTAGTCTGGAAGCTTCACTGTAGCCTGTTCATGCCAACCTGCAAGCATTGGAACAACATGGAAGCCTCCATAAAACCCACTGCCATCAAGCTGATTCTGACCGTATGTGTTCCAGAGAAGGAAGGAGCTCCACAGGGTTTTTTTGGCTTTAATCTTTACCGAAGGAGATCTCCAGGCTTTTCTTCTGCAGTGCTGCTAGGTGGGCCCAAACTGCCAACCTTTTGGTTAATAGTCAAGTGCAAAACGTTTGCACCACCCAGGAACCTGCAAACCTCCATAAGGGCATCCAAAACAATCTTTCTAAAGGTGCAGTTTTGCTCACAGTGAATTACAGATGGGGGAGTATTTCTGGTTTTTACAATACTAAGAGAATTAGGTATATGTTACCATTTTCCTGTCACTGTGAGACAGATGAGAAATGCAGCAGAAGAAACTGAGACCCACTGAAATAATTAGCACATTTAGATAGTAAGAGGCTCAAAATACATAGATTTAATGTGTTGCCTCTGAGATATGACTCTCTTCTCCCGTTTCACATTTATTGTCCAGCCATTCTCCTCCCTACCCTATTTCAATGCCTTTTTACGTCGTAGGTGCACTAACTAAAAACATATCCCATAGATAAATGCTGATGGTTTTACAGATAGAGTGGTCCGAGGAGATAGACTGTTGACTTGTGAGCTGGGGGGATGTTTTTAACCTTATTTAAAATCCTTGCTGGCTGTGTAAGCCATAGATTACCTTGTGCTATGATTGGGTAGCTATGTATGTTCGATCAGCGAGGGCGCTGGGCCAAGGAGTTAAGCAAATGTTGTTCTGTGCTGCAAGCTGGGCTTCAAAATGTGACAGTTGCTGTGTTTGTTGCCAACTAGTATTTTTCAAGAAAGCATAAAAATTGTCATCTTCTGTGTCAGCACGAGACCATTGAATCATTAAGACTCACCAGTGTAGACTATAACAAAAAGATGTTTTCCTTTGCTATGGATTTAAACATTTTATGGGGAGCAGTTTTCAAAAACTATGGGTTTAATACAAGAAAAATGACATTTAATGCACAACGGGTACTAATAGAAGCTATCATAACTACGTAGAGGTGAATTGAATCTTGGAAAGTGGCAGTTACGGTTTGATATCGAATTAAATGCAGAAGGTCAAGACGGAATTTAAAAAGGCAGAACATCTCCTCCTGGCCAGCAGGGGTCACCCGATAACCAGAAAACATGAGGCTGAGGTGTGCTGACAGAAACTAAAATGCTCCCACCTGGGAGAGCAGGCTGCTCCAGAGACACACGCAATTGGCTCACAGCCCTACCTCAGAACCATAAAACAGCAATTCTCTTCCCAGTAACGATGCTTTTTTCTGGGTGAAAAGGGGGAAAACCTCAAGGCTAACTCTGGGGCTCTGCTAGGAGTAGGGGAGGGAAGAGGAATAATGGAGCCAGTTGAGGGTGGGAGGAACCAGAGAGGAAGGTACTGACAGGGAGAAACTCCCTAGTGGGTTCAGTTGCTATTGATCTGACTTCAGAGACCCAGAACGGAGAGCCCAGCCTGGAGGCAGGCTGCCTTTGCCGTGGTTAAGCACAGAACATTAAAAACAGTTCCTGATCCCCTATGTTTCAAAGGTTTTTGTAAAATGCATTTTTTAAAACATTAAAGTTTAGGTCATCAGTTTTCTCACAATGACTCTTCTTCTAGCTCCACTGTGCTTCCTTCTCTCTTCAGTGATTGCCATGAAAACGTGTGTCCCCATCATTTCTTTGCCTTTGGATTCCCCAGTCATTCTCTGAAAGGACCTTTAAGACGGTTTGTTAATAGTAAGGGTAACAGATGACATTACTGAGTGAATACTGCATCATTCCCTGCCCTGAGCTCTAACTGAACATTTGTTATATTAGATAACCCTGAAAAGAGTTCTAAGAGGTAGACACCATCTTGCAGGTGGTGAAACTGAGTTTCACAGAGAGCAAAAGCAGAGCCCGGGTCAGCCTGATGCATATTCTCAGCACCCGTGCCATTTAACTATAAATCTCGGGCCCGAGAGGACAAAGGAACATTGAAAGTCAATTGTTCAGCTACCTGTCTGATGCTCAACCTCTCCTTTGGCATCTCCATCAGCTGGTCCCATTGCTGATTTCATCCATTTGCCAGGATAGGAGCTCACAACCTCCTGCCTCCATCCATTCCATCTTTGGATGGCTCTGATTTATAATCAGCTGGAAAAAAAATCTCATACCGAGTCACTTCCACTTACTAGTGCATGTTCTGATCCTGGAGCCAACACAACAAGCCTGATTTCTCTTTCTGTGACAGTACATCACAGGGAGCTGTTCTGAAGTCCCTGAGTCTTCTCTTTGTTAAACGCGCTTAGCTTGCTTTATTTTATTTTTAGCTATGATATCCTTTTCAGTCCTTCCATCATCTGCATGAATTGCGTTGGCCCACGTCTTTCCCAACATGTGACAAGAGCTGAATGCAGTGTGTCAGGAGTGGTTACATCAGACTGTACGCAGCACGTCTATCATCCCTGTTTTCTTAGCTACTCTATTTCTATTTTCCATGACCCACCTGTCTGTCAGTTTGTCATACTGTATGGCTTGCGTGTGGCTGTGATGCTGGAAGCTATGCCACCGGTATTTCAAATACCAGCAGGTCACCCATGGTGGACGGATTTCAGTGGAGCTTCCAGGCTAAGATAGGAAGAAAGGCCTTGTGATCTACTTCCGAAAATTAACCAACGAAAACCTTACGGATGACAGCAGAATATTGACGGAGATAGCGCTAAAAGATGAGTTCCCGTAGTTTGGAAGACACTGCACAATGGTTACAACAATGGACTCAAACGTAGCAATGAACGTGAAGATGGCACAGGACTGGGCAGTGTTTCCTTCTGTTGAACGTAAGGTTGCCAAGAGTCAGAGCTGATTCAATGGCAACTAACAACAACATATTTCTGTTGATGTCTGTTTTCCAAGGAGCGTTCGAATTATTATTTTTATGCCTGCTTCCAGTGGGTCTTCATAATCCAATAAGATATGTACAACTACATGATGAAAAATAACTTCGCGATGGCATGCAACAAAAGGCAAAAATGCTTTAGTAAACATTAGGCTGAGGCATAGACAACGGCAGGATGCAATTTCCCGAGACAGTAATCGACTTTTCTCATAATGTCATGTCCTGATGGTGCTTTACAGATTGTGGTGAACACGCCAGGCTGGGTTGAAGTGATCATGTTGTTGTTATATTCATCCCCAGCTTAAGAAGTTAGCATTACATTCCTGGCCACTTATTGCCACACTTTCATAAAAACTCAGATTGAAGTAACTTTAGATGTATAGATTATGAAAAGTAAACATACTAGAACCATTGCCTCCTTAGGAACAGCTAACAAGTACAATTTTTAAAACTGCTTCACAATCCCAAGGGAGTGTTTTGAACAAGTTGGGAAATGGAATTAAACGTGGGACATGGTAACTGAGTTAATGTTTCTTGTTTTCTTTCTAAGGGACCCTTAGAGTATTATATGCAAACAATTTGAACGAAGGTTCCATAAGATGTCAATTCAAAGTTATTGAAGTCATTTTATAGGCATTAAAAAACACCTTGCATTATCATTCTCAAATTTCATAAGTGGACAAAATCTATTTGCATGTTGGTGTGCCCAGCTGACATTAATTTTTAATGTGGTTAAGCTTTATTTGAATATATGCCAAGATAGAAACAATGATTAGCTGATTTCAAAAATTACTGCTTTAATCTTTTACCATTATTGGACAGCCTGTATTGAAGAGAGGGCCTTCATGAAGAGTTCCTCTTGGACCTCTTGAACAGTCATAAAATTGAAGATCTGAGCTTGACCTTCAGGCTTCTGGCTGACCCAAGGCAAATTAGACTTTCTTCAGGATTTCACATGGAAGATACTGAGCCAAAGCTCCATCACTTCAGGAAGAGTGATGATAGCGTTTAAGTCACAGAGCAGAAGAAGATGGAAGGATATGATTTAAAAAACATTTTCCTGATGATAAAAAGAAAGGAGGCATGAGAAGGTCAAAGACAAAGATAGAAGAGATGAAATTGGCATCAGGAGGTTCATGGATCTCTGAAAAGGGCTCCAGTGCCACAGGTCTTTGGGCCTCAGACAAGGCTGGCTATGAGATGGTCAAAGCCTCAGGTAAACTGGAGGGACATCAAAACAAAATAGAGAACTGTGCCCACCTGAAATCTGGAGAAGAGGCACCCTTACCAAATGCCTCCTACCAACACAGACAGCTTCAGAAGAGAAGGAAATGAAGGTACGCTGTTCTCACGCAGTCGTGGCTTCACAAAATTGTGCACTCCCTAGGGTGGCGGCACAGTGGTGAAGAGCTATGGCTGCTGACCAGAAGGCCAGCAGTTCGAATCCACCAGCCGGTCCTTGGAAACCCTAGAGGGCAGTTCTACTCTGTCCTTTAGGGTCACTATGAGTTGGAATCGACTCCACGGCGATGGGTTTGGTTTTAGTTTAGGGTGGCACAGGGAGGCCGCTCTTGCTATTTGCAAGCCTAGGGGGGTGTGACTAAATAAGGGGTGTCTGAAGTCCAGGACAATAAGGCATTATCAACGTGACACAAGCAGAGACTTGGAAAGTACTTGCCAATTGGAGCTTGCCCTTTCAGGCTCTTTTTTGGAACCCTGAGACTGTCATGTGAAGAAGCCTGCGCTAACCTACTGGAGGAAGATAGAGCACATGGAGCAGAGGCCGGTCCAGCTCACGCTCTCTACAGCAAACAGGCTGGAGTGTGAGGCTATCTTGGACCATCTACTTCAGCCAAGCCACCAGCTGACCACCGAGATGAGCCAAGCTGGTGCAGACAAGCAGAACCACCCAAGCTGTCCCAGAGAATGGTGAGAAATGTAAATTGTTGTTTCTTAAAAAATAATCTTATATTATTATATTCAAATTTCCTATGTGGAAAAAAATTGCATAGTTTTAATATTGTACTACCCAGATGACATTACTTTTTTATATTGCTCAACTCCATTTGAATTTGGGCCAAGAGGAAAGCAATGATTAGCTTATTCTGAGAAATTACCACTTTAATCTTTCACCATTATTGGACAGCCTCAAACTTTATAGTGTTATAAGGCCAACAAGAATGAGATTAATCGTATATCCTAATGAAGTAGGAGGCCATTTGTAATTTAAGGGATACTGTGAATGCTCTATCGTTGCAAAATTATGTTTACCTCTAGTCTTCCCTGGAGCCTAGAATTCCACAATTTTAGAGATTAATTCCGAACGATGAAGCCATCATAGACTTTTCTAAGAGGGAAAGAGCCAGAACAAGCCTCAGAAATTACCTAATCCACAGGGTGCTAATTTGTAGCTTCAAGGCCAAATTTATGCTAGCAGATATGTTTTGTTTGGCTCATAGAGTTCTGGCTCACAAATATTAAAATACTAAATTAGTTGCATTGCCAAAATTTTGAAATTGGATAATTACCTACAAAAAACTCTGTCCAAATCCTCTTGAAAAAATTCAGAAGATCTGGCAATATTGTGCCTGTCATGGATTGAATTGTGTCCCCCCAAAATGTCTGTCAACTTGGCTAGGCCATGATTCCCAGTATTGTGTGATTGCCCACCATTTTGTCATCTGGTGTGATTTTCCTGTGTGCTGTAAATCCTGTCTCTATGATGTTGATGAGGTGGGATTAGTGGCAGTTATGTTAATGAGGCAGGACTCAATCTATAAGATTAGGTTGTGTCTTAAGTCCATCTCTTTTGAGATATAAAAGAGAGACTCGAGCAGAGAGACAGGGGGACCTCATACCACCAAGAAAGTAGTGCCAGGAACAGAGCACATCCTTTGGACCTGGTGTCCCTGTGCTGAGAAGCCCTTTGACCAAGGGAAGGTTGATGACAAGGACCTTCCCCCAGAGCTGACACAGAGAGAAAGCCTTCCCTGGAGCTGGTGCCCTGAATCAACTTGTAGCTTACTAGACTGTGAGAGAATAAACTTCTGTTTGTTAAAGCCATCCAGGGGTGGTATTTCTGTTATAGCAGCTCTAGATGACTAAGACAGGCCCTGAGATGTTTTCCGTGACTTCCCCAAGTCTGGGTTGGTTGTTATTCCTAAGTGTCTCCGTAACGCTTTGTACCTCACTTTTCATGTGGTTATTATGCTGTATCATAGAATCTTATTTACTTTTCTGTATCTTCTGCTTGACCATAAACTGTGAGGCCAGGGAGGGTGTCTAGCTTGTTCACGATTTTATCCTTAGCTTTTAGCATGTGGTGATAAATTAATAAGTGATGGCTGGATGCATGAATAAATTAGGCAGCAAGAAGCAGCAGAAATACTTAAAAAAAAAAAAAAAAAAAGCAACCAAGCAGACAAAAACAACAAAACAAACCTTCTTTAGTTATGATATTCTTTATTTTAAAGGTAGCTGCATTTGTACATCTTTAAAAACTACTTTTCCATGGCCATGGTGAGTTGAAGGAATTGGCTGATGAATTTGTCACAACCAGTCTAATTCATATGAATTCCCTCCCTTTATTTTCTGCAACTTTTCAAACCCCACAGCTTAAAAACTTAGTAAGAGAAGGACTTAATAGACAGTGTCTCCTAATACTGTATTTTTATATACATTAGGCACTTACCCTTTGCAAGCTTGGAGAATTTCAGGGCCCGTGAATGATTATATTAACCCAAAGCTATAATCACCTCCTTTGGCATAAATAAAAGCAGTTAGTAAGAGGGCAAAGGCCCCGGCACCCATTTCCGCGCAGTTTGGATGGATGCAGATGAAATTACTGAGTCACATTGTATTTGTTGGATGCTGTCCCAGTTATGAGCTTAGTCACATCAGAGAGTTTAGAGAGCTCAGCAGTAGGGTAGGGAGGGCCTCCACAGTTCTCAGTAATTATTCCATGGCAGGATGAGCTTTTTTTGTGCTCTGACCATCGTAGAGACTAGCCCTGGACCTCTGACCGTCTGATTCTGCGTGGACTTAAAAATTCTCCAGTGTTCCAACAGTATTAATTATATTCTCCTTAAAGAATTTTACACTTGTGTAGCTGATGGGGCACAGGGAGAGGTGGAGTGGGGGAATGACTAATTCAGAAGCTGTAATTATTTCGGAACTGGAAACAGAATTGAAATGATCCAGATGGTTAACCTAATGAAGCTGATCCAGAATTTTTGCTCGGCGGAGTCAGAGCCATGTCTCTCTTTTTCTCTCTCTCCCTCTGTGTTTGCGTGCGAGTGTGCATGCATGATTAAATTTTGGCTGAAGAGGGCTTGAGGTTACAGGAATGAAAGTGTGGCAGGCCGAGATAGGGGCACACGAGAAAGAAATCATAGCAAAACAGAGCCTTTTCCTGCCGTGGGTCTGGCCCCGGGCAGGCCTGCTCCATCTCAACTGTACCACTATAGAAAAATCCCCTTTCCTTTGGTGTTAAATAAACCATAATTCCCAGGAGTATATGGTGCTTTTTGGATAAGGTGCTTGAGGCAGATCAAACAGAGCAGGGGACATCTCTGCTGCTGACTTATGCCAGGGCATTTGTTCAAAACTCCATCTCTAGCAAAAAACACATATTGTACTTTGTGCCGCAGCAACGGTACGATCACCTTGTCTGAGGACTTTGGTTTACCAACATGAACCCACACACCTGCTGTAATGCCACGAGGCAGAGGGCAAGGACAGGGCCCAAGGCCAATACCGTATCTACTCCGGGCTTAAAACATTAGAAGGATCCATTCTTTTAATTAAAGGCTTTGGTATGTGTAAATCTTTACAACAGTGCCTGGCACACGATATGTACTAATTACCAGTGCCTGGCACATGATATGTGCTAATTACATGTTAGCTGCTGTGGAGTTGGCCCCATGCATGACAGAATGAAATGCTGCAGCCCGGTCCTGAGCCCTCCCCATGATTGGTTGGGGATCGGACTGTTGTGATCCGCAGGGTTTTCACAGGCTAATTTTAGAAAGTAGATCACCGTGCCTTTCTTCCTAGTCTGTCTTAGTCTAGAAGCTCCACTGAAACCTGTTTAACATCACAGCAACATGCAAGCCTCCACTGACAGACCAGTGGTAGCTGTGCATGAGGTGCAATGGCTGGGAATCAAACCTGGGTCTCCCTCATGGAAGGCAAGAATTCTAGCACAGAATTGTATGCTAGCTATTATTATCATTTTATTATTCTTATTCATTTAACACCTTAGCTGTAGGCCTTACTGTTCTTTTTTTTAAAAAACATACTTTATTGTGCTTTAGGTGAACATTTACCTAGCAAATTAATTTTCCAGACAATGATTCTTACACAAATTGTTTTGTGACCTTGGTTGCAGTCCGCACAGTGTCAGCTCTCTCCCCATTTCCTCCCTGGTTTACCTGTTTCCGTTAGTCTGGTTTCGCCGTCCCTCCTTGTCTTCTCATCTTTGGTTTTGGTCTTGTATAGTAGGTTATCCTAAGAAGCACATTCTTCATGGGTGTTACTGTTTATTTTGTCGCCCTGTCTATTATTTGGCTGAAAGGTGGCCTCCAGGAGTGTCTATAGTTTCAAATTAGAAGGTTGTCTTAGAGCCATAAATGTTTTTGGGGGTTCCTCCAGCCTCTTTCAGACCAGTAAGTATGGGTTTTTTTTTTTAATTTGAATTTTGTTCTACATTTTTTACCCCTTCTAACCAGGACCTTCTATTGTGATTTTGGTCAGAGTGGTTGGTGGTGGTAGCCAGGCGCCATCTAGTTCTTCTGGTCTCAGGTTAGAGGAGGCTGTGGTTCATGTGGGCCATTAGTCCTTTGGACTAATTGCTTCCTTAAGTTTTCAGTTTTTTTCATTCTCCTTTGCTCCAGGCAGGAAGAGACCAATAGTTGCTTCTTAGATGGCTATTCGCAAGCTTTTAAGACCCCAGACACTACTCACCAGGCTAAGATGTAGAACATTGTCTTTATCAAATGTGTTTTGCCAGTTGACCTGGATGTCCCCCAAGACTGTGGTCCTTAGGCTGCATGCCCAGTAGCTCAGTTCCGACGTCTGAGTAGTTTCTATAACTGTGCCCCCTATATGCTCTGTTACATACGTGAGTATACATGCAGCATTTACAAAAAATATGTACGACCATACCTATATATGTACACGGGTGTACTCCTCTATGACCCTCCTCACCTTTTTAGCATACATATTAGCCTATCTATCTACTCCCAAATTATTGATTGTTATTACTGTTGTTGTAGGATTGAATATGTTATAGCATTACTGTACCAAAAAACAAAACAGAGCAAAGAAAAACAACTGCTGTTGAGTCGATTCTGACTCATAGCAACCGTATAGGACAGAGTAGAACTTCCCCATAGGGTTTTCAAAGCTGAAATCTTTATGGAAGCAGACTGTCACATCTTTCTCCCTCGGAGCGGCTGGTGGGTTTGAACTGCTGACCTTTAGGTTAGCAGTTGAATGCTTTAACCACTGCACCACCAGGACTCCTTAGCAGTTACCATAGTTGCCGTTTATTCTTGTATACCTCTCAGTGTCTTCCTTTGCCTTGATTAGGTTGTGCTGTCTTCCCCCATATTGCGTATTGCCTGTCCCTTCAAAAGTAACTCTTGTCTGCTGTCTAGTTAGTGATTCTCCTTCCTTCCCCTCCCATCTCTGGTAATCAAAGAATGCTTCTTTCTGTGTGTGAACCAATTCTCGACTTTTTACAATAGTGGTCTCATACAATATTTGTCCTTTTGTGATTGATTTATTTCACTCAGCATAGCGTCCTCTAGGTTCATCCATGTTGTGAGATGTTTTGCGGATTCATCTTTATTCTTTATCATTGCGTAGTATTCCATTGTGTGTATGTACCATAATTTGTTTATCCATTCATCTGTTGATGGGCACTTAGGTTATTTCCATCTTTTTGCTGTTGTGAATAATGCGCCAGTGAACATGGGTGTGCATATGTCTATTCTTGTGATGGCTCTTATTTCTCTAGGATTTATTCCTAGGAGTGGGATCATATGGTATTTCTATTTCTAGCTTTTTAAGGAAGCGCCATACCGTTTTCCATAGTGGTTGTACCATTTTGCATTCCCACCAGCAGTGTATAAAAGTTCCAGTCTCCCCACAACCTCGGCAGCATTTGTTGTTTTCTGTTTTTTTGATCGGTGCCATTATTGCAGGGGTGAGGTGGTATCTCGTTGAAGTTTTGATTTGCATCTGCCTAATGGCTAATGGGAGCCCTGGTGGTGCAGTGGTTAAGAACTATGTCTGCAAACCAAGAGGTCGGCAGTTCAAATCTGCCAGCCACTCCTTGGAAACTCTATGGGGCAGTTTTACTCTGTCCTATAGGGTTGCTATAGTCGGAATCGACTCGTTGGCAATGGGTTTAGTTTGGCTAGTGATTAGTACGGCTAGTGATTGCGAGCATCTCTTCATGTGTTTGTTAGCCACCTGGAGTGTTTTCTTTGGTGAAGTGTCTGTTCATGTCCTTTGCCCATTTTTTAATTGGCTTGTTTGTCTTTTTGTTGTTGAGATGTTGAAGCTTTCTATAAATTTTAGAGATTAGACCCTTGGCCTTACTTTCTTATAATTCAAAGGTATTTCTTTAATTAACTTAAAGAGCCATGGATTTTTCATTAGCCAGGAAAAGAGACTGACTTGAGAACTGGTTATGGCAACTATGTTACTTTGGATAAGTGAAAATAAGCCTGAGTTTCCTTCCTATAAAATAAAATTATGGTGGTACAGAAAACCCCTAGAATACTTACCTCAGTAAAGGAAAATCACATTTCCCACCTAGTTACTATGTGCTAGGATAGGGGGTACTTCAGATACCTTAAGTTATGTAATCCTCACAATTCACTGCTGGATTCGGTTTCATTAAGAGATTCCGATTCCGATAACCTGAATAACTTGTTAAAAATAGAAATTACTTTCATGTATCGGGCACTTTGTATGTGTCAAGCTCTCTACATACCATGTATTATTTCCTCACGGACACTCTGTAAGATGTATATTATTAACCATATCTATAGATGAGGCAACTGTGGCTCAGAGAGACTCAGTAATTCATTCAAATCATACAGCCGGTAAATGCCAGAGCTAAGACTTGATTGAACTCATGTCTCTTCAACTCTTGAATCCATGCTTACTAGTAAAATAGAGCTGCCTTGTGAGACTGCCTTCCTGTAAGTGATGCTAGTGCTAATCCTACTTGAATGAGTCCAAGATGCACTTGCTTGATAATAAATTCTATTGACACTCTTCAAGAGCTGAGGGAATACAAACTGTCCTAGAGAAAAGCATGCTTCAAAAAGCACAGCTTGCCATATGTGCAGAGGAGAAGAAATTAAGTGAGAAGAAATCAAATTAATGAGCACTTCCAAAGACAAAGTGACAAACGATTTCTAAATTAGAGATGTGATGGGTGCTGGTCATGGAGTGAGAATGTATGCCTGTGTGTTTGGGGGAGGAAGGAAATTTAAAAGAGCAGTTCTGTGGACTCTTGTCTGGTGAGAGGAAAGGGCAAAGACTATGGATCAGACCAGCTTTCTCTCTGATGTTTATGGGCACAGGGCTGAGGGTGGGCAGTGGGAATGGGGAGAACGACCATCCCGTTCATCTCCTGCCACTCCGTGGGCACCGTCATTGAACATCTCTCCCTGGCCTCATATTTGGGAAGGGATTATTTTGGGAACTACATTGGAAGTGGGGGGTGGTAGGATTTTTACTTGTGGTTTGAATTAGAACTCCTGGCTCCTGCTAGTCTGCCTGGGCTCCTGCTGATGAATTGCTTGTAATGAATGTCTATGTCTCCTGGGCTAGACAGCACGGAAGCTCCGATTTGGCCTCTTTTCTTGTTGTGTAACCCCAAGCAAATCGTTCCACCTCACTGAACTCTGAAGATAACAGTGATCACCTCCCTCCCAGGGATCCTGTGAGGAATGGCCAATAAACATGAATATAAGTGCTACATAAATGCTAAGTAATGCCATTCATCCTGCCATGGACAGTGTGTACCTACCCAGTCAGTGACATGAACCCAGGGCTTTAGGAGAGGATGGTCTTGCAGAAACACAGTACAGACCACAAAGCAGACCACGTTAGGGTTCTTGCCCCACGAAGGGCAGACAGATGGGAAGAGAGAAGGCTGAGAAGCCATCATTAACTCTATTGGGCTCTGGAGTCTGTAGCACATACTACTGGGCGCTTCAGTGCCTTTCTATTTAAAAGTCACTTCCTCAAATTGCAAATCCTTACTTGCCTTTATCTTTCTAAACAAAACTTGATTCTGAACTTAGTAAGTTTTGCATATTTCCCTAAGGAAAATTGTGCTAGAAATACAGAAGAAAGATATGGATGTTTTTGTTTTGTTTCTTTTGTTTTTTTTGGTGCCCAGTCTTCCTCTGTGCCTGGTTCAGGCAGAATTGCTCAGCTGTTGGCAGTGATCTGTGAAGCTGCTGGCTACCCTGGGTTCTTAAATGGTTTTGAAAGCTGCTGGAAACTGTTGAAATAGGCAGCAGAAGGCGAACAGCCGTGTTTGCTGCAGGGGAATTTGGGGTTCAAGCTCTTCCTCCACCAGTCACACCTCACCATGGTTTTGGGCAGCGAGACATGCTAATACATGTTAATAGTGAAAAATGTCTTCTCGAGTGGAATTTTGTTATATCAATTTCCAAACATGAGTGGTGAGGTAGTTTCAGCCAAAATATGTGTTCATTCATTCGTTTTGGCAACATGTATAGTTAACTTTTAAGATATGATAAACTATTTCAGTTAACTGTAAGATGTGTAGTTAACTGTTTTAAAATTTTCTGAAAACTTCCTTGTGCTGGTTTCCATGACACCCACTCTCCTGTTCTTTTGTCTGCTTCCATGACTGTTTCTTGTCAGTTTCCCTTTGCTGATTCCTCTGCTGGACCTCTACATTTTGGGTTAACCTGGTGCCTGCTCCTTGGCCCTTTTCTCTTTTGAACCCTCTGCCTAGGAGGTCACTAAATACCGATAACTCCTCCCTTTGTATCTTGACCCTGGCCTCTCCCTTGAGTTTTAGATTCATAAATCCAACTACTGCTTGATTATGTGCTTGAATACCAAATTGGCATTTCCCAATTAACGTGTCCAGAACAGAACTTTGGATTTCTGCTTTTCCAAACTAGCTTCTCTCCCAGTCTTTGCTGTCTTCGTTATGACAGCACCATTCATTGGGTTGTTCATCTCTGGCACTTAGAGCGTATCCTTGATTTCCCCCTTTCCTTTATGCCCCTTACCCAGCACATTGTCAAGTCCTCAGATATATATTATGAAGCCCAACACCTCAATCTGAAGTGCCTCCAGTGTGATTCAAACCATGATGATCTCTTGTCGGGACTATATTGTAATAGCCTCCCGGATGATATCCCTGTACCACTATGTCCTCTACAGTTTACTCTCTGCATAGCACTAGGTAGAATTTATTATTTATGTTTATTCTTTATTTATGTTTTACAGATGAAGAGACTTCATAGAAGTGAGAGACTTGTTTCAGAGCATGCAGGTGTATTGATGGAAGAAGGACTTGAATCCAGTGCTCCATAGTCCTAGAAAGTTAACCATTGAATGATTTTCACCCTATTACCTAGTCATTTAAATTAGAAAGAGTTCAGTTTAAGACTGCTAATAAATGGAGCCCTGGTGGCACAGTAGTTAAGAGCTACGGCTGCTAACCAAAAGGTTGGCAGTTCAAATCCACCAGCCGCTCCTTGGAAACACTATGGGGCAGTTCTACTCTGTCCTGTAGGACTGTTATGGGTTGGAATTGACTTGATGGCAACTGGGTAATATTGGCTAATATTTATATAATGCTTGCTACGTGCTGGATATTGTTCCAAGGGCTTTACATATATTAGACTCATTAAGAGCTCGGCTGCTAACCAAAAGATTGGCAGTTTGAATCCACCAGCCACTCTGGAAACCCTAGGGGGCAGTTCTATTTTGTCCTATAGGGTAGCTATGAATCGATTCGATGGCAGTGGGTTTTGGAATCTTCCAGCAATCCAATGAGCTAATACTATTATTGTTGCTTTTTAAAGATGAGGAAACTGAGGCACAGAAAGATTAAGTGACTTGCCCAAGGTTATATAACTAGTAGGCAGCAGAGGCAGGATTCAAACCCAGGCAGTTGTGCTTTTAATCACTGTGTCACACTGATTCCTCCTTGTCTCACATATGTGTTATTTATAGAGGCCGTGAGTTTTATTCAGCATGATCCAATAGTCTGTTTGGGGGCCCTTATTTTTGTTTTTGGTCATTGGTTATTGTATCCATTAAATGACTTTACTATGATAACAAAAATTATCTGTTACTTTACCAATCATATCCCAGGTACAGCTAGGGGAGAATTGTAGTAGCTTTTAGATTTCTTCTATATGTATGCTGTTTTGGGCCAATATATATACATTAGATGAAGGTTTACAGAACAAACTAGCTTCTCATTGAACAGCTAGTACACATACTGTTTCTGACACTGGTTAACAACCCCATGACTTGTCAACACTCTCCCTGCTTGACCTTGGGTTCCCTATTACTGGCTTTCCTGTCCCCTCCTGTCTTCTAGTCCTTGCCCTGGGCCGGTGTGCCCATTCAGTCTTGTTTTGTTTTATGGGCCTGTCTAATCTTTGGCTGAAGGGCAAACCTCAGGAGTGACTTCAGTACTGAGATAAAAGGGTATCCAGGGGTCGTACTCTCGGGGTTTCTCCAGTCTCTGTCAGGCCAGTTAGGTCTGGTCTTTTTTTGTGAGTTAAAATTTTGTTCTGCATTTTCTTCAGCTCTGTCTTGGACCCTCTATTGTGATCCGTGTCAGAGCAGTCAGTGGTGGTAGCCGGGCACTGTCTAGTTGTTCTGGATTGAGACTGGTGGAGACCGTGGTAGTTGTGGTCCGTTAGTCCGTTGGACTAATCTTTCCCGTGTGTCTTTAGTTTTCTTCATTCTCCCTTGCTCCCGAATGGGTGAGACCAGTGGACTATCTTAGATGGCTGCTCACAGGCTTTCAAGACCCCAGATGCTACTCACCAGAGTAGAATACAGAACGTTTTCTTTATAAACTCTATTGTGCCAGTTGAACTAGATGTTGGGCCAATATTTTTAAGTTTTAGGTGCTATTTACCCAAGGGGCAGGCTAAAAATGACCACCCAAATTGCCTCAAATATTTTCTTATTTGGTAACATTTCCCCACAAGGCTCTGCCCTGAAAGCTACTACTTGAACAGCAAATCCTATCATGTCCCAAAGGGGCTGCTTGCAATTTAAAAAATAGTCGGTCTCTCTTTCTTGCACATTTGCTGTGCTTAGTAGATTTTTTTAGTCAGGGAAAATGTCAAAAAGGATAGGTGATTTGAACTGAGCCTTGAAAAAAGGGAAAGAATTTTGAATACTGAAAAGAGGAGGTTTCACTCACACTGTGGAATACATAGAAACAACACGCCTGTTTGCCATTTCATTTAACAGTTGTGATGCTAACCTCGTAGTCCGTTTATCTCCCAAAGGCAACACATTATATACCTCACCTAGATGATCTGCAACGTAGCATCCCCCAGGAATAGAGTTTTGCTTCCTTTCACTCTTGGACTGCCTCCCTGCCCCCTCCATCTTTGTGAATAATTCTTTGTTGATAAGGGACTCATTATCATCATTGATTAAACTTTACCTTCTCAGTTTGATGTCGGTGCATACCCTGCTCATTTTAATGTGCCTCAAGGCCGTGTTTTAGGTTTACTGTGTTTTAATTTGTCCCCAGATTGTGTTTACCTGGTGCTGATGTAAAGATTGAGGACTCTCCCCGGGCATTTTGTGGCTGACAAAGAGAGTTTGGAGAAGCGTGGATGGCCCTGAAGGGTAAGCTTTGAGACTTGCAAACACACCTCTGCTAGGGAGCAACCTCCCCGTGGCCGCTGCCTTGACACTAGACTCATAAACTAAAGGAGGGAATAAATGTCGATAGTAAAACCTTTAATCTGCTTATATGATTTAACTCAAGCACACGGTTGATGTGTTTTCCTTCTCTCAGTCCTGGCCATTTTTCTCTCCCTGTGGTGTTCTGTTGTTCTGTTGATCTCTACACCTATCAACTTTGTTAGGTTTTTCGTGAGTTCAAAGTTTTATCAAATGTTTATGAATATGATGCTATTTTTGTCATATTTTATTTTGAAATAATTGCACGTTTTATAGAAAAGTTGCCAGAATAGAAGAAGGAACTCCTGTATTCTGTGCTCAGATTGCCCATTTTACCACATTTGCTTTACACGATGCTAATGTGAAATGACTGTTTTTAAATTTCTGAACTCTTGCCAGCTCACTACCTGCTTAGAGCATAGAAATCAAAGAGTGGAGAGTCTCTGTGAATGCAGATGAAAGGAGGGGATCATTAGAGGAAACGGGGGCTTGCAATAACACCCTCTCAGACGCGCGATGGTCCCTCGGCAGGGCTCCTGAAAGATGCACCAGCGACACTCATTTTTTCCGAGGTGCTCAGAATGTGTTACTTTCCAAATAGCCTCAAATGTCCATTTCCATTATAATTTGGTGACAAATAACAGTATTTCTATTTAAGTGGCTAACTGTGATGCAGAAAATAAAGTCGAGCATAGAAGTTATTCTATAACATGGACACGTGCAGTGCGTGGCCTGATGCTGCCATTCAAGACCCCTGTGTGCGGGTTTCTGGGGTCTCCCCGTCAGCCCACAGCCCACGCAGTCACCAGTGGGTCCTTGAGTAGCAGGCTGTCAGACCTTAGCGGTTTGTCCGGATCCCAAGGGTGCTTTTTCACCTGGCCTGGGAGGAAAATGAGTAATGTGATACGAATCGGCAAAAACCGTGATTTTCACTTTAAAAGGGATCTTTTATTCTAGAGCTGAAGCCGGTTGAAATACCCTGAGCCTGGGCCTTTTTATTCAGACAAGAACAACGAGATCAATTTTCAGCAGAAAATGAGGGGAAGGGAGAGAGATGGCAGCTGAGGTAATAGGCTGTAAAGGACAAAGTTTGAAATTAAATATTATGGCTTAAATAGTCCTGTAATTCAAGCTGCTCCTCTCCCCCGCCCCATCTTGTGTTAAAGAAATAAAACAAAAAACTCCTCACTGCAAAATGGAAGACAATCTTTTTCTAATAGAAGAAAATTCTCTCTGCAACATGAATTTGAGCTATAGCTATTTGATTTCTACAGAGAGAAAGAGGCGGAGAAGTGACTGCTGTTTGAAAGGGAATTTAAATAGGCTGTTACGGAGCGAGGACGAAAACTTCGCAGGCTGGCTTATTAGAATTTGCTGTATTTTACCTCATTTTCACTGAGCGGCAGAAGGGCTGTCGAAAGCTTTTAATTTAATTTTTGGGGCAATTAGAGAAAGGCTGAGTGACTTTAGACTGCTCATTACCTTCTGGCGGGCATGAGAGTGCGTACTTTAAATGTTAACACCAGATTATTTACAAATTTCGCTTTGAAATTCAAGGGCAGGGAAGGAACCCTAACTCAATTAACAAAGGCATCAGCCTATGTACACAGCTGGTTTTATCTCTGTAATAGGTCAGTGTCAGAAAAGCAGCATTTCTTAGTCTCTTCCTGGAAAGGACAGATTCTGGGGACCCAGTAAGGCTTAAAGAAAGGAAACAACTTTTAGACATATTTTCCTCCGATATCTTTGGATTTAACTCATGTTGTGATTGGGGTTAGGGATTCCTAGAAGGTCTTGTTTTGCTGTGCTGTTGTGACAGGTTTAATCCGTCACCCTCCCTGAAATGAATGAGTCACCGCCTCCTTTAGAAGTATCTGGAAGACTCTGATACTGGTGATTTCAATATCACATATAACAAGGTGTCTTGGGTGGTTCTGCAAAATGAACGCACCTAGATGGAAGCGGATTCACGGTCATTTCGTTTTCTGGCAGTAATGGCTGACTACCTTCTTGATCAAGGAACACAGGCTAACCTGAAAATTCTAAAAACATTTGCTGAATGTCCTGCCTTAAATATTTGTGGCGTTATCTAGAAGTCTCTGTTTGTTAAAGGTCTTTTAGGTAAAAGTAATAAACATTAAACCCGTTGCCGTCGAGTCGATTACGACTCATAGAGACCCTATAGGACAGAATAGAACCACACCATAGGGTTTCCAAGGAGCAGCTGATGGATTCGAACTGCTGACCTTTTGATTTAGCAGCCTAGCTCTTAACCACTGAACCACCAGGGCTCCAGTAAACATCAATACAGCCTATTTTAAGCAACAAAACTGCCTAATTTAAGGGGACTTTGGAGCATTCACTGAGTACAGAAATGAGCACACCAGCATAGCCCCTTGGACAGGTGCCAGGACCCCTGGAGGGGCCTCTGTAGCAGGAGTACTTGGCCCTTCCTTCTGAGTGCTAGCATTAATGTGACTGTCTCTAACCTTAGACCCTGAGCCTAATTCCTAATACCAATTCCTGGGAGGGAGAATTTGGTTCCTCCACCTTCCATCAGGTGTGTTCCTTCAGGATCTATCAGCTACTTTGTGGGGCAGGGAGAGTCATGTAGCAAAGACAAGTTGACTGGCCACTGCTCCCACGTGGAAATGTCTAGAGAAGGTGGAAGCCTCTGAGATGGGAAACTCCTTAAGAGTTGTCTGCTATATCTGACTAGTCTTTGTGTGTAGGAGAAGCAATTTGTGATTTAAAATCCCAGCAGACTGTAGCCACTTTTGAATCCTAAGGAAGTGGCAGAATTTCTCTGGAATAGATGAACCGTTTAGCTGTGAAACAAAGATAAGCTTCACGAAATTGTTTGGAAAGCATAAGAATGAGAAAAAGAGCTGAAGTGTCTTTATGAAGCAAATGAGAATTTGAGGTTGCAGGGACTGGAAAAAGGAAGAGGAGCTCAGTTACAACAGGAAAGCGAATAATTTACATGGCATCACGGACCATGAGCATGGCTGAGGGGTATTTACAACATGGGTATCTTCTATCTGGTTTTGCATGGAACCCTGGTGGCACAGTGGTTAAGCGCTTGGCGGCTAACTGAAAGGTCAGTAGTTGGAACCCACCAGCTGCTCCGCAGGAGAAAGATGTGGCTCTGCTTCTGTAAAGATTACAGCCTTGTGAACCCTAAGGGGCAGTTCTAGTCTGTCCTACAGGGTCACTACGAACTGGAATCGAGCCGACAGCAGTGGGTTTGGTTTGGTTTTGCCTTATGCCCAGTTTTTCATCTAGCTTGCTGTATAGTGCTGCAAAGTAACCTTCCTGTCCTTCCCCAAAACTCGGTGGAGGTCTGAGCTGTGCCTAGTTCAGTTAGTATTTCAGGCAGGGAAGGAGCTGATGGTTGAAGTACAGTAAAACCTGCAAAAGCCAGAACCTGTGCAAGGGGGAAGCCTGCCAGAGAAAGACAACGCAAGTATTTCCCACTAATAGAGAATGATAGAAAAGTGGTAAGACTGCATCCTGTCAAAGGCTGAAAACTCGAAAGACGGGTAAAAGCAAGGCTGTCCCACCGAGTTCTAGCTCTCACAGTTTTCACTGTAGTATAAAAGGCATTATGAATTGAATTGTGTCCCCCAGAAGTGTGTTGAATTCCTGGCCCTTGTACCTGTGGATGTAAACCTGTTCGGAAATAGTCTTTCTGTTCTGTTAATGAGGCTGTACTAGTGTAGGGTGGCTCCTAACTCTAACCACCTTTGAGTTACAGAAAGACCAGAATAGACACAGAGATGTATACGCACACATGGGGGAAGACAGATGCCTTGTGAGGATTGTCTGCAAGCCAAGGAACGCCAGGGAATGCCTGGAGGCACATAGCTGAGATCCTGATTTGGACTTTTAGCCTCCAGAACCATGAGGAAATAAATTTCTGTTTTTTAAAGCCACCTACTTGTGGTATTTGTGTTAGAGCAGCATTAGGTAACTAAGACACGGGGTATAGCGAAATGATCTGTTCAGCCCACCAGATGGCATTCACAAGGAGCTCTGAAGCCAGAGCCAAAGAGGGGAAATAAAAATGCTCCCCTCTGCTTCTCTGCGCACCTCGAGAAATTGTCCTTCATGGGTGGGGTAGACGTGTAAACTGCACTCATTTGAATTTCAAAAGACAGGCCAACTCTGAGTATTGGGACACAAGAGTAACAACAATAAATATGTTGAAACAATGTGAATGTGGACATATATGGAATTTTTAGGTTGTCCTTTATAGGTTTCGCCTTAAACCTAAAACCAGTTTTTCCCCAAGGGAACATGGCGTGCATGTTCTATGTATTATCATAGTGGGAGTGAAGGGTTGGTGAAGCTTCAAAATGTGTACTTTTACCGGGCAAATGGTTCACTGTGAAGAACCTTCCCTGTCTGTTTCTGACGTTGCCCTGTTTTAACACTGTCACTGCCTTCCCAGAAGGAGGAGAAAGAGGGGTGATTCCTGCTAGTTACCTGGCTTTGTCCTTCTGTCTGACATAAACTCAGAGCAGGAGTAAAATAGGCCTGTAGGAAATTCACGTTAAGAAGTGGTTCTGAAAAAATGCTTTGCTTCATCAGTTTTCAATTTTTCATTCTATGGAAGACATTGATAAAATTCTAGGTGCCATTTTTAAAGTGCCTAGAGAACTAGGCTAGTTTCTCCAAGATGATGAGCTCCTTTGATTGATGTCTTCATTGATTCACTCATTCTTTTATCAAGCATGTATTTAATGCATAGAATGTTATAGGAAGATGCTGGGTACTGAGTATATAAAACGGCGGACATGTAAAGAAGGTACAGGTAGTCCTCGACTTATGACGTATGCAAGTTACAACAAACCACACTTATGACCATCAGTTTTTTTTTGGAATATCTTTTCATTAGTGATATGTACTATATATAATGTGGCAGTGTGTAATTTGCTGATGTTATCATTCTCAGATGTAATGTTTCCAACCCCTAAAGACAAATAAAGATTGGATTTATAAAGATACTGATAATAATAATGAAAACTAAAAAAAAAA
>NW_004444025.1:4993427-5017354 GCF_000243295.1 Trichechus manatus latirostris
TAAAGATCTAAGAAGTAAAAAAAAAAAAAAAAAATGAGGTATTTGACTTACGTCAGAACTGGCTTATATGGAGTAGTCATCGGAACAGAACCCTATACTAAGTTGGGGACTGCCTGTAATACCGGGGTATGAACGAGATCTGTTCCGAACTGCATCTTTAAAGAATTTGTAGGTAAAGTCAGAACAGATGCATGTGGTAATTATTTAACCTTACTTTAGTGCAAGAAGGAGCCCTGGTGGCATAGTGGTTCAGAGCTTGGCTGCTAACTAAAAAGTCAGGAGTTCAAATCCACCAGCTGCTCCTTGGAAACCCTATGGGGCAGTTCTACTCTGTCCCGTAGGGTCGCTAGGGGTCGAAATTAACTTGATGGCAATGGGTTTGGTATTAGTGCAAGAAAAGGCTTGAAGACTTTTCAATGATTTAAAAGCTGCACTTTAAGCAAGTGAAAGTGATTGTGAAGAAGAATTTGTTGTGGCTAAGAGTTGGTTCAATCTTTTCAAAGTGAGGGCAAATTTACATAACACTAGAGGGCAAGTCGGAGTTGCCTTTAAACCGTGAACTGCCTGTGTTGAGACAGGAGCACCCGCAGGAACACAGAGAGCAGGACCGCCCAGCGTATCCCGCGTGCTCTCGGGGTCATGCTGCCGGTTCTCTAGCAGCTAACAACCAGGTGGGCACAGGACTAGATGGTGCAAGACGAGGGAATTTCAGCCCTGCGTTGCCTCCACTTCTTTCTTACCACCTAGCGAAAATGGATCCTTATTTCTTACTGCTTCCAGGCCCCTATGTCATTCCTTTCAAGAAACTGTTTTTATTCCTGGAACTTGTTACATTCGGTTTGTGGTTTCTTATTTGTTTTGTAATTTTTTCCCCAGCATTAGGCCTTAGGCTTCTGACAACTAGGTACAGCATTGAGTCAACAGAAAATGGTGTTTTGAGTTTCAGATGAACCTTTGAAACACAATCTCTTTTATGTTGGGATTTTCTGCATGGGTGAAAAACATTTTAAATATGAATTCCTGGTCATTTGGATAAATTTCAAGGACAACCAATAGAAGTATAACTGTAGCTAGGAAAAAAAAAAAGGTTTTTACCCTTAACTTGAAAAGCCCATAATACCACATTCCGACTCTCTTATTACTGTTATTGTGTGCCATTGAGTGGATTCAATTCAGTGCCACCCTATATGACAGGGTAGAACTGCCCATAGAGTTTCCAAGACTGTAATCTTTACGGGAGCAGATCCTCAGGTCTTTTCTCCCGCAGAGCCTCTGGTGGGTTGGAACTGCCAACCTTTTGGCTAGCAGCTGAGTGCTTAATCATTGCATAACCAGGGCTCAAACTATTACTAACCAAAAACCAAGCCAAAGCCATTGCCGTGACATTGATTCCGACTCACAGTGACCCTATCAGACAGAGTGGAACTTCCCCATAGGGTTTCCAAGGCTGTAGTCTTTATGGAAGGAGACTGCCACATCTTTCTCCTGTGGAGCAGCTAGTGGGTTCCAACTGCTGACCTTTCGGTTAACAGCTGAGCACTTAACCAACGCGCCACCAGGGCTTCTCATCTTATTACTCGTTACCTTAATTCCTTGTATGTATCTTATGTTGGAAGACAGACATTATTGAGTAATGCATTGAACACTGGTTTTAAAAGTCTACCCACTTTGTTTCTGAAACGACAAACTTCTCTTTGGGGTAGTAACAAGTCGGTTAGTTTTCTGGTTCAGATCTCAAATGAAAATAATAACTAAATTCTGTATTGTCATTTGAGTTAGGCTATTTTAGTAGCAGTAAAATAATCTGACTCATGTCGTTTGTAGTGGATGCTGTGGTGTGCCACATACAGCACCCCCATAGGACCAAGAGTCAGGTTTCCCCAGCCACTGGGAGTGTTGGCTACCTAGGGCTCATAGCTGAGTCCCTTCCTAGGAATTGCCCTCAGCAGAAGAGAGCTGCATCACCTCTTCCCTGTATCTCTTCACTGGTTGAGGTGGATGTCAAATTGTCCAGCTAGTTTACCTCAATTTGCAACAACTCTGAAGGGCTACCTGTGGCAAAGAACAAAATACCATTCAAAAAATATCTCCTGGCATGCTGCTGGGCCCTGGTAGAGATGGAGTGTCTGAACCTGGCATCAGGAGCTGGGTGTGGTCAGACCCGTGAAATCATTGCTGGACAGGATCAGCAACAATCTTTCAGAAGATGAAAAGTGATACATCCAAGATGAGGCGTGAGCAGGGCCGTGGGGCACAAGTCAGCTGCATGAGCAGGTGGCCTAGAAGCCCGTGTCACCCACCCCCGGCCCCCATCTTTCACCTCACTCCTATGGTCATGTGGAGGATCTTTTATGACCGGCTAATTGAGAAAGAGAAAGGCTAGCTCGTTTTATAGAGAAAGTGGCTTAGTACCTGGATGTCAGCTGAAAATCGACTGCTGCTTTATGACAGCAGCACTCAGGTGTGGCCCCGAGAGAGCAGTGAAGGGACATCCCCTCAGTGGTCAGAGCTTGTGTGACGAGAGAAATGGTCTCTGGTAGGGGTATGCATAGACTTCCGAGTAGTGGTGAATGGCTTCCTGCTGAAGCAGGTGCTGTGAAGGAGAAAGCTTGGAAAATCAGGGACAAGGAGATCTGGGCATGTGGGAGGAGGCACAGAGTACAAAGATCCTTGTATTCTATGCTAATGCCTAGTAGACAACATGCACCAAAGAAGAGACTCTAACAACCAAGTAGACAGAATAGCTTACTAGCCCGTGTCAGCCAGGCTGTGTCATCTGCTACCCTGTGCTGGCACAACGGAGTAGCCATTGTAACAGGAGTGACGGCTGTTCATGGTCCCCAAAGCATGTGCTGCCACTCACAGAGGTTGATGGAGCTACAACTTCTGCCAAATGTCCAATATGCCAGTCACAGAGATCAACACTGAGCCCCCAGTATAGCACTGTCTCTCCAGTAGACCAGTAAGCCACGTGGTGGCAGGTTCATTACATTGAACTTTTTCCACCATGGAAAGGGTAGCTTGACTGGAGATGACACATATTTTAGGTACAAATTTGCTTTTCTTGTCCTTAGGGCCTCATTATATGAGGGTTTATATAATGTTCGATCCACCAACATGGTAGCCCATATCACATCACCTCAGATCAAAGGATCCACTTTATAGTAAAGGAGATGGATAGTGGGCATATTGTCCTTTAACATACATAACCATACCACCCACAGTACCTTGGCCTGATAGATTGATGGAATGGAAGTCGGAAGGCTCAGCAGAGGTGCCAGCTTGAAGATGAAACCCTTGGAAGATAAAGCAGTATTCTCCAGGCTGTGTTATATACCACAAATCAATGACTGATCTGGAAAGTAGTCATGGCCCTGTTTACTATAACTCTCAGTGATCCACGTAGATAACTTGTGCTTCCTGTTTTTGCAGTTTTAGGCACTGAATACTTCCATCAGGGGACACAAGAAGAGCTCCATTAAACTTTCAGCTACACCTGGCTTCTGGTCACTGTGGGCTTCTTGAGTTAATAGACCAAAAGACAAGGAGAGGAATCATCATATTGGCAGAGTAATTGCCTTTGTTTATCAAGAGGAGGTAGAGCTGCTGTTACAGGGTAGTGACAGGGAAGAAGATATTTAATACTCAGATGCTCCACAAAGTTATCTCTTGATACTCCCCCATTCAGTTTTAGTGACAGATAGGCAAGTGCAGATCCCTCAGGGATGAGGGTGTGGGTCACTTCAAGAGGTAAGGTATTTAGAACACAGAATTGTGAGATAAGGAAGATGCTGAGTATCAGTTCGGACATTAAGACCAGCTGCCTTGGTGGCTGTAATTTGTTCTTCTAACCTTCCTTTTAACTTTCCCCAACAAAAAAGGTCAACTAAAGTGAAGGAGTTCTTCCCAGATGTGGTGAACTTATTATATGATGCAGGTAGATCTATATGGTACAAAGTCTGTGGACTTTAGTGGATGCTGTTGTATGCTGCCCAGATACTGTTTCAGAACTGAGACACTCATTCAGTAACTGCTAGGAGTATTGGCTGATGATGAGTCACAGCTGAACCCCTCTCTGGGACTCTTCCTTGCAAAAGGGAACTGCCTTGCCCAAGTTACTCCCCCTCCCCAGGACAGCCTTCACCAGATGACCGGTCCATGTAGGGCTTATAAAGGCCCAGGCCCCTTTGATTCTGAAAGACCAGCCCAGCACCAGAGCTCCTCATGAAATTGGATGAGGCTTCTAATACAACTGCGTTGCTGTTCAACTTCTTACTCTGCCCAATCCTGCTTCTTCCATTTCTTCAGAGGTGCCATTTGTGAGAGTACTCTCCAATAAACCTCTTGCATACAGATTCCACTACATCACATATTTCTCTAGGAACCTGACCCTGACCTGAGGTGATTTCAAGGGTGCACACAGCCCAAACCCAGGAAAAGCTGAACTCTCTCTATCCAGGAAGTCGAGGAATCATAGTAGAGTGGAGCCGTGGCCCTTGAAAGTAGAGGATTTGATCTTCATTTCAGGGACTTACCTTATGTAACTTAACTATGTGACTTAGCTAGTTGGGTCTGCTCTTCTCTGCATCTGTTTGCTTCCATCTGCTAGATTTTTCTTCTTTTTTTTTTTTTTATTGTGCTTTAGGTGAAAGTTTACAGCTCAAGTTAGTTTCTCATATAAAAATTTATACACATATTGTTATGCTACCCTAGTTGCTATCCCTATAATGTGACCACAAACTCCTCCTTTCCACCCCATATTTCCCATGTCCATTCAACCAGTTCCTGTCCCTTTCTGCCTTCTCATCTTGCCAGTGGACAGGGGCTGCCCACTTAGTCTCATGTATCTACTGGAACTAAGCATAGTCTTCATGAGTATCATTTTATGTCTTATAATCCAGTCTAATCTTTGTCTGAAGAGTTGGCTTTGGGAATGGTTTTAGTTCTGAGTTAACAGAGAGTCCGGGGGCCATGTCTTCTAGGGTCCTTTCAGTCTCAGTCAGACCATTAAGTCTGGTCTTTTTGCTAGAATTTGAGCTCTGCACCCCACTTTTCTCATTCTCCACCCCACTTTTCTCATTCTCCATCAGGGACTCTGTTGTGTTTCCTGTCAGGGCGGTCATTGGTGGTAGCCGGGCACCATCTAGTTCTGGTCTCAGGCTGTCCATCTGCTAAATTCTTTATAAACTCCTCGGTCAAATGGTATAAAGAGAAACCTGATTGGCTCAGCAAGTAACTACCCTTTCTGTATAGACTGATCCTTCTACTTTTCCTAACTGAGCAATGCCAGTTAATGGGTGCTGCTTTCAGGATATGTGATTGCTTTTGGTCCCTTCAGTGTGGGCAGGATTGAGTGCCATCATCAGGCATGAAATGCATGCCTACATTTCCCTTCGGAGAGCCCAGGAATGGGAGGCACTGTGAAGGATGTCCGGTATGTTTCTCAACAAATAACTTAGAATCTTTTTTTTATTCATTAAAGAAAACAAACATTTTCCCCCTGAACATTTATATTCCCATTGTTGTGCTTTCTTGCTTACCAGATTTTGGATTTAAGTAGACCCTTATTTGGATATCATATTCACTATTTGCTGTATTATCTATTCTTCTGTTCTCCTTTATGAAATGTTATTGTTGTTAGGTGCTGTTGAGTCAGTTTTGACTCATAGCGACCCATGTACAACAGAATGAAACACTGCCTGGTCCTGCACCATCCTCACAATCGTTGTTATGCTTGAGCCGATTGTTGTAACCATTTTGTCAGTCCCTTTCATTGAGAGTCTTCCTCTTTTTCGCTGACCCTCTACTTTATCCAGCATGATGTCCTTCTGTTTATAAAGTAGGTATGTAAATATCTAACTAATGGAAGTGTTGTGATGAGTAAATAAATAATGGAAGGAAAGCATCCAGCACAATGCTTGGCGTATAGTAAGCCCTCAACAAATCATAAGGGTGGTGGATTATTGTAGTTTTTATTTGTATTTCTTGCCATCCTTTAGTCTGGGAGTTTTTTTTTTTTTCATTTTAATTATATTTGAGTGGTAAACTTTTGACACTTCTTGCAAGGAGAGAAATTTGCCTTGGAAGCTGTCAGTCAGTTATTTTCCATCTCTATGCTCTTAGGTCCATAGTCTATGTTTTTCAATTTCTAGGAGTTAAACTAGGACACCAAAATCTTGTTAGCATAGTAAATAGTTCCAAGCCTTTTGGTTCTATTTGGGTAAGTGATTTATGATCCATTTTATTTGATAGTCCCAACATAGCCTATGAGGTACATGATCATTTTTATTTTTACTCAGTAGATTGTTTTTAATTAGCTTACGTAAGTCCATGCAGCCTCAAGAAGGTTAGGGTGGTGCTTAAATTCAGTTCCTTCAAACCCCAGAATTTCACCTGTTCTTCTGGGCCCTGCTGTTTCTCTAGATTACTGTGTTTTTGACATGCTTATAGATGTAAGCTATTGTTCCAAAGGAAAAAGCAAAGGAAGCCATATGACATTTTAAGAAAAAGAAGTTAAATCAAGCAAGACCCCATAAGCTAAGCTTTAAATTACATTTATTTATTTTTTTAGTTTTAGTTTATGGATGTCACTTTCTTGAGTTTTCCTCACATGTTCCGTATTTTTCATTTGTAAAGTCATTGTCAGACCACTCAAGTAATTTTAATTTTTAATATTTGACTTCTTATAAATTGACTATTCACCAAAAGGTTATGAAACACTTTTTTTTTTTTTTTTGGCAAGCCCTTATCTTCTGCTTTCAGGACAATGTCAAAATACACTGTTCTCAGCTTCTATTAAAGAAAATGAGAGAATTAGAGAAATAATGCATTTGGAAATGCTTCTAACACTATATAATGCTGTGCAATTTTAAGATCTTAAAATGAAGCCGTGGCTCTTCAGAAGACCAGGACAAGGGATTTTCTGGAAGCAGTTTTTAGAGGTAGGAGGCAAACTTTTAAAAAGTCAAGGAATTTGATGAAAAGGTGGAAGCCTTTGCCCCAACTCTTTCCATTTCCTCTCCTGAGATCCAGAGGCAGCCCCTTTCACCACTTTGACCTCCATATTTCTAATACGTACATATTGTTTCTTCTTGATTATTTCCAATTTTAGGCGTTATCTAATGAAGTCAACTTTATTAACTTTTTAGAGATGCCCATTAGTTACCTTTATTGTGTAGAAAATTATCCCAAGGCTTGTTGTTGTTGTTAGGTGCCCTGGAGTCGGTTCTGACTATAGTGACCCTATGTACAACAGAATGAAACACTGCCCGGTCCTGCCCCGTCCTCACGATTGTTGCATGTTTGAGCCCATTGTTGCAGCCACTGTGTCAATCCATCTCTTTGAGGGTCTTCCTCTTTTTTCACTGAACCTCCGCTTTACCAAGCATGATGTCCTTCTCCAGGGACTGGTCCCTCCTGATAACATGTGCCAGGTATGTGAGATGAAGTCTTGCCATCATCCCTTGCGAGGAGCACTCTGGCTGTACTTCTTCCAAGACAGACTTGTTTGTTCTTCTGGCAGTCCATGGTATATTCAGTACTCTTCACCAACACCGTAATTCAAAGACATCAATTCTTCTTCGGTCTTCCTCGTTCATTGTCCTGCTTTCCCATGCATACGAGGCGATTGAAAATACCGTGGCTTGGGTCAGGTGCACCTTAGTCCTGAGAGTGACATCTTTGCTTTTTAACACTTTGAAGTGGTCTTTTGCAGCAGGTTTGCCCAGCGCAACATGTTGTTTGATTTCTCGACTGCTGCTTCGTGGGCCTTGATTGTAGAGCCAAGTAAAATGAAATCCTTGACAGCTTCAGTATTCTATCGTGATGCTGCTGACTTGTGAAGATTTTTGTTTTCTTTCTGTTGAAGCACAATCCACACTGAAGGCTGTAGTCTATGATCTTCATCAGTAAGTGCTTCAAGTCCTCTTCACTTTCAGCAAGCAAGGTCGTGTCATCTTTATATCATAGGCTGTTAAATGAGTCTTCCACCAGTCCTAATGCCCCATTCTTCTTCATATGGTCCAGCTTCTTGAATGTTTTGCTCAGCATACTGATTAAGTAAGTATAGTGAAAGGATACAACCCCAATGGACACCTTTCTTGATTTTAAGCCACATGGTACACCCTTTTTCTGTTCCAATGACTGCCTTTTGGTCTATGTATGGATTCCTTGTGAGCACAATTAAGTGTTCTGGAATTCCTATTCTTCGTAATGTTATTCATATTTCGTTATGATCCACACAATCGAATGCCTTTGCATAGTCAATAAAACACAGGCTAACATTTTTCTGGTATTCTCTGCTTTCAGCCATGATCTATCTGACATAAGCAATGATATCTCTTGTTCCACGTCCTCTTCTGAATCCGGCTTGAATTTCTGGCAGTTCCCTGTTGACGTACTGCTGCAACTGTTTTTGAATGATCTTCGGCAAACTTTTACTGGCATGTGATACTAATGATATTGTTTGATAATTTCTGAATTCGGTTGGATCACCTTTGTTTGGAATGGCAAAAATATGGATCTCTTTCAGTCAGTTGGCCAGGTAGCTGTCTTCCAAATTTCTTGGCATATATGATTGGGCACCTCCAGTGTTGCATCTGTTTGTTGAAACATCTCAGTTGGTATTCTGTAAATTCCTGGAGCCTTGTTTTTCGCCAGTGCCCTCAATGCAGCTTGAACTTCTTCCTTCAGTACCATTGGTTCTTGATCACATGTTACCTCTTGACATGGCTGAAAGTCAACCAATTCTTTTTGGTATAGTAACTCAGTATATTCCTTCCATCTTCTTTTGATGATTCCTGTATCATTCAATATTTAGCTCATAAAATCCTTCAAAATTGCAACTTGAGGCTTGAATTTTTTCTTCAGTTCTTTCAGCTTGAGAAATGCTGAGCATGTTCTTCCCCTTTGATTTTCTAATGCTAGATCTTTTCACCTTTCGTTATAATACTTTACTTTGTCTTCTTGAGCCGCCCTTTGGAATCTTCTGTTCAGCTCTTTTACTTCATCATTTCTTCCATTCACTTTATGTACTCTATGTTCAAGAGCAAGTTTCAGAGTCTTTTCTGACATCTGTTTTGGTCTTTTCTTTATTTCCTGTCTTTTTAATGACCTCTTGCTTTCTTCATGTATGATGTCCTTGATGTCATACCAGAACTCGTCTGGTCTTCAGTGTTTAGTGTTTGATGCATCAAATCTATTCTTGAGATGGTCTTCAGATTCAGGCAGGATATACTTAAGGTCGTGTTTTAGTTCTCATGGACTTATTTTAATTTTCTTCAGCTTCAACTTGAGCTTGCACATGAGTGATTGATGGTCTGTTTTGCAGTCAGCCTCTGGCCTTGTTCTGACTGGCAATATTGAGATTTTCCATCATCTCTTTCCGCACATGTAGTCAGTTTGATTTCTGTGTTTTCTGTCTGGAGAGGTCCATGTGTATAGTCACTGCTTATGTCATTGAAAAAAGGTATTTGCAATGAAGAAGTTGTTGGTCTTGCAAAATTCTATCATGCAGTCTCTGGCATCATTTCTATCACAAGGCCGTATTTTCCAACTATGGATCTTTCTTCTGTGCTTCCAACTTTTGCATTCCAATGACCAGTAATTATCAATGCATCCTGATTGCATGTTTGATCAATTTTGGACTGCAGAAGTCGGTAAAAATTTTCGATTTCCTTATCTTTGGCATTAGTCGGTGTATAAATTTGAATAATAGTCATATTAACTGGTCTTCTTTTAGGCAAATGGATATTATCCTATCACTGACAGCATTGTACTTCAGGATAGATCTTGAAATGTTCTTTTTGATGATGAAGGTGATGCCATTCCTCTTAATTTGTCATTCCCAGCATAGTAGACCATATGATTGTCTGATTCAAAATGGCCAACACCAGTCTATTTCAGTTCACTAATGCCTAGAATATTGATGCTTATGTGTTCCATTTCATTTTTGATGACTTCCAATTTCCTAGATTCATACTTCATACATTCCACATTCTGATTATTAATGGATGTTTGCAGCTTTTTCTTCTCATTATGAGTCGTGCCAAATCAGCAAATGAAGATTCCAAAGATATACTCTATCCACGTCATTAAGGTCAGTTTTACTTTGAGGAGGCAACTCTTCCACAGTCGTATTTTGACTGCCTTACAACCTGAAGGGCTCATATTCTAGCACTGGAGCAGACAGTGTTCTGCTGCTATTCATAAGGTTTTCACTGGCCAGTTTTTTTAGGAGCAAATCACCAGGCCCTTCTTCCTAGTGTGTCTTAGTCTAGAAACTCCGCTGAAACCTGTCCACCATGGGTGACCCCACTGATATTTGAAGTATATGTGGGGATCCCAAGACTTAGAGGCTTAAAACCACAATGATTTGTTTTCTCACTGTTTTGGTGGGTCAAGAATGTGAACTCAACTTTGCTAGGTACCTCTAGCTCAAGGTGTCTCTCAAGAAGGTGTAGTCAAGCTGTTTTCTGAGGCTGCAGTTTTGTCTGAAGATTCATCTAAAAGAGGATCGAATTCCAAGCTTACTCAGGTGGCTCTTGGCAAAATTCAGTTCCTTGCAGATTGTTGCACTGAGGCTCTAGTTTCCTTGCTGACTGTTGGCTGGAGACCTTCTTCAATTTCTTGCCAAATAAGTCTCTCAATAAGGCATCTCACAATATGGCAGCTGGCTTCCCTCAGAGTGAACAAGGGAGAGGACAAGGGAGACCACCCATTCTCAGTCTTTTTATAACCTAATCTCAACAGTAGCATCTCATCACTTCATTCATTCAGACTCATCAAGTCCAACTCAGGGATTATTGGCAGCCATTTTAGAGGCTGTATTCCAAAGTTCATCTTCTGGTTCCTGATAATTCATGCCCATCCCACATGTAAATACATTCACGTTTTACCAATATCTCCCAAAGTGTCATCTTATTGTAACATTGGCTCAGTATCCAGGATATTATTAAATCAGATGTAGGTGTGTATGGGATTACTCAGATATAGCTTGTCAGCTACACATCTCCTCAATCTGTAGATCTGCAAAACTAAAGAGAGATGTTATATACCTAATCTACAATGGTGGGGCAAGCATAGACTATCTGTTATAAACATTTCTGTTCAAAGAAGGGAGAAGTGGGAGGTATATAGGAGTTACTGATCCACAGAAATTCTGAAATACAACCAGGAAAACGTTTGAAGTTTCTTAAATAGGTCTCAAGGCCTGCGATAATTACCCATGGCTTTCAGCTCTGCTCTCTGGGCTTCTCCTTCCACTCTCTTATTCATCCTTAATTTTTAATGAAAGGTAGCATGTGCTTGCATCTGACTAGTTTTCTCAGCCTGCTTCTTTCCAGTAGAATTTTGGTTTGATAGCTTTTTTACATTTTTACAGTGTCTGAACCTTTCAATCTGAGCTGGTTGTATTTCTTCTGAGATAATTCTCTCAAAAACTAGGTGGATTTCTTGTGAATATCATTGGTGTTCACTGCATTAGAGAAAAGTCATACCCACATGTATCTTCAAGATAAGCCCTTAAGCTTACTGAAAATCCTATTGTTTTATTGAGAGGAGATATGAGACACAAACTTTTTAGAGGAACTGTCATTTGACTGAAAGGTACTCTGCGGTACCACCTTTGATCTTTCTGTGGTTCAACAAGAATTTCATTGTCACAACTTCCGCTTCATCTTTGAACCATGTTTTCCTGGAAGTGTTCTGAATTTGTTCTTTTCTCTGGAGTCATTTTTTAAATTTTATCATTGTTTGCCAACTGGAGAGGCTGATAGCTTTTTTTTTAATTTTTTAAATTGTGCTTTAGGTAAAGGTTTACAGAACAAATAGTTTCTCTTTACACAGTCAGTACGCCTATTATTTTCTGACATTGGTTAACAACCCCACAACATGTCAACACTCTCCCTCCTAGACCTTGGAGGAACTTTTTTCTTTTTTGGTGAAAATATACGTAGCCAAAGGTACACCATTTCAAAAATTTCTACATGTACAATTCAGTGACATCGATTACGTTTTTCCAGTTGTGCTGCCATTCTCACTATCGAGGCTGATAGTTTTATAAAACTATTGAGTCCTGGCTGTTTAATGTTTAACAGTCTTTCCCTTAGTTTTTGTCTCTCTGCTTGTATTTTATTATAGCAGCAGGAAGAAACCAGGTAGTACTTTTAACACTTTAGTTGGAACTCTCCTTAGCTAGACCACTCAGTTCATTAGATTTTCTGCTTTCCATATAACTATAGGTGATTGTGTTGCTAAGCATTCAGTCACTGCATAACAAGCTCTCCCTTCCTTTAGTTTCCAGTAACATTTCCCTCACGTTCCTGTGAGCTTTCACCTGCAGCTCCTCAAAGTCCAAAAGTCTATGAACAGTGTCATCAGTGCACTTTAACCTTTCATTAAGACTCTCTTCAAGTCCTTACAACTTTTCAAGCTTTTGTCCACTGTCTGATTTCAAAACCACTTCCACATTTTAGAGTTTTTGTTATAATAGCACCTACTTCCACTCACCAAAAATTTATCCCCAGATTTGGCATCTTAAAACCATAAACATTTAATATCTCATATTTTTTGCACATTAGGAATCTGGATGTGGCTTATTTGGATGCCTCTGGCTCAGGGTCTCCCATAAAGCTGCAGTCAAGGTATCGGATGGGGCTGCAGTCATCTCAAGGCTCAGCTAGTGAAGAATCTGATTCCAAACCTACTCACGCGGTTGATGGCACAGTGTTGTTTGTTAGTCTTTTACTTTCTTCTTCTGTCTTAACTGAGCACTTTTCATATTACATTTATCTCCACTTACAAATTATTATTAACACCTCTTTGCTTTATATTTCTAGTGTTTGCTGTAGGATTTACTCTTTTCGTCTTTAATGTATTATCAGGTAATATTATAACACTTTATATATAATGTCAGAACCTTAAACTATATTCTTCCATTTTTATTCTCCCATCCTTTGAGCTATTGCTGTTATATGTTTTACTTTTCCATATGCTATAAAACCCCATAATATATTGTTATCCTCTTTTTTTCTTTGAACAGTAAATTCTATTTCAAAGAAACTGAAAAATGAGAAAAATGTTTTTGACATTTATTCACATATTTACCGTTTCTGTCACCCTTCATTTCTTTGTGTTGATCCAAGTTTCCATCTGGTATTATTTTCTTTCAACCTGAAGAGCTTCTTGTAAAATTTCTTCTAGTGCAAGTCTGCTGTGTAAGAATACTCCCAACTTTTATTCGACTGATACTATTTATGTCAACCCATTTTGTTTTGTTATTATTTAAACTATTACAAAAATAACTTCTGTAAACTCAGTCCAGGAGCTCATGGGTTAAAAGCATCAAATAATACATAATTACATTGAGAAATATTAACATCATTCTTCACACAAATGCCCAGTAACATTCCCTTCCCCATAGATAACCATTCTTACCAGTTTGACATGTGACATTCTAGACTATGCATTTCCTAATATATATGTTTGAGTGGAAGTGTTTTTCTCTCTAAGCAATTTTTATCAATATTGATAAATAAAAAGTTCTAATGAGAATCATGCTTAACATTCACACATAATATTCTGTGAGATTTTTACTTAATAATATACCTTTTTGCCCTTTCCATGTCTGTGCATATAGATCTAGCATATTTTTTTAGGGCTGTACAAAATTCCATAGTATGGTTGTATAACAATTCATGTAGCCATTTCTTTAATGATAGACATAGACTGTTTCCAATTTTGGATAGATTCTTATATCAGGAAACTTTTTTTTTTTTGGAAAAAAAATACACCAACAACCAAAAAGAAAAACAATTTAATAAAGGTATAAAGTCACATGCCCCGTAAAGTCCATTCAGGCAACGTTCGACGGTATGTATGTCTGCAGTCCCACAAGGCTATACTCTTTACTTTATTCCTTACAGAGCAATGACTAATAAGAGGTCTGGGATTCTAATCTTTGTTCTGTCATGAGTGTGTTGCATGACAAAGTACCTCCCTGGGCAGCTTTCATCTGCACAAGGAAGGGGTTGGGCTCCATGATTGCTGACATCCTTTAAGGCTACAAAGTCAGAACCAAAGCTCCTGCGTGACTAAAGGCTTGCTCACCTCAGGTCAGCGGGATCTCTGGTGTAGATTTGATTCGTAAGGACTCAAGGGTGGCCAGGCTACAGGTGAACTAACCCTAGTTCCCACCACCCTGAATTGCCACCCCCGAGCCCCTGCTCACCCCTTTCACCCACCCCAGAGTGCTCAGACGGGCTTCCTGGAGTGGAGGGGCGTCTGCCATTAGCTGTACATGACCACGGCATTGCTGGAGGCACAGGAGTCCAAGCTTCAGCGCCAGAGGAGGAGCTGCAGCCCACGAGTGCCATTGTTCGCACAACGTCCAAATCATGTAACGTCCTGTTTCACAGAAAGTATTGTGGATGCATGACTGTATTGTATAGCTCGCAATTCGCTAGGAGGGCAGTAGAATCAGACTTAAGGTTAGGCAGCTAGAAGCAATGTCCCACCCCACATCATAGAAAAAACCCAGTGAAGGCTTCACTTCTGTGTCAAGCAAGCATCAGATACTGCAGCTGGTGTTACAAAGACATGAGCACTGGGCATTGGCTGGTGCCACCAGCACAGCTGCCAGCACTAAGATTTTGACCTGTTACAGCTACGGTCTATGTCTTAGATTCTTCCCTTATCTCCTTATTCCTTGTGTCACCAGCTCCATATTCAAAGTGTAGGCTAATGAGTCTGGTTGCTAAAGCCCAGACCACACTGACCTACTTATAAACGAAGCTGGGGATGCTGAGTGTTCCAAGACTCAGAGATTGAGGATTCCCTTAACAAAGGAGAGGAGTTTAGATGTTGGTCAGTCAAAAGAATGACAAATGTTCTTTACAGGGATCTTTTTTCCTTAAAATATATGTTTGCTTAGATAAATTCTTTGAAGTGTACTGATCTTTACATCAGTGAAAACGAGAAATCAGCCATGAAGTGGGTTGACACAGTGGCTACAACAATGGGCTCAAATATACTGATTGTGAGGATAGCACAAGACTGGGCAGTGTTTCATTCTGTTATCTGTAAGGTTGCCATGAGTTGGAGATGACTGGACCACAACTAAAAACAACAATCTTTACATTGATACTTTGCAGAAAATATTTTTATTTTAGCTTAAACTTGCAGAGATGAAACTCAGAACAAAAGCACCGTAATAAAGTAAAAACGAAATATTTAAATTGGAAAATTATGTATTTGTGTCATAAGCCCACCGCCATTGCATAATTTCCAACTCATGGTGACCCCATAGGGTTTCCAAGGCTGTAAATCTCTATGAAAGCAGGCTGTCACATCTTTCTCCCGCGGAGCCACTGGTAGTTTTGAACTGCCAAACTTTTGGTTAGCAGTCGATCACTTTTAACCACTGTGCCACCAGGGCCTAAGTATAAAAATTGCAGATATAACCCGTTTCTCAATGATCTATTACTGGGAAATCGATAGCTCAAGTTTCTGAGGAGTTTCCTTTACAAAAAGACTTTCGGAGGGGAAATCACTAACTAGATAATAGACAAGTGTTAACTTTGGTCAAAGGAAAGATAACACACAGTACAGGGGAAGTCAGCACAACTTGACCAAGGCAAAGCCATAGAAACTCCTGAGGCACATCCAAATACCTTGAGGGACCGAGTTACGGGGGCTGAGAGCTGGGGACCATGGTCTTGGGGGACATCTAGATTATTTGGTGTAACATAGTTCATAAAGAAAATGTTCTACATCCTACTTTGGTAAGTAGCATCTGGAGTTTTAAAAGCTTGCGAGCAGCCATCTAAAATACATCTATTGGTCTCATCACGTTCAGAGCAAAGAATAATGAAGAAAACCAAAGACACAAAGAATATATCAGTGCAGAGGATTCATGGACCCCGTGAACCACAGCCTCTAGCAGCTTGAGCCCAGAAGAACTAGATGGTACGCAGCTACCACCACCGACCGCTCTGACAGGGACAGAGAGGGAGAAAAAGGTACAACAAAATTCACATTTACAAAAAAGGTCCAGACTCACTGGTCTGACAGAGCCTGGAGGAACCCCTGAGACTATGGCCCCCAGACACCCTGCTAACTCAGAAATGAAGCCACTCCCAAAGTCCACCTTTCAGCCAAAGATTAGACAGGCTTATAAAACAAACAATAAGACATGTGAGGAACATGCTTCTTAGTTCCATCAAATACATGATACCAAATGGGCAACACCTGCCCAAAAGCAAAGACGAGAGGGCAGGAAGGGACAGGAAACCTGGGCAAATGGATGGGTGGAATGGGAAAGGGGGAGAGTGCTGACACATTGCAGGGATTGCAACCAGTGTCACAAAACAATTCGTATATAAATTTTTCAGTGAGAAACTAATTTGTGGTGTAAACTTTCACCTAAAACAAATTTGAAAAAAAAAGACTTTTGAGTCTTTATGGGTCAGAAAAGAGCAATGTGAAAATTTCCATTCAGTGTCATATTTCCAAACTTTGGTGGGAAAATACAATTTCCAGATTACGTATTAAAGTCCTTAGGTTTTTAAGTTTACTGGATTTTACTATACTCTTGGGAATATGCTGACGTGACTTTCCTGTGATCCTAACCCATTTTCTTGGCTGTAAGGGCAGGAAATCATCTTCCCTGCAACATCGCAGGTGGCTTTTGCTTTACGTCTTTAGGCTGATTGTTTGGCAGTAGCTTCCACTGGAGCAAAGCTTGTAATTTGCATACTAATCAAATAAGCGGAATACATCAACTAGGGTCTCAGCAGAAAACCAAATTCAGCTGAGATGCTGCAAGGTCTTTTAGTGCAGAGAATACTTTCAGAGATGTATGCATTTGGGTGGGGGTGCTTAAGGGAACTAATCAGGAGCTCTGAGATACCCAGAGACATTAACAACAGAAGGCAGCAGCTAGCACTGTTAGTCTTCAATGGGCTAGGGCAGGTCATAGTGTTAACAGAGCCCAGTGAGAGCTGGAGCAAGGAGAAGGGGCCAAGGACAATAGAAGAATCTATCAAAGGAGGTAGCCACTGCTATAAAAGAGGCCCAGAGTGGGCAGGAGAGGGAAAGAAATACCTTGACGTCTTTTTCTGTATACCCTCTGGTCCTCTGCCAATAAATCCCATTGGTTCCACCCAATTGGAAGTCAACTAGCAAGATCTAGTTATCCAGGGTGATGCAGTCTCTATTGGTCAGTCTTATGTGATGAAGACAGAGCAGAGAACAAAGAATAGATGATGAGGGGTTCTCACTTAGACAATCATTTTCAAATCTTACAATTTGTAAGTACGGGTACTTGGCTTACTCCTCTTTTACAACTGAAGACATCATATTCATTCTTTTTTTCTGTCTGCTGAAATGCAAGGAAATGAGGCACACGTTATTTATGAACTTTTTTTTTTTTTTTTGTAGTAATATGCCTTCAGAAACTGGATTAGAAAGTATAGTGGCCAGAAATGGATCATTACACACTGTGTACTAAAAGACATGAACATTTTTAGTTTATTTATACGAAGCCCACTCCTAAGAAAGAATTGAAGGCTGCTCTGTATAGAGTGTAATCCCTTCTTCTGTCCCTGGATGGTTCATTCACTGGTGAGAGGAAATGCTGAATGAAGAGAAGAAGTTTAGCTGAAACCAAAGAGAATCTGTCAAAGTGATGAAAAATGAACGGTAGAGGGTTTTAGACACGTGGATGTGTAAAATTGGGGATTTATTGAAGAAGCTTCCATCAAAAAGAGATGATTGAACAAAATTATTTTGTAACATACAAAAATGCAAAAATTAGTGTGTGTGTGTTTGTATGTGTGTCTGCACGAGGGATGTAAAAAGACGTGAGATTAATCATACCATAGGCAGCAAACAGAGAGCGTGCAAGAATACCTAACAGTTTTCTATTATCCAGGAGAGTAAGTGATATTCTCAAGAAACCCATGGTGAGAGGATTTCTATATTAATAGAAATTTTCACTGTATTTTTCTTTTGACATTTTTTTTTCATCTTGCAGAACCTCCATCATATTTTATCAATTCTCCAGTTCTCCAGGAAGGCAATAATAGAGTACAGGCATTTACAGTGCTAGATTTGCACATAAGATAGAGATAGATTGAGATTCTGACCCAAATTTAGATTCCAGCCAAACTCTCTGACTCTAATTTCAGTGCTGTGTAAGTAGATCTTGCTGCCTTTCACAGCACACCCACAACATCTGCCCTTTTAATGTAAATACTCATGTCTGTCACATCTCCCCAGTACAGTTTGCCACGGGTGACCCCATTTCAAAGCCAATGTTTGTTTAGCAAAGGTAGTTTACCTTGGCAAAGTTTTCTAAATAATTCATAGATGATTTCTAGTGACTGAGAATGAAATGTTGGTCTCACTGTTTACAAAAATGAATAGTCTTTAATTAGAGAAAAGTGCATCAATTGAGAGTATAAATATGTAATCAAAAATTGACAATCAATTAGTGCAAGTTTTTATAAGACCATTACCTGTCACATAAAGGAGATGACAAAAGGCTTTTTTTGGTGGAAATTTTCTATAGCTTGGGACGCTAAGCCTGCTAGTGATAGGGTATTGAAAATTGAGCTCATCTGTAATTTTATGCTACGTGAACATTTTAACAACATGTGAATCTGTCCTTCAACTAAGGTGCTGTCACACTACTCCTGCTCACAAATTCAAAATAAAAATAAAAACTGGAATGAGAAAAAAGTAAGAAACGTGGAAATCACTTGACCTTGATAGTTGACCCTCTGCCACTAATAGCCCATGTGACTGCTTAGAACTATTCTGACTCTAGAAACTTACGTAATTCTGTGACAATAGAATCTAAATTAAGCCACCGACCCTTGTCTTAATGAAGTTAATCTTTCTTTACTGCCCCTAAGCTTAGAAAATGAATAAGTAATTAAAAACTCTTTATTTACCATGACTTTGCAAAATAGATTGTAGGAAAAAAAATCAATCCTGAGACAAGGCAAATTTTATGTGAATAATTGTGCATTTTATGGTTTTATCTTAATGTGCATTTCTTTGGTCCTTTAAACTACTTGAAATTCTCAACAGCTCCATAGTTTTCTTACTTCAGGGCCTTTGTTTATACTTTTTCCTCTCTTTGTTTCCTACCCTCAGTTATATAAATCATACTTATCCTTAATCCCCTCCAAAACTGGATTAATGAATGAATGAATGCCCATTGCCCATAGGCAGTATATCTGTTAGGATAGGCTTGTTCACATAAGAGTAATAAACAACCCCCAATTCTCAGTGGCTTAGCTGGAAAGTCTTTATTTCTCCTCATACTACATATCCAGTGCTGGTCTCAGGAGGTTTCTGCTCGTTGTAGCTACTCAGGGACCCTGGCTCTGGTAGCTTTACTTGATATGCACTTCCATGATCCCCTCAGTGGTAAATTGTATCTTGGTTCCTAAAGTCTCCAATGGAAACTACACATGTCACGCTGCCACTCATATATCATTGGCCAAAAGCAAGTCACATGTTACCTCTACCTAACTTCGGGGGGGTAGGAAAACAATCTGAACATATGTCTGGAAGGCAGAAAATTGTAAATATATGTTGAATAGTACTACTGACTACCAGATACCACATTGGTAAAGAGCAGGTCTTTATCCAGTGATTTGGTTCAAATTCTGTCTTTGATCTTTCTTGGCTATAGTTTTTGGCAAGTTGTTTAATCTTTCTTTTTTCTCAGTCTCTCATCTGTGAAATGGTGGTTATGACTGGACTACTTCATTAGGTTGTGAAAATTAAATGAGTTAATACATGTGAAGCACTTATAAAAGTGTTTGACACAAGATTAAAGCAATACTCGCTATCATTTTACCCCCTATGTAGCATTTATTATAATATAATTTTTGTTTACACACTATCTTCCCCACAAAAGTGTAAGTTCCCTGTTACTGCAAATCTCCATGTCGAATTTTGTGATTCTTGGACTTAACTAGAGTAGGAACACACAGGTATTTTATTCCCTTTGAGTTTTAGATGTCAGTATTAGCTCTTTCAGATCAGTAGGATTGGGTTATTGCTAGGTACTGTTGAGTGGGCTCCAACTCATAGCAACCCTATGGACAACAGAACGAAACACTGCCTGGTCCTGTGCCATCCTCACAATCATTGCTATGCTTGAGCCCTTTGTTGCAGCCACTGTGTCAATCCATCTCATAGAGGGTCTTCCCCTTTTTTGCTGACCCTCTGCTCTACCCAGCATGATGTCCTTCTCCAGAGACTGGACGTTCCTGATATTATTAGGTTACTACTTATGCAATTACTATCTCAGTGCAGCAAATTACACTTGGTAACATAAATTAATTTAGCTTTCTCGTATACTCTGCTATAGTATCTGAGAAATACACTGCAGAATGCCTTATGCACTGAGAAATTTGGTTTACTTGATAGTCTTAAAGAAGTAAACAGCTAGTTTCTACTTGTTTATCTTTATTTCTTGGACTATTGGACGGACTTCTGAAAGAAGAGAGAGACTCTTAAGGTGCATTGCTTCATTAAAAATAAAATAGTTCCATAGTCCAAAAAATGGAAAATGTTTTCTTCCTCCAAATGTTGTCAGCGAACTTTCATGAACAATGTATAGCATTCATAGAGTTTAAATGGCATGTGGGTAACAAGAGCATAGCAAACTTCAGTACCATTTCACTCACAATTTGATTTGGCAAGATGAGAAAAATAGATTACTTAAAAACTGTCAGAATTGCAGTACAGGGTTGTTGACAGCTGTGGAGAGAAGTTGAATAATACTATGCTGAAAAGGTCAACATTTCTTGTTGGTATTGGTTGGTGGGATGGGAAGGGCCTCTGGGATTGTCAAGGGCCCCCCTCTGGGGACATATACTGCAGTGGAAGTTTTAGAGGTCAGACTTTCTGAGATAAGGAGCAGGACTTGTTTTCTGACGATAGTTGTGAACTCAGAGGTCATTCACGAACGTTTTTGAGTTGCTTTTCCCCCAAAGGCTCAAGTAAAGAATGTGGGTTAATGAAAGTGGATAATAGTAAAGTTTGCAGAAGACATGGGAATCATTATTCTATGCCTTTTAAGTCAGTTTAATATGTTTGGTGAGAAAGTAAAAATACAGGAAACCTAGCAAAGAGACTTTTAGTCAATAAGTAAATGAATGCATCTGGGTTCAATTTTTTTTTTTTTCATTACAAACTCCATCACTGTGGATCACTTTCCTTTAAATGCCTTTCTCCTTTTTAAGCCTCATAGTTTTTGAGAGTGAGTACATATTACAAATAAAATGGTTGGCTGTTGTCAAATAATTTCAATGTTTGATGTAAAAATAACTAAAATGTTGGAACTTCGAGTCAACTGAGAGGCACCTTGGAAGAAAGTCCTGGTGATTTACTTCCAAAACATCAGCCATTAAAAATGTTATGGAGCACAGTTTTCTTCTGACACATATGGGATCTCCACGAGTAAGAATCGACTCAATGGCAACTGGTTAATGTTAAGGTGAAAGGCAGTTCATAAGGAAACGTAACTTTTTGGCCAATAATTCCTTTTGACACGTATCATTCCACAATGTTTTGTATCCTAGGAATTCAGAATATTTTGTGGGATGCAGCTTTATCCCTGATAGTTAAGTATACATCCATATATAGCCCCTTTTATAATAATAAATATGGATATTTTACACTGGAAAACTACATGACAATAGGCATTAAGGTGAATAAAAAATTCATCGATATTTTTCATTAAAAAAATTACGCTTAGAGGTTTTAAGATTGATGGTTTAACCAAAAAACCCAAACCAAACCCATTGCCGTCGAGTCGATTCTGACTCATAGCGACCCTATAGGCCAGAGTAGAACTGCCCCATAGGGTTTCCAAGGAGTGGCTGGTGGATTCGAACTGCCAACCTTTTGGTTAGCAGCTGAGCTCTTAACCACTGCATCACCAGGGCTCCAAAATTGATGGCTTACACTTAAAAAAATTTTTTTTTCATCCAGACATAATCACTGTGCAGACTTGGATTAGAAAATAATTTCCGTGCTGTAGGCCAGTGGCAGATACAGGGCTACTTGCCTAAAACTTAGCTTAATATGGTGGTAGCAGTAAGATTAATCAGCGATTTGAGTCACCAGATCTCATGCAGGTTGTGTTTCCATCTTTCTTGACATTTTCAGACCCACATGGACTGGCTGCAGGCTATAATGGATTGAAATTGTGGAATCCTTAACTTTTCCAATGTTGTTTCAGTAATTGATACTACTAGCCAACTTTTATAAGCACTGTATTTCTTTTACTTTTTTTTATTGTTGTGCTTTAAGTGAAAGTTTACAATTCGAGTTAGTCTGTCATACAAAAATTTATACGTACATTGTTATGTGACCCTAATTTCTCTCCCTGTACTGTGACAGCACACTCCTCCTTTCCACTCCTGATTTCCCATGTCCATTCAGCCAGCTCCTGACCCTCTCTGCCTTCTCATGTCATCTCCGGACAGGAGCTGCCCATTTAGTCCCATGTATCTACTTGAGCTAAGAAGCACACTCTCCTTTTTTAATTGTACTTTAGATGAAGGTTTACAGAACAAACAGTTTCTCATTAAACAGTTAGTACACATATTGTTTTATAACATTGGTTAACAACTCCACAACATGTCAACACTCTTCCTTCTCGACCTTGGGCTCCCTATTACCAGTTTTCCTGTCCTCTCTTGCCTTCTAGTCCTTGTCCCTGGACTGTTGTGCCCCATTAGTCTCCTTTTGTTTTATGGGGCTGTCTAATCTTTGGCTGACCGGTGAACTGTGGGAGTGACTTCATGACTGAGCTAAAAGGGTGTCTGGGGCCCATCCTCTTGAGGTTTCTCCAGTCTTCTGTCAGACCAGTAGGTCTGGTCTTTTCTTTGTGAGTTAGATTTTTGTTCTACATTTTTCTCCAGCTCTGTCTGGGACCCTCTATTGTGATCCCTGTCAAAGCAGTCGGTGGTGGTAGCCGAGCACCATGTAGTTGTACTGGACTCAGACTGGTGGAGGCCTTGGTAGTTGTGGTCCATTAGTCCTTTGGACTAATCTTTCCCTTGTATCTTGTTTTCTTCATTCTCCCTTGCTCCCAACGGGTGAGACCAATGGAGTATCTTAGATGGCTGCTCACAGGCTTTTAAGACCCCAGACGCTACTCACAAAGGTAGAATGTAGAAAATTTTCTTTATAAACTACGTTATGCCAGTTGAGCTAGATATTCCCTGAGACAATGGTTGCCACAGCCCTCCACCTAGCAATTCGGTCCCTCAGGGAGTTTGGATGTGTCTACAGAGCTTCCGTGACCCTTCCTTGTACAAGTCATTCTGGCTTCCCCAATGCTGTGTACTGTCCTACCCTTCACCAAAGTTACCACTTACCTATTGTCTATTTAATATTCCCCCCACCCCTCCCATCCCTCATAACCATCAAAGATTGTTTCTTTCTGTGTGTAAACCTTTTTCATGAGTTTTTACAGTACTGGTCTCATACAATATTTGTCCTTTTGTGATTGACTTATTTCACTCAGCATAATGTCTTCCAGTTTCATCCATGTTATGAGATGCTTTGCAGATTCATCATTGTTCTTTATCGTTGTGTAATACTCCATTGTGTGTATGTACCATAGTTTGTTTATCCATTCATCTGTTGACGGACATCTAGGTTGTTTCCATCTTTTTGTTATTGTGAACAATGCTTCAGTGAACATGGGTGTGCCTATGTCTATTCGTGTGACGACTCTTATTTCTCTAGGATATATTCCTAGAAGTGGGATTGTGGGTCGTATGGTATTTCTATTTCTAGCTTTCTAAGGAAGCGCCATATCATTTTCCAAAATGGTTGTATCATTTTGCATTCCCACCAGCAGTGCATAAGAGTTCCGATCTCCCGGCAGCCCC
>NW_004444025.1:5017454-5052792 GCF_000243295.1 Trichechus manatus latirostris
ATCTCCCGGCAGCCCCTCCAACATGTGTTATTTACAGTTTTTTTGATTTGTGCCAGTAATGCCTGGGTAACATGGTATCTCATTGTGGTTTTCATTTGCGTTTCTCTAATGGCTAGTGATCGCAAGCATTTCCTCATGTGTCTTTTGGCTTCTTGAATGTCTTCTTTGGTGAAATGTCTGTTCATTTCCTTTGCCCATTTTTTAATTGGATTATTTGTCTTTTTGTTGCAGAGGTGTTGGATTTTCTTGTAGATTTTTGAGATTAGAACTTTGTCTGACTTGTAATGTCCAAAAATTTTTTCCCAGTCTGTAGGTTGTCTTTTTACTCTTTTGGTGAAGCCTTTTGATGAGCATAAGTGTTTAATTTTTAGAAGATCCCAGTTATCTAGCTTATCTTCCAGAGTTTGTGTGTTGTTGGTTATGGTTTGTATCCTGTTAATGCCGTGTATTAGGGCCTGTATCGTTGGTCCTATTTTTTCTTCTATGAACTTTATAGTTTTTGCCTTTATATTTAGGTCTTTGATCCATTTTGAATTAGTTTTTGTATATGGTGTGGGATATGGGTAGTGTTTCATATTTTGGCAGATGGACATCCAATTTTGCTGGCACCATTTGTTAAAGACTGTCTTTTCCCCATTTGATGGACTTTGGGCCCTTGTCGAAGATCAGGTGACCATAGGTGGATGGATTTACATCTGGGTTCTCAGTTCTTTTCCATTCGTCAGTGTATCTGTCGTTGTAGCAGTACCAGGCTGTTTTGACTACCATAACTGTATAGTAAGTTCTGAGGTCAGGTTGTGTGAGTCCTCCTGCTTTATTCTTCTTCTTCAATAGTGCTTTACTTGTCCGGGGCGTCTTCCCTTTCCATATAAAGTTATTGATTGTTTTTTCCATCTCTTTAAAGAATGTTAGTGGTATTTGGATTGGGATTGCATTGTATTTATAGATTGATTGCTTTGGGTAGAATTGTCATTTTCACAATGTTGAGTCTACCTATCCATGAGCATGGTATGTTTTTCCACTTATGTACATCTCTTTGGTTTCTTGCAGTAGTGTTTTGTAGTTTTCTTTGTATAGGTATTTTACATCCCTGGTTAGATTTATTCCTAGGTATTTTATTTCCTTAGGGGCTATTATAAATGGTATTGTTTTCCTGATTCCCTTTTTGTTGTTCTCTTTATTGATGTATAGGAATCCAACTGATTTTCATATGTTTATCTTGTATCCTACTACTCTGCTGAATCTTTCGACTAGTTCCGGTACTTTTCTTGTGGAGTCTTTTGCATTTTCTGTATATGGTATCATATCATCTGCAAATAGGGACCGTTTGATAGCTTTTAAGACCCAGATGCCACTCACCAAAGTGGGATGCAGAACGTTTTCTTAATAAATTTTGTTATGCCAGTTGACCTAGATGTCCCCTGAAACCATAGTCCCTAGACCCCCACTCCTGCTACTCTGTCCCTCGAAGTGTTTGGTTGTATTCAGGAAACTTCTTAGCTTTGGTTTCGTCCAGTTGTGGTGACTTCCCCTGTAGTGTGTACTGTCCTTTCCTTCACCTGAGATAATTCTTATCTATTATCTAGATAGTGAATACCCCTCTCCCTCCCTCCCCACCCTCGTAACCATCTCTTATACTTTTTCTAATCACTTTACATGTGTTAATTCATTGAATCTTCACACTCAAGTCAACACTGTGAGGTACTTTTGCCCCCATTTTACAGATGAGCTAACAGAGGCATAGAAAGGTTTTCCTAAACTTGCCAAAATCACAAAGCTGGTAAGTGGTGGAGCCAAATTAAAACCCAAGCAGTCTTGTTCCAAAGCCAATTGTCCTTAAGTTCTAAGTTACATTGCCAGGTTTGGCTTTCTGATTCTGAACTATGTAAATAGAATATTGTAAAACATCCTCTGAGTTCTAAAATTTTATTTATATCCAACACTAATTAATATATACATGTTATATGTAATATATAATATAGATAAAATGGAGCCCTGGAGGCACAGTGGTTAAAGCTTTCAGCTGCTAACTGAAAGGTTGGAGGTCCGAACCTACTAGGCTCTCTGCAGGAGAGAGATGTGGCAGTCTGCTTCTGTAAAGATTTATAGCCTTGGAAACACCATGGGGCATTTCCACTGTGTCCTATAGGGTTGCTATGAGTTGGAATCTACTCGATGGCAATGGGATTGGTTATATATATACCCATATATATATGTAGAGAGAGAGAGAGTACTATTACATGAATGCAACAGAGCTTTAATCCAGAGCTTTAATGCACTGAAATGAAAATCTCATCTTTTAGTCAGCTGCCCCCTCCTCAAGTCTACTTCCTTTAAAAATGTTTTGCTATCTTAAGCATTTTTCTTTGATGATTTGTAGGAGATTTGTGGAATCAAATTTCAAACAACTTTAGTTCTTAGCTTTTAAATAATGATTAAGTTGAAGTTCATTTATATTTATCTGCATCAAATAACTGATCTGTTGCTTCAGTGATTTCTTCTCAGAGACTAGATAGGAATATAGTATAAAGTGGTTTCGATTTACTTTTTATGATAGTGAGTCTGGAGATATGGGGGTCAGGAGTAAGAAAGTAGGATTTGACTTGTCTGTCAGTTTGTCATACTGTGGTAGCTTGTGTATTGGGGTGATCCTGGAAGCTACGTCATCAGTATTTTACATACCAGCAGGGTCATCCATGGTGGACAGTTTTGAGCAGAGCTTCCAGACTAAGACATACTAGGAAGAAGGACCTGGAGATTTCTTCTAAAAATGTTGACCAGTCTGATATAGTGCCAGAAGATGAGTCCCTCAGGTTGGAAGGCACTCACACGACTGGGGAGGAGCTGCCTCCTCAAAGTAGAGTCAATCTTAATGATGTGGATGGAGTAAAGCTTTCGGGACCTTCATTTACTGTTGTGTCATGACTCAAAATAAGAATAAACAGCTGCAAACATCCACTAATAATCAGAATTTGGAATGTATGAAGTATGAATCTGGGAAAATTGGAAGTCATCAGAAATAAAATGGAATTCATAAAGATATATATCCTAGGCATTAGTGGGCTGAAAGGGGCTGGTATTGGCCAGTTTGAATCAGATAATCATATAGTCTGCTTTGCTGGGAATGACAATATGAAGAGGAACGGTGTCACATTCATTGTCAAAAAGAACATGGTTTAAAATCAGGAAAGGTGTGCATCAGCGTTGTATCCTTTCACCATACGTATTCAATCTGTATGCTGAGCAAACAACTCGAGAAGCTGGACTGCAGGAAGAAGAACGTGACATCAGGACTGGAGGAAGACTCACTAAAAACCTGTGATGTGCAGATGACACAACCTTGCTTGCTGAAAGTGAAGAGTATTTGAAGTGCTTACTGAAAAGATCAAAGACCACAGCCTTCAGTATGGATTACACCTCAACATAAAGAAAACAAAAATCCTCAAATCTAGACTAACAAGCAACATCGTGATGAATGGAGAAAAGCTTGAAGTTTTCAAGGGTTTCATTTTACTTGGATCCACAGTCAACACTCATGGAAGCAGCAGTCAAGAAATCAAATGGTGTATTGCATTGGGCAAATCTGCTGCAAAAGACCTCTTTAAAGTGTTCAAAAGCAAAGACGTGATTTTGAGGACTAAGGTGTGCCTGAAGCCACGGTATTTTCAGTTGCCTCATATGCATGCAAAAGCTGGACAATGAATAAGGAAGACTGAAGAAGAACTGATGCCTTTGAATTATGGTGTTAGTGAAGAATATTAAATATATCACGGACTTCCAGAAGAACAAACCAATCTGTCATGGAAGAAGTACAGCCAGAATGCTCGTTAGAAGCAAGGATGGCAAAGCTTCGTCTCACATACTTTGGACACGTTATCAGGAGGGACCAGTCCCTGGAGAAGGACATCATGCTTTTTACAGTAGAAGATCAGTGAAAAAGAAGACCGTCAACGAGATGGATTGACACAGTGGCTGCAACAATGGGCTCAAGCATAACAACGATTATGAGGATGGCGCAGGACTGGGCAGTGTTTCTTCTGTTGTGCACAGGGTTGGTACGCGTCGGAACCGACTCAACGGCCCCTAACCACAACAACAACAAATCGCAAGGGCCTTCTATGACATTTGGGATACGGAAAATATAAAATGTATTCTAAAATTCTCTTTTGTTTCAAAGTAAAACAGTCAGCAAAAGATAGAAACTGAAATACACATTAATTAAAAGAATTTTTTGCTTAATTTATTTTACTGGTTAGGAGTTAGTAGAATGCATGATGTCTGATTCTCTGTATTGCTAAAGCGGAAGTGGATTATTACCGGTCTGTGTGAAAGGAATGCGAATTGGGTAAAGTGGCTAAACAATTATTCTTCTCTAAAGTCAGACTAAAACCCCCCACACTCTGAAAGTAAAAATGTACATTATTCCAGTACACACTTTATGCAGTCAGATGTCTAATCGCCTGTCTTTGCCTTCTCCATTTGCATCATTTCAGGCAGGTGGCATGCTAGCTGATGTTTATCATAATTACGCTGCATCTTACCACCTGAGTAGAAAGCTACTGAAACATTACACGTAAATCTTTCGACGTAATAAAATTGCATCTCGGGACATACGTATAAAGGTAGAGAAGATGTGAACGGAGCGTTAGATATACTACTAGCAGTGACCGTGTAATATCTTGAAAGATTGACAGTATTGTTCCCTTTCCCAAGCTTACTTTCTGCACGAGAGTAGAGCAGACATTCAAGGTCACTGTCATTCATTTCACACAGGCCCGGGACCTTTGAATGATTCAACATAACCAAGCGGCCATTCCATTTTAAAGGATATTAACATTCCTATTAAGCTCTGGAGAATTTTGACCTTTCTTAAATGTCAGAAAAGGGATATTCTGCAGATAAATTGTCATCAACTGGATGCATAATATATCAAATGTTTGGGCTCCTCTGTCTACCTCAGACCCCATGGGAGGTGATGGATTTAATGAAATGTTGTTTTCTATTGTGTGAGAGTATTTGGTAATTTGTTTAGTGGCTCTGTTGGCACAGAAAGTGCTGTAAGATCTAACATTGGTGATGATAGGATTGTATTCATCTGAACCAGTTGCCAGAATTTACAGATGAGAACACTGAGGCTCGGTGAAGTAAAAGGGTTTGCCCCAAATCAGACAAGTTAGTGGCAGAGCTGAGAAATTGAATTGAGATCTTCTGACTCCAGCCTGGTATTCTTTCTACTTTATCAAGCTGAACTGTGCTTTTTCTCCCCTGTATTTTTCTGTCCTTTTATGCAATTCATTATATGCTGAAGTTCCAAGCAGAGGAATTGAATTTTTCATTATAATTTTAAAAAGGTACCAAAAACATGAAATTCACATTTGAATCCCAATTTTCTTTCTTAGGCCATGAAGAGCGCTGAATAGCAAAGACAAACCTAACCGCATAAATTATTATTGTGTCTGGACTTCTCAGTTTTGATGGTTATATAAGTGTTACTATAAATCCAAACACCTTTCATCTGGAACCTTTTTAAGTTTTACAATCACAATAAACAGTGGATTATCAGCCCTGTCTTTGACTAATTTTGTTTTCTTTTGGTTCAAATACTCCTTGCTTAGGCCCTAGAAATCTCTTCAGATTCCTTGAAGAATAGGAAAACCTCGGTCAGGAAGACTGAGAGTATGGGGTGTGTGTGTGTTTGTGTGTGTGTGTGTGTGTGTGTGTGTGTGTCTTTCCTTCCACAAAATCCCAAGGATTTTTTATTCCTGTAAAACTCCCAAAGTATTACCACTTCCTAAGTGTTGATTCTCCTGTGCTTAAATTGCTGGTTTCCTTCACATAAAAGGCCAGGTAGAGTTGTCTTTGGCAGTTACTGATACGGTTGACATTTATTGGGATTAAGTGAAAAATCCATTGTCTAAAAGATGACATTTTAAAAAAGGATGTCCTAAACCAAATAAAACTACATGAAATCAGATTCATTTTCTTAGAATTAGCTGGAATCTATGTAAACTGCATTTTAATCTCAAAGAACACATTTGCAATATCATCTGTGATGCTATTGTATATATATATTATATATATATATATATATATAAACTATATACAATTTTGTGAAATACTGTTGGGCAGTGTGCCAGTTTTTATATCGTCAATGCCACTTTTGAGCGCTGACATTGCAGCTCCTGTGCCTTCCTGCAGGCTGGCATCCTCTCACCTCTTACTATCAGCTCTGAAAACCACTTTCCTTTTGCCCAAATCCCCTGCTGGGGGGAATCTACTCACCAAGCGAGGCATAGCTCTTTTCTCTCTTTTATGTATGATTATCCCTCTTTTCCAGGTTGCTTAGAAACCAAAAAATCAAACCTGTTGCCGTTGAGTCAGTTCTGACTCATAGTGACCCGATAGGACAGAGTAGAGCTGCCTCATAGGGTTTCCAAGGCTGTCATCTTTATGGCAGCAGACTGCCACATCTTTTTCCCACAGAGCAGCTAGTGCATTCGAACCACTGACTTTTCAGTTAACAGCCGAGTGCTTAACAACTGGGCCACCAGGGCTCCTTCCAGATTGCTTAAAGAACCATATATATATATATTTTTTTTTTCCTTGTCTTTTCAATTGTGCTTTAGGTGAAGGTTTACAGAGCAAATTAGTTTCTCATTAAACAATTAATACACATACTGTTTTGTGACATTGGTTGCCAACACCGCGACATGTCAACACTCTCCCCTTCTCGATCTTGACCTCCTATTTCCATTCATCCAGCATTTCTGTCCCTTCCTGCTTTCTTGTCCTTGCCCCTGGGCTGGTGTGCCCATTTAGTCTTGTCCACATGGTTGAGCTACATTTATTAGTGTTTGTTTTACAGACGTGTCTAATCGTTAGCTGAAGGGTGAATCTCAGGAATAACTTCAGTACTGAATTAAAAGGTTGTCTGGGGGCCATACTCTCAAGGTTTCTCCAGTCTCTGTCAGACCAGTAAGTCTGGTCTTTTTTTGTGAGTTAGATTTTTGTTCTACATTTTTCTCCAGCTCTATCCAGGACCCTCTACTGTGATCCCGGTCAGAGCAGTCAGTGGTGGTAGCCGGGCACCATCTAGTTGTGCTGGACTCAGTCTGGTGGAGGCTGTGGTAGTTGTGGTCTTTGGACTAATCTGTCCCTTGGGTCTTTGGTTTTCTTCATTCTCCCTTGGTCCCGACGGGGTGAGACCAGCGCTACTCACCAAAGTAGGGTGTAGAACATTTTCTTTATAAACTGACTATGCCAATTGAGCTAGATGTTCCCGGAGACCAAGAACCATACATTATTATTGAAATAAACTGTTACAACCAAAAGTGTCCTTGGCGATCACTCAGCCCAGCCCTCTCATGTGATAAAGAAGACTAGGGAGATCAGTGACTTTCCAAAGTTCACCACTTGCTGGTGGCAGTGGTCGAGATGGGGCCCGTTTCCCAACACTCAGCTTCCTTCTAGCTCTGCCTTTCAATTCCTCTTTAAATAAAAACCAGTTGCCATCAAGTTGATTATGACTTATGGTGACCTAATGTGTGTCCGAGTAGAATTGTGCTCCACAGGGCTTTCAATGGCTGGTATTTTGGAAGTAGCTCACTAGGCCTTGCTTTCAAAGTGTCCCTGGGTAGACTTGAACCTCCAACCTTTGGTTAGCAGCCAAGCACATTAATCATTTGCAACATCTCTTTGAATGTTGTTTTTGTTCTTGTTAGAAGCTGTCCAGTCCACTCTGACTCATGGTGACTCTATATATAACAGAAAGAAACATTGCTTGGTCCTGCGCCATCCTCATGAATGTTGGTATGTTTTAGCCCATTGCTGAGGGTTGAGGGTTCCCCTCGTTTCCCCATCGTTAAGGGTTCCCCTCGTTTCGCCGACTTTCTACTTTACCAGTGATGAGGTCCTTTTCATATCTTTTTGAATAGGCTATATAAATTCAGTCAGATTTGGTGTGATAAAACTCTTGATAGATCTGATTGGCTATTAGAGAGCAACGTAATCCTAAAGCTTTACCATCATCAGAAAGTCCAAAAGTGCTCAGAATCTGCAGTCTTCAAATATTTCTTTGAATTTTGTCCAATTGTGTCTTTCTGTCTCATCATTTCTGTGACTTCCATAACATCTCAGCCATGTTTCAATGAGGGCCCGGCTTGTGTGTGGCTGCGTACAGCTCCTGGGGATGCCTTGAGTTCGGATAAGGGGAGATTTAAACAAGAAACTAAGGAGCTTTCTGAAAGTAAAAGAACCTCTGCTGCTGGAGGAAGAAGCAGTAGAGTACAGAAGCTGGCCTGGTAAGAGTGTCTCAGAGGGGGTGGGGTGCGATGCCGACAGAGATGGGAGCAGTCTGGGTTTGCTAATACTGACATCCGTCCTCTAGCAGTGCCTCAGGAGCCAGTGAATAAATCCAAGTGAGTGAGGGGCTACAAAAAGTGAAACAAAAAATCAATTCAGAAAAAGGTGTTTTAACCCTAATCTATATTAGACGTTTGGTGCACAAAACAGCGCTTTTTTGGTACCTGTGTCACAAACCTGTTGCTGTTGAGTCGATTCCGACTCCTAGCGACCCTACAGGACAGAGTAGAACTGCCCCATAGGATTTCCAAGGAGCGGCTGGTGGATTTGAACCGCTGACCTCTTGGTTAGGAGCCGAGCTCTTAACCACTGTGCCTATATCACACCCAGAAAACCAAATGTGTTGCGATGGAGCCAGCTCCAGCTCCGAGCGACCCTGTATCACAAGGGGGCACGGGTGCACCAGCGGGTCTGTCTTTTAGTCTCAGCGCAGAGTTCAGCTTTGCTTAAACCTATTGAGGCTTCAGATGATCCAGCGTTCACACACCAGTGGGATCTATTGCTTGACTTTTCCCCGGGATCAGCCCCCAAACTCTTAACCAAGTCCTTGTATGAGGAAGATTAGAGACTAAGCTTGAAGCGTACAGAGTGTATCTGAACAAGAGAACTGAAGAACTTTGGGGAAAAGGACTTTCTGTAGGGTTTGGGGCCCAAACAATCCCGCTCTGTCACCTGTCTTGAGGAATGTAGAAAAGGAGGACAAAGGCATCCCCTCCTCTTTACCGCGAGCGCGGCTCAGGTTTGCATTTTGAGGATGGCACAGTCTCAGGGTGGGAAGTGGGAGCTGTGCCTGGCACACAGAGTGGGAAATGCTGGCCCTACTAGCAAAGGAGGGGGTGGAAGCAGCCTGCCACGCAGTGGGGTGGGGGCACCCTGCAGACACTCGTGAGCTCTCGTGTGAGGCCTCACAGGGATACCTGGAGAGAGAATTCAAACGGTTCTGAGGCTCCATGTGAGTAAGGGGAAAGTGGCAGTAAAATCTGAGTTATTAGTGTGACCCCATTGTACCCACAAGCTGGTAAAGCCCGGGGAAGCAAACGTCAGTTACTTGGGCTTTCTACCTCTCACATCTTTTGATCTTATGTGAATTGCCTGTTTTGAGGGTTTGAAGCATATCTGTTTACTTGTAATTTCAAATGACAAATTAAGGGACCCTCCTGAATACTGGGATTCTTGTTAATGATATCATATTGTTGTCATTTTTTTCTTGTTGTTAGTTGCTGTGGAGGTGACTCCGACCCACGGTGACCCCATGTACGACATAAGAAAACGCTGGCTGCTTCCGCACCATCTTCACGGTCACTGGCGTGGCCGTTGCTGGGGCTCTGCCGTAGTGCCTTCCCCTCTAAGCCCCTCATCTTCCAGCACTCTAGCAAATGATATTCTGTAACTATTCATAGGATTTTTCAGAAGTAGATCAGCAGGCCTTTCTTCCTAGCCTGTCTTGGTCTGAAAGCACTGTTGAAACCTGTCCACCACAGGTGACCCTGCTATTATTTGAAATACTGGTGACATAGCTTCCAGCATCACAACGACATGCAAGTGACCACAGTAGGACCAGCTGACAGATAGGTGCCGGACTGTTTTTTTAATTCTCCTTAAAGCATCCTCTGAATCAACAAACAGCATGCTATTTTGTATTTCCCATGAAATATTATAGAGTTCATTTTTGATTCTCTGTTTTGCAACTTTGTACGTGTCTAAAATTAAATATAGATATGTATATATCTATTTGACTTTCAGTTTTCAAGTTTTCAGCTGTCTCCTTGCTCCAATGACAAAGAGCAGGAGTGCCGTGAGAGATGCAGACAACCCGTGAGCCTTCTCAGTGGGTTGCTCACTTGCCTTCAGATCTTGTGTTCCTGGTCAAACAAGGTCTCCAGATGGCGCTGCTGTCAGAAAGATCTAGGGGAATAATGACCCAAATGTATTTTTATATCTGTTTTTCAGTTTATAAGTCGCTAGTTTTGTTTCTGAAATGTTTTTCAGGTCAAAGCAGTTTGAAGATCCCTCTCCAGCAGTTACTTGCCATTCTCGCCCTATTCTTCCCACTTTCTGTGTAGTAGATACTTTTTTCAGTCTGGAATTTATAGTTCCCAGTGCAGTTTCCAATACAGAGTTCGCTGAGAATCTACTTTTCATTTCCTGGGAAAGTTGCTTTTAGCTACAGCAAAGGTACCTACTGTTTTATTTTGCTTCAAACAGTTTCTAATCAACATAAATCACCATTATCTACACAATCACATGCATTTATGGACCAACAATTGTGGGTACTTTTTTTTTTTTTCATTGTGTTTTAAGTGAAAGTTTACGGTTCAGGTTAGTTTCTCATACAAAAATTTATACACACATTGTTATGTGCCCCTAGCTGCCCTCCGTATACTGTGACAGCACACTCCTCCTTTCCACCCCGGATTGCCTGTGTCCATTCAACCAGCTCCTGTCGCCCCTGTCTGCCTTCTCACCTCGCCTCTGGACAGAAGCTGCCCATTTAGTCTCATGTATCTACTGCAGCTAAGAAGCACAGTCTTCACGAGTATCATTTTATGTCCTATAGTCCAGTCTAGTCTATGCCTGAACAGTTGGTTTTGGAAATGGTTTTAGTTTTGGGCTAACAGAGAATCTGGGGGCCCTGTCTTCTGGGGTCCCTCCAGTCTAAGTCAGACCATTAAGTCTGGTCTTTTTAGTAGAATTTGAGTTCTGTGCCCCACCTTTCTCCTGCTCCATCAGGCGCTCTCTGTTGTGTTCCCTGTCACGGCAGTCATTGGTGGTAGCTGGGCACCATCTAGTACTTCTGGTTGTGGGTAGTTTTTCATTGAAGGATATTTTTGAGGATTTCTCCAGGATCCTCTTTATTATGACATATTCTTTATCTTGAGATAATACCTTTGCACACATCAGATATCAAGTTTGTAAGCAGAAGTGTGCGCTTTTCTAAAAGTTAGCCAAACATGGATGATTTCTTTCCATGCAAATGCTTGTATACCTCTGTTCTTGGACTTACTTCTCTAGGTCAGGGAGAGCTCTTGTACATGAGAGGACAAGAGGGCATACGGTTTTAGGTTTTTGCTATTTTGCAGAATTTGTTCATTACTGAATGTTTCTTACAAATAGGATCTCCATTAACATGACAAATGAAAAGCCAAATAGCATATTCTTTGTTGAATAAGTGATTCAGGCAGTTGTATTCACAAATGACCTTAGAGGTACTACAAGGTCCTCCCTCCAAGCCACCCGCCCTGCTTCTCAGCTTGTGTTGCTTTTTCTCGGCATCGTCTTGTAACAGCGATTTTTGTTTCAAGGCATTGGTGCAAGGTCTCCTGGAGGCCCCTGTCAAAATGTGCACACTGCCTGGGAGGGACAGGAGGGCTGTTTCATTAGCATAGGCTGGCTGGCTGCCACCTGCAGTTATTTAACAACTAGTAATTGAGTCCCTTTCATGTATGTGCAAGGCAGTCTAGTCAAATGAGGGGCCCTGTGTTAATATTTGATGGCTATAGAGGCAGGAAAAAGTCTGAAACTTGGGGGAAAAATGGCAGATTTCAGGGCAAAAAGATATCAAGATCCACTTACACAGCAGTGGGCATAATTTGGGAAAGGAGAGTGTGTGTAAATAATGCTGAAATGGAGGCAAAGGTATTTTTCTAGAGTTTATTCACTTTTAATTCATGCAACAAATAGTTATTGAGTGCCTACGATATGTCCGTCATCAAGGACCTAGGAATGCACAAGTGAACAAAACTTTGTGTTTATAAACCACTCAATTTGTAGTGTTTTGTTACAGCAGCCTGGGAAACTAAGGCAAACATAAATAAGTCAATGTATAATAGTAAATAGTGATAACTGATAGAGAGAAAATTAAAGGTAGGTAAGGGAGCTAGAGGGAGCCCTGGTGGTATACTGGTTAAAGTGCTTGGCTGCTAACCAAAAGGTTGGCGGATAGAACCTACCAGCTGCTCCATGGGAGAAAGACGTGGCAGTCTGCTTCTGTAAAGATCTATAGCCTTGGAAACCCTGTGGGGCATTTCTACCCTGTGCTATAGGGTCACTGTGAGTCAGAATGGACTCAGTGGAAGGGGTTGGTTTGTTGGTAAGGGAGTTAGGGAGGGTTAGGTGAGTAGTGATGGGTAGTAATGGGTGAGGGAGATTTTCCTTTGTTTAGGGAAGTGAGGAATCAAGCCCTGGAGCTCTGGGTGGGGAGTGGGTAAAGCATTCCAGGATAGGAACCCCAGGTTCAGTGGTTCAGAGGCAGAACAATACTTGGTGTATGTATTCAAGGAATAGTAAGCAAGTCAGTGAGACTTTAGGAAAGTGAGCTAAGAGAGGAATGTGGGAGAGGAAGTTAGAGAGGAAGGAAGCGGGAAGCAGTTCATGAAGGGTCTTGAAGCCATAGTAAATACTTTGGAATTTACTCTGAGTTAGTCGGTAATTCATTGGAGGGCTTTGAGCTGAGGAATGACATTGCCTAAATATTTTAAAAGGATACGCTGGCTGCTGTGTTGAGATTAGACTCTACAGGATCAAGGGCAGAAACTAAGGGCAGAGCTAAGTTAGAACATATTACAGAATTCCAGGAGAGAAATGATGGTAGTCTTGATTAGCAACATATTGGTAGAGGGAATGATTAGCAGTCAGATTCTGGATCTTTATTTGAAGGTAGAACTGGTGGACTTATTGTTCTTTAGAGCATCACTGTGAGTCAGAATTGACTCCAGGGCACGCAACAACTACGGGTATCAGTGCTCTTCTTCCTTGAGGGTGGAAGTGTGTGCCCGGGGAGGGGGCGGGGTGAGGGCTGGCCCTGGGCAGTGAAAGCAGTCGTGAGTATTCTCTAGCCAACACTTGGGAATCTGTTTCTGGAGTGATGCTGGAGCCACTTGTAAACTACATAGTAACAAGTGCCTATGTGATTACAGTCTAGCCTGTGGAGTCCAGTATACCAGGGGATCTTGAGGAGACATTGCAGTTCTAAAGAGCCACCTGTTAAAATCAGAGTCAGCGTTGGGTATGTGCAAGCTAACGTTTTCCTCTAGTTCCAGTGTGGCTTGTTGTTGTTAGGGGCCATAGAGTCAATTCTGACTCCTAGCGACCCTACATACAACAGAACGAAACGCTGCCCGGTCCTGTGCCATCCTCACAGTCGTTGTTATGCTTAAGCTCACTGTGGCAGCCAGTGTGTCAGTCCATTGCGTTGAGGGTCTTCCTCTTTTTCACTGCCCCTCTACTTTACCAAGCATGATGTCCTTCTCCAGGGACTGCTCCTTCCTGATAACATATGCAAAGTATGTGAGACATAGTCTTGCCATCCTTGCTTCTAAGGAGCATTCTGATTGTACTTCTTCCTAGACAGATTTGTTCGTTCTTCTGGCAGTCCATGGTATATTCAATATTCTTCACCAACACCACAATTCTAAGGCATCAGTTCTTCTTTGGTCTTCCTTGTTCATTGTCACATGCATATGAGGCGAATGAAAACACCATGGCTTGGGTCAGGCACACCTTCGTCTTCAAGGTGACATCTTTGCTGTTTAACACTTTAAAGAGGTCTTTTGTAGCAGATTTGCCCAATGCAATGCGTCTTTTGATTTCTTGACCGCTGCTTCCATGGGTGTTGATTGTGGATCCAAGTAAAATGAAATTCTTGACAAGATCAATCTTTTCTCCGTTCATCACGATGTTGCTTATTGGTCCAGTTGTGAGAATTTTTGTTTTCTTTATGTTGAGGTGTGATCCATACTGAAGACTGTGGTCTTTGATCTTCGTCAGTAAGTGCTTCAAGTCCTCTTCACTTTCAGCAAGCAAATTTATGTCATCTGCATATCGCAGGTTGTTAATGAGTCTTCCTCCAATCCTGATGCCCGGTTCTTCTTCATATAGTCCAGCTTCTTGGATTATTTGCTCAGCATACAGATTGAATAGGTATAGTGAAAGGACACAACCCTGATACACACCTTTCCTGACTTCAAACCACACAGTATACCCTTGTTCTCTTCAAACGACTGCCTCTTGATCTATGTACAGGTTCCTCAAGCACCATTAAGTGTTCTGGAATTCTCATTCTTCCCAGTGTTATCCATAATTTGTTATAATCCACACAGTCAAATGCCTTTACATAGTCAGTAAAACACAGATAAACATTTTTCTGGTATTCTCTGCTTTCAGCCAGGATCCATCTGACATCAGCAGTGATATCCCTGATTCCACGTCCTCTTCTGAATCTGGCTTGAATTCCTGGCAGTTCTCTGTCAATATACTGCTGAAGCTGCTTTTGAATGATCTTCAGCAAAATTTTACTTGTGTGTCATATTAATGATATTGTTCAGTAATTTTGGATCACCTTTCTTGGGAATATGCATAAATGTGGATCTCTTCCAGTCAGTTGGCTAGGCAGCTCTCTTCCAGATTTCTTGTTATAGATGAGTAAGCACTAGAAGTGCACTAGAAGTGCTGCATCTGTTTGTTGAAACACCTCAGTTGGTATTCCATCAATTCCTGGAGCCTTGTTTTTCCCTAATGCCTTCAGTGCTCCTTGCACCTCTTTCTTCATTACCATTGGTTCTTGATCGTATGCTACCTCCTGAAATGGTTGAACATCAACCAATTCTTTTTGGTGAAGTGATTCTGTGCATTCCTTCCATCTAACAATATTTTCCCCATAGAATCCTTCAATATTGCAGCTTGAGGCTTGAATTCTTTCTTCAGTTCTTTCAGCTTGAGAAATGCTGAGTGTGTTCTTCCCTTTTGGTTTTCTATCTCCAGGTCTTTGCACAAGTCAGTGTAATACTTCACTTTGTCTTTTTGAGCTGTCCTTCTGAAATTTTCTGTTCAGGTCTTTGACTTCGTCATTCCTTCCTTTTGCTTTAGCTACTCAACATTCAAGAGCAACTTTCAGAGTCTCTTCTGACATCCGCTTTGTTCTTTTCTTTCTTTCCTGTCTTTTTAATGACCCCTTGCTTTCTTCATGTATGATGTCCTCGATGTCACTCACAACTTGTCTCGTCTTTGGTCATTAGTGTTCTGTGACAAATATATTCTTGAGATGGTCTCTAAATTCAGGTGGGATACAGTCAAGGTCATACTTTGGCTCTTGTGGATTTGTTCTAATTTTCTTCAGCTTCAACTTGAACTTGCATATGAGCAGTTGATGGTCTGTTCCACAGTCAGGCCCCTGGCCTTGTTCTGACTGATGATACTGAGCTTTTGCATCATCTCTTACCACAGATGTAGTCGATTTGATTCCTGTGTATTCCATCTGGCGAGGTCTACATATATAGTTGGCGTTTATGTTGTTGAAAAAGACTGTTTGCAATGAAGAAGTCGTTGGTCTTGCAAAATTCTATCATACAGTCTTTGGCATCATTTCTGTCACCAAGGTAATATTATCCAACTACTGATCCTTCTTTGTTTCCAACTTTCGCATTCCAATCACCAGTAATTATCAGTGCATCCTGATTGCATGTTCGATCAATTTCCGACTGCAGGAGATGGTAAAAATCTTCAATTTCTTCATCTTTGGCTTTAGTGGTTGGTGAGTGAATGTGAATAATAAGTTGTATTATCTCATCTTCCTTGTAGGCATATGGATATTATCGTATCACTGACAGTGTTGTACTTTAGGATAGATCTTGAAATGTTCTTTTTGATGATGAATGAAACGCCATTCTTCTTCAAGTTGTCATGCTCAGCATAGTAGATGATATGATTGTCCAATTTAAAATGGCCAATACCAGTCCATTTCAGCTCACTAATGCCTAGAATATTGATGTTTATGCATTCCATTTCATTTTTGACAATTTCCGATTTTCCTAGATTAATACTTCGTATATTCCATGTTCCGGTTATTAATGGATGTTTGCAGCTGTTTCTTCTCATTTTGAGTTGTGCCACATGAGCAAATGAAGGTCCCGAAAGCTTTCCTCTATCCACGTCATTACGGTCAACTCTACTTTGAGGAAGCAGCACTTTCCCCGTCATATTTTGAGTGCCTTGCAACCTGAGGGCTCATCTTCCGGCACTATATCAGACAATGTCTGCTGCTATTCATAAGGTTTTCGCTGGCTAATTCTTTTCAGGAGTAGACCGCTGGGTCCTTCTTCCTAATATGTTTTAGTCTGGAAGCTCAGCTGAAACCTATCCACCGTGGGTGACCCTGCTGTTATTTGAATACCGGTGGCATAGCTTCCAGCATCACAGCAACACGCCAACCCCCACGGTACAACAAACTGACAGATGCATGGGGGCCACTGGGGCTAAGGAGTTCAAATTCTTATCATCTTTTGCAAGCCATTAAAGTACAATCATTTGCAAATCAAGTCGGATTCTGTGTAAAGTTTGAAAGAAGTGAGGACTGCCTTTAGTCGACCTCCACATTCAGGAATTTCTCCTCTCTCTGGATGCCTCTGTCAAGTGTACACTGTATCGCATTCACATTTATCTGGACCCTATCTAGCTGCCAATAAATTCCAATTTCTAGCATAAAGTGTTTACTCATAACTTATTGTGTTAATAGGGTACTTTAGAGACCAGAATCTTATTTGCCCTGGAAAGAAGTCCAGAACTGGTATTTTATGATTGATGGCCACATAGTAGCGGTTTTTGTTTGTTTGTTTTTGGCAGATATCCCTGCCTGGTGCCCCCAAAATCACACCTTTTGTGCAACCATTATTGCAAGTGAGATGCATGGTTCTGTTGAGCACAGTTGATAAATCCAAATGACCCTTAATTTATCAACACATGCTGATAAATGGTAACCATGCTCCAGGCCTTGAGCTGAGTGTGAAGACACAGTTATGAGACAGGCAAGGCAAGGATTCATATGAAGCAATTTATTGGGAAGTATTCCTGAAAAAAAAAAAAAATCTAGGAAGGGTGTGGGCAGGTGGGATGAGGAAGAGAAGAGGCCCAGCAAGTGTGCAGTACCAGTCAAAGTCCTACAGAAGGTAACTTTGGATCAATCCCCCAGGCGAGCTCTGAAGGCAGTAAGTCATACCTCAGAGTTGTCCTGACTTTGGAGCAAGGGAGCTGGAGTATTCACATTAATGGGTTGTCTTGGAGGAATATAAATTCTAAGGCACTTCCAGCTCTCCCATTATGGCAGGCAAAGTGAGTTCTAGCTGCCTGGAAGAGGTGCAGGAGCTTGATGTTGGGAGTGAGAGACACTTGGAAGCCTGTGAGCATGAGATGGTGAAGAGATTCAAGGGCATATGAGTAGAGTACTGACTGTGTCTGCTAGAGACCACTCACTGTGCCACTCAAATCCATTCATAACTATCATTAAGTTTACCCCACATGCTGTGGCACGATGGGCTGGAAAGGCAGACCCATATGTGGACTATGTGTCAGGCCCTTTCAGAATGAATCATTGCCCTTCCCATCTTGGAAAAGAGTCCAATCTAATCAACTTGCACCAAGTAGCTGGTTGATCTTTATGAAGGATGGTACTGTATTGAGGACTCAGTATCTGTCTATGCTGCTGACTGGTTTGATGTTCAGTAGCTACAGTAGTTAGATCACCCTTGGTGAGAGGAAGCCTGTGCTGTTGGGCCCATGAGTCACCTCCATTCCTGCTGCAATGGCAATTCCATTTGTGGGTCCACTGTGCTAGTATTGGGGTAGTAAGGGACAGAGGCTGTCTGACATCTATAGAATGAAACATCTTATTCACAAGTTGTTCATCACATGCTCTTCAGTGGATGTGTCTGGTGGTAATCAGGATGCAGTACAAATATTCACACACTTTGTGTGCCCATATGCCTCTTCCCTAGACTTCCTTGTCACTAATCTTCCAATCTTGCTACTTCCAGGTCTCTGACCAACTAATCAGCTTATTTTGATACTGCATGTGAGTCCATATATGTCCTTCCCCAATCCACTTCTCTTGCCACCAGTGTGAATGAGCAAGGACATCATCAGAAGCTCTGCCCATTGAGAAGACTTGCTTGCAGCAGCACTATCTCTTAGGGGTATTACTGAGTGGGAATGTAGAGTGGTAGCAGTACATTTCACCTTGAATCAACATATTAAGCCACTTTATCCATGAACTAGGGCTGAGTTTTTCCTTTTTTTTTTTTTTATTGTACTTTAGGTGAAGGCTTACAGAACAAATAGTTTCTCATGAAACAGTAGTACACATATTGTTTTCGGACATTGGTTAACAACCCCACAACATGTCAACCCTCTCCCTTCTCGACCTTTTTTTTTTTTGGTGAAAATATACATAGCCAAAGATACACCATTTCAAAAATTTCTACATGCACAGTTCAGTGACATCGACTACACTCTTCCAGTTGTGCTGCTATTCTCACTTTAGATGAAGGCTTACAGAACAAAATAGTTTCTCATTTAACAGTTAGTACACATGTTGCCCTATGACAATGGTTAACAATCTCACAACACAGCCACACTATCCTTACTCAACCTTGGGTTCCCTATCACCAGCTTTCCTGTCCCTTCTGCCTTCTGGCCCTTGTCCCTGGACTGCTGTGCGTCATTAGTCTCATTTGGTTTTATGGGGCTGTCCACTTCCCGGTTGAACCGTGAACCTCGGAGATGACTTCACCACTGAGCTAGAAGGGTGTCTGGGAGCCATACTCTCGGGGTTTCTCCAGTCTCCTTTAGGCCAGTAAATCTGGTCTTTTTTTTTGTGAGTTAGAATTTTGTTCTACATCCTTCTCTAGCTCTGTCCAGAACCCTCTGTTGTGATCCTGGTCAGAGCAGTCAGTGGTGGTAGCCGGGGACCATCTAGCTGAGTTTTTCCTGTTTAGTGGATGTCAGGAATCCCTCATGAGACTGAGGAAGAGGTGTTTGTGTGATAGAGGTGGATGATATGGGGGTTTGGAACAACTGTGTTTCTTGCGCCCTCTGCATATGCTCGTGCTCAATCCTGAATGTGTGATGAATTGCTGCGTTCTCGCCAGGCTTTGTGATTTGGTGGGTGCATCAACATCTAGCTCCTTGTGGGCATCTCTGGTTGCGTGTCAGTTAATGTCCCTTGGTCCACCAGGGACTTTTATTCATATGGGGTATATAGTTCTCTGCTGCGGATGTTGTAGCTGTGTTTCAGGTTCTGGGGTCTGTGCTGAGACTCTCCACTGGGGACTTGCCTGAGAATCCAAACAGCATCTTTGCTATCGGTATCTGTACCATGATGGGATCTGTTGTTCGTGTGGTCCAAGTGGCAGAGCCACGTAGACTGCAGCCTAAACCTGATGCGTGTCTCCTCTGCTATTCTCTATCTGGAGAAATGGTACAACATTTCAGGCCCAGGGTTATAGGGTAATTGGAGGTTTGGTGATTTTGTGTGCATCCCACATATCTCAATTTGAGGTCTCAGGGTTTCACTCCTTCTCTATCATGATCCTGCCTTTAGCATAAGAAACTTGCCAACGTGCAAATCAGCTTTCTTTGCAGCTCTGCTATGCTCACTGTGAAGCCTGGGCCTGGTTCAGCACAGTCTGACCTTCAGCTACAGATGATGGTGTTCTCTTTAAATACAGCCGTGAGAATTTGTGGCTTTCACACTGTGCTCTGAATTGATAATTGACTAGCCTAAACTTATGATTTTCTTTTTTCAGTATATCAGTGACACAATAATAACCACGAACCTTACAGTTCTTGTAATTACCTTCATCAGCATATATCTTAAATGCTAGAGATATTGTGCAATCCTGTACATGCCCCTTTCTCTTATATTGTATCCCAGTTCACCACACGGGAGACCCCAGGTTTTCATCACTTTACCTACCGCCAACAATGCAGTTCTTGTTGCCACCTGGCCAGCATTTCATGGAACTCCAGGATCCTGCCCTGAGAGTCTGATTCCTAGGTTCATTTCTGGTACAAGCTGTCTTCAGGTGGGGTTCCTCAGTAGCAGACTTTAGATAAGGATTTTTGTGAAAGTTTTTTTTTAGAAAATGTTCCCAGGAAAAACTGATAGGGGAGTGCAAAATTGGGGCCAGGATGGGCAGGAGGCCCAGCAAGGGTGAGGTAGTAAGTCAGATCCCAAGACAAGAAACTTTGACTCATTACTGCTGGGAAGATCAAGAGACGGTGTAGTCACACCTCAGAGCTGTCATGACCAAGGGCAGAGGACTGTTTGTACCTCCGCATCCCTGGGTCATTGGTATGGTGATTGCCACCACTGGGAAATAAATTTCCAGGCACTCATGGTTCTCTGTGAGCTCAGGCAGAGGGTTCTGGGATCCTGAAGGCAGTCTTCTGATGAAGAGATGCAGTTACTGGATGTTAGGAGTGAAAACACATCTGTGACCAACCGCACCTAGTATGCGTGAAAATGGTAGAGAGCCAAGAGGATTTGGTAGGAAGATTGAGGATAGTGGTCAGCATAGACAGCACCTCATCACTACTACCTCTAGAAATTAGTCTCCAGGGTAGATTTTTAGCCCTCAAACTTTCCAGATAGTTTTTCTCACTGTCAGTTTATATTAGATAGATAGCTACTTAAACTCCTCCTCCTTTTTTTTTTTTTTTTTAATTAGTGTAGTTTAAGTGAGAGTTAACAATTCAGGTTAGTCTCTCATACAAAAATTTATACATACATTGTTATGTGACCCTAGTTGCTCTCCCTGTACTGTGATAGCACACCCCTCCTTTCCACCTTTCATTTCCCATGTCCATTCAACCAGCTCCTAACCCTCTCTGACTTCTCATCTCACCTCTGGACAGAAGCTGCCCATTTAGTCTCATGTATTTTCCTGGGCTAAGAAGCACACTCTTCATGAGTATCATTTTATGTCCCACAGTCCAGTCCAATCTTTGTCTGAAGAGTTGGCCTCAGGAATTGTTTTAGTTATGGGTTGACAGAGAGTCCGGGGGCCATCCTTTCTGGGATTCCTCCAGCCTCAGTCAGACCATTAAAGTCTGTTCTTTGTACTAGAATTTGAATTCTGCATCCCACCCTTCCCCTGCTCCATCAGGGACTCTCTGTTTTGTTCCCTGTCAGGGCAGTCATTGGTGGTAGCCGGGCACCATCTAGTTCTTCTGGTCTCAGGCTGATGAAGTCTCTGGTCTGTGTGGCCCTTTCTGTCTCTTGGGCTAATACTTCCTTGTGTCTTCGGTGTTCTTCATTCTCCTTTACTCCATGTGGTTGGGGCCAGTTGATGCATCTTAGATGGCTGCTTGCTAGCTTTTAAGACCCCAGACACCACTCACCAAAGTAGGATGCAGAACATTCTCTTAATAAACTTTGTTATGCCAGTTGACCTAGATGTCCCCTGAAAACATGGTCCCCAGAGCCCCACCCCTGCTACTCTGTTCCTCAAAGTGTTTGGTTGTATTCAGGAAACTTCTTAGCTTTGGTTTAGTCCCGTTGTGTTGACTTCCCCTGTAGTGCATGCTGTCCTTTCCTTCACCTAAGATAATTCTTGTCTACTATCTAGTTAGTGAATAACCCTCAGCCTCCCTCCCCACCCTCATAATTATCAAAGAATGTTTTCTTCTGTGTTGAAAACTTTTCTTAAGTTCTTATAATGGTGGTCTTATACAATATTTGCCCTTCTGTGACTGACTGAATTCACTCAGCACAATGCCCTCCAGGTTCTTCCATGTTATGTTTCACGGCTTCATTGTTGTTCTTTATTGATGCGTAGTATTCCATTGTGTGAATATACCATAATTTGTTTATCCATTCGTCCGTTGATGGGCATCTAGGTTGTTTCCATCTTTTTGCTATTGTGAACAGTGCTGCAATGAAGATGGCTGTGCATATATCCTCCTCCTTTTTTAAGAAACATATTCATTAAAGAAATTTAGGAAACAACTAATTATTGACATACTGTGGACATTTTCTTTGTGTTTCTCCTCCTAATTTTTCTGTGTATAAATTTTAGGCAATCTTACTCTTTAAATTATTTTCAAATGACTTTGTTGCAATGAAAATTTACTATTATGGATCAAGCATTCAATAAGAAATTATTAAACAATTTTATATATGCTTGACAATGTTCTAGCTACTGAGTTACAGCAATGAACAAAACAGGCAAAGATATTTGTCCTCTAGTGGGGGGAGCAACTGGACCAACAAACATCCACATGATGAATGGTGAAGAAATGGAAGTTATCAAGGATTTCATTCTTCTTGGATCAACGTCAATGCCCATGGAAGCAGCAGTCAAGAAATCAAATAATGTATTGCAATGGAAAAATCTGCTGCAAAAGACCACTTTCAGGTTTTCAGAAGCAAAGAAGTCACTTTGATGACTAAGGCTCACCTGATCCAAGCCCTGGTCTTTTTAATCACCTCATATGCATGCAAAAGCTAGACAATGAAAAAGTAAGACTGAAGAAGAATTGACACATTTGAATTGTGGTATTGGCTAAGGATATTGAATATACTATGGACTTACAGAAGAATGAACAAACCTGTCTTGGAGGAAGTACCCCAGAATGCTCTGTAGAAGCAAGGATGGTGAGACTTTGTCTAGCTTACTTTGGACATGTCATCAGGAGGGACCCGTTGCTGGAGAAACACATCATGTGGTAAAGTAGAAGGTCAGTAAAAAAAGAGGGAGGCCTCCAATAAGATTAATTGACAGAGTGGCTGCAACAGTGGACTCAAATAGAGCAACAACTGTGAGAATATTGCAGGACTGGGCAACATTTCATTTTGTTGTACATAAGGTTGCTGTGAGTTGGAGCCCACTCGACGGCACTTAACAACAACAACAGTTGGGGAGGACATCAAACAAATACATAATCTGTTAAATGGAGATAAGTGCTATGGAGAAAGAAAGATCTGCAGGGAATAGGGAGTCCTTTGGGCATATGTGTGTGTTATTTTATGGAGAATGGGCAGGAAAGCCTTCTTGATCAGGAGACAGTTGAGAAGAGATCTGAGGGAAATGCTGAGGAAGACTGTACTTTGCAGAGGCAATAGCATGTACAGAGGTGTCAAGACTGGAACGTGTTTGATGTGTTCAAGGAGCAGCTAGGAATCTGGTGTAGGAATGGAAGTGTTGGTTGCAATGGAGCGAGTCGGGAGGAAGGCTGAGATACAGCAATGGTAACCAAAGCAGAGTGTGCACAGCAGAATAACCAGGTCTTGGGGCAAATCTGAGGACTTTGTTTTTATTCAGAGATGGGAGTTCATGGGAAAAGTTGAAGGAGAGGAGTGTCATGACCAGACTCACGTTTTGAAAGAACCAGTCTTACCGCTTTGAGAGGAAGAGTTTCTAGGCTAGAGAGCAGAGGCAGTAATACAGAGACTAGTCAAGAGGCTGTTGCAATAATCACAGAAATGATTATGGTTTAAACCAGGGCGCCAGCAATGGAATAATGAAAACAGGTCAGATTCTGAAAGAAAAAAAATGTGTTTTGTTGTTGTTGCCTTTTTTTTTTTTTTTGCCAGAATTGCTAATTGGATTTGTTGATGAATTGTATGAATTATATATGAGGGTTAAAAGAAAGAGAGGAATTTGTAATTTGACTAGTAGAAACATTTCAGATTTTTCTAAATTCACCTCTAATTGGTATTTCCTCTGATATTGTATCATAGTTTCTAACTTCAGGAAAGAGAAACTTCTTTTCAGGTAATTCAATTACAGTGAAAAAATACTAAAGCTACAGGCATTTCTCTCTGTTACTGATGGCCCACAGTAACAGATTCATCAAGTAAGAATACTTTTACTCATAGTGAGAGCTATACAAAAAAGTAGACAGCTTATCCCTGCCTTTGAAGAGCTATTTGATCCCTGACAGTGATGAATATATAAAGTTAAGATACGTGGAGTATCTTAGTCATCTAGTGCTGCTACAACAGAAATACCACAAGTGGATGGCTTTAACAAAGAGAAATTTTATTTCTTCACAGTAAAGTAGTCAAAAAGTCCAAATTCAGGATGTCAGCTCCAGGGGAAGACTTTCTCTCTCTGTCAGCCTTCTCATCAGTGTTCCCCCAGACTAGGAGCTTCGCCACGCAAGGACCCCGGGTCCAAAGGACATGCCCTGGTCCCGGCACTGCTTTCTTGGTGGTATGAGGTCCCCCTGTCTCTCTGCTCACTTCTCTCTTTTATATCTCAAGAGATTGCCTCAGGACACAATACAAACTTGTAGATTGAGTCCTGTTTTACTAACACAACTGCAACCCATCCTCCCTCGTTAACATCATAGAGGCAGGATTTACAACATAGATTTACAACATATAGGAAAATCACACAATACCAGGAATCATGGCCCAGCCGAATTGATGACACGTTTTTTGGGGGACATAATTCAATCCATGACATGGAGTATGCCATAATGTATCTGGGGAGAATATTTACACATAAAAAACATCTATGGGACACACACACACACACATACACACACACGAAGTGATTTTCCCTGGCTTTGTGTACAATAAAAATTCAGAAATAAGGAACAAATCCATCTGGGTGAAAGTTAGCCTCTGAGAGCTTTACCAGGACAGTGCTTTCCAGCTGACTTTCAAGGAAGCGCAGAATATCCAACAGGGAGAAGGGTCAGTGAAAGTAGTTAAAAGTACAAATAGAGCAAATGGGACAGAGACTGGCCTGATGGGAGTGAACAAACCGTAATGAAATAAGTATGAATGCATTTCCTTGCGATAAACATTTTGGAGAACACACTAGTTTTACAAATTCTTTTAAAGGACTTTCTGAATAACTCAATGATTCTTAAGCTGTTTTGATTTACAGACACGTTGAAAATCTAATAAAGGTAAAAAATGAACATTCACATACAATTTAAAGAGTTCATAGATGTTCTGAAGCAAGCGGGTCCATGGGACCCAGATTGCAAACTGTTTATAGTGTTTTTGCCATCAACCAACTTAGGTGCGTTTATATCCCTTTTCTCCTGAAACATTTCAACCAATTTTGCAAGAAATGTTAACAAAATTAGAACATCACACATCCTGTGTTTTGTTCTGTTATACGTAGGGTCAGTTGCTAGGAGTCAAAACCGACTCCACAGCACCTACCAACAGCTGAAAGTTACGAAATAGATTGACCTTGTTACCTGAAATGATAATTAAATCTGTAAATTTATTCATTTTTTGGGTAGTAAAAGGAGGAAAAGATTTTTAGTGGTGATGAACATGAATGGATTCCCCAATATAGACGGTCTAGGCATGTTGAGAATATCGAATGCATTGTTATCTATGCATAGATGCAGGGGCTCAGCGCAATATGCTTCCTCTAGAGTGGAGATGTGTAAGGACATTTAAGGCACGCTAAGGAGAGATCCATCAACTAACAGTTTTAAGGAATAAGCTGAAAAATGAAATTCAGCTTTTCTGCAACGTAGAATTCTGCAAGTAATCACTAGAGGCCATCAGACTATGGACTGTGAGAGCAGCAAGTCATGGCCGTTTTTGCTCTACTAAATTACATATTACCTAGGAGATATTTATTTAGTTACCTGTTCTAGGCTGATTAAAATGCATTTTTTGGAGAGCTCTCTGCGCACAGGTAAAAAATAATAAGCTGTGTGCACTGCAGTCCCTGCAAGCAAGCAGATTCAGGTGCAATGGACACAGCTGAACTGGTATCTGTCAGTGATGTGTGGGCTGACCTCCCAGGGTGTTAAGTGGCCCCGTAGCAAAACACTTTGTGAGCAGAGTGAGATCAATAGCAGTTACCTCTTTTGGAATAGCAATCTTGGGGACAGTCATTTTCTCTCTCTGATTCCTGGATTGAAAACTGTACTGCACACTTCAGGGAGGTGCATTGAGTTTCACGCAGGACACAGTACTTTTCCATGGCACCCTGGTGGGTATCCGTATGGCACCCAGGTGAAATTGGTCTGAGCCAACATAAAGCAGCAGACCGCATTGATTTGCTAAGACCTCCAACTGAAGAGAAAAAGGAGCAGAGGCAGTTCCCACAGTATTCACCGCAGCACATGTATCAAGTGGTTCAAAGGCATGTTGTCGGGAGTTGGGCAGGTCTGTGTTCTGGTCTGAAATGTGTCACTTACTAGCTACTTACCAACATTAGCTTCTTGAGTATTGGCTCCTTCATGTCAAAAGGAGATAATAATAGTATCTTATTCCCACAGTTGTTTTGAGGATAAAAACAGATGATTCGTATATAAAGCCGTTAGTAGAGTGCCTGGCATGTACGTGTGCCTTTCTTTTCAGCCTCATCTTGGACTCATCTCACTACTGTGGACGCGGCAGATGCTGTCCCTCGTGGACGCTAGTCATGCCGAGCTTGTCCAGTATGCTCTTCTCTCTGGGCTGCCCTTCGCAGCAGTGGGCATTTCGCTCCTGCTGCTGTGACTCAGTGGGCAGGCGGAGGTGAGGGAATCCCTGTACTAATCTCCAGGGTTTCACGGAGGCAGGTGAGTTCCTAATCTAGTCTCTTGCATTATAGCTTAGATCAATTTTTTCCCACGAAAATGGCATTGTTAACATTTTGGTGTATAGCTTTTCAGACCTTTTCTATGTATGAATCAACTTAGAAAATCACAATCATACCGTCTGTACTGGTTAGGAATCTGCTTCTTTTCATTTAAAAATTATGAACATACTCCAATGTCATGAAATATTCCTTCCATATAATTTAAAGTGAGTTGTCCTACTGTATTTCTGAAAATGGAGACGTTTATTTTAAAATAATGTGTGACCTACAGTCCCTCATCTCACCCCTCAAAAATAATCACTGTTTTTAAGAATTTCCTTTTATATCTTTTCAAGGTGTTTCTGCAAGTATAAACCTATAATGCATACATTTTATATAAATTAAGTTACATTATACATTCTAATTCATAACATGCTGTTTAAACTCAACAAAATACTGTGCACATCTTTCCATGTCAGTATGTAAAAAGAAACCTTATAAAAAGCTAAATAGTATTCCATTATCTGTATATATTATTATTTACTCAGTGTCCTATCATTGGACACTTTATTTTCAGTTTTCACTACTACGTAACGTTGCAATGCATATCTTTATATGTGATATTTGTACACTTACGTTCTTATTTTCTTAAGATAATGAGAAAAGAGAATGCAGGATGAAATGGTAGGCACTTTTTTCAACATTGGGGCAAATAGCCCTCTAGAAATTTTGAGCATTTTACATTCTTATCCAAATGCATGAGATATCCCAAAACTTTTGCCAGAACTGCATTAGTGTTTTTGTTTTTTTTTAAAATTCCTTGGTATATTTATCTTTGTAAGCTGCCCTAAATCCTTATTGGAATTAGATAGTGTATGAATCAAAGAGCCACATACTGGACAAAATAATACAATTGATTAGTCTTCCTATAGAAAGTTTCCCCTTCCTTTGCAGCTTTATTTCCATGCAGAAATATTTTCCAAGTTCCAGACCACTGATAAAAATATCAGTCTTGAAAACGTTTCCAATACAATGGCTGAATTTCTCAGTAAATATTTATTCTATACCTGTAATAGGAAAAAGGTCCCAATACCAGACAACGTATGAACCTGACTTCCATAAAGGTATTGTGGTTCATTTTAACATTTTAGGTTAAGTAAAATATTGTCTCAGTGCGTTACCTTTCAAGGACTTTACTGAAGACTTTAGGAAAACTTGAGGGCTCAGTTATTCCTTCTAGACATGCTATGTAAGATGCATTTATTTTGTCTGCTACTATGCTTATCTTGAGACTTCATTTTCTGAGAATGTGCCATGGCTCTGTGAGAATGGAATGTGAATCACAAATTTATGCTCAAATCTCCAGTTTGTAAAAAGATAGTTCAGAGATAAAATGAAAAAGAAAAGGAAAGTCAGCAGATGAAAAAGCTCTTGTCCTTATCTCTCGCGTGCTATGAGTTGTCTGAGCCTCCAGCTACCCGTCTAAGGGATTGGCATGTTCAAATTATGGAAAAGTCTACTCATTTAAAGGAGTATCTCATAATTCTGGCCATCAGACAAACACAGGGAATATGTGAAAATGCTCTAAAAGTACCTGTAGGCATGTCATTTGATGATACACAAGTGCCAACACTTAATTGAAGAGCTATGCCAGTCATTAAAGATCATAAGCCATCTGTGACATATGACAGATCCCTGAGGACATGTTGGTTCTAAGTGTCTCTTCCTCCCTTCATTGGAATACTTTCTTGTTCCTCAGTTATGGCACAATATTGACACCTTATTTTTATCTCTTCATATGTTGGAATTCACATTTTGGAATAAATGTACTCTGACATCTTACAATTATTTCAGCACATACATATTGTGATCCCATAGCATTATGCTAATGCCTCAAAATAGCACTTATCACATTGTGTGTTCTACTTGGTTGTCTCCTTCAGACAGAAGCACTATCTTATTCTTCTGGGTATCTCCCAATTGCATCTTGCACAGACCAGAGCATAAATAAATTATTTCAAGAGATACGTTTATTGGTCAATTTATGAGTTGAAAACAATTCTAGCTTCTAGCAGGCTGTCCTTTAAATAAGTAAGAGGGGCAATTTTTAATGAGAAGAATCCTTACAGAGGAAAAGAATCCTGGGGGGTGTAAGGAGAATGTATGAGCAAAAACAAAATAATTAAGTGGGAGTGTGAATTTCAAGAACTTGGAGTAAAAGAGTTTAAACTTGATAGTCCTTAGGAAGGAGCTTTGGCGAGAATAGGGACCCTTGCAATGATAATGTGGTTCCCAGGAGACTAGTTTCTTCTTCGTATGATACTAGAGATGGTTGGTTTCTTATTCATTCCCCTACCTTCAAGGACATTCCAGAATCCAAAGGTCTTTCTTGCTATGGGCATCGTCTTCTTGTGGAAAATAATGAACAGTATGTCACAAGGCTATTCTTGTGAGAATTTTCACTAATTCAACGCTTTTTTTTTCTTCAAAATAAACCGTCAGTAGTTAATCAAACAAACACAAATCTACCAAGTTTAACTGAAGAACATCCACAGAATCTGGCAAATAAGCACTGAGTAGTTCATACCCGAGTTGTTTTCTGACTTACATCACCCAAACTCTCCACTTCTCTTCAGAGGTGACAACTAATCCAATTCTGCCTGGCAGAGCACTGAAAGCTGTGGGGCTTTTTGAACAGCTGTGGAAAATGGCTAAGACACTGATTTTTAAAATCCGTTTGGAAGATTAAATAGGGATTTCATGCAGTATTTCAAGCATTTGTAAGCAATTTCTATTTGGATGCTTTTCAACCTTTCTCTCTCCCTTATGACAAATCAGCTGTAGAATATCATCTCTACAGGAAAAAAAAAAGGACAAAGTTTCCTGGACAGAATCTCAATTCTGAACTAAAAATGTGTTCAATACTGTCTCTTAACTCTTAAAATATAACCCACACCTGCATCTTTTCCCTTTCTATCTTATTCTAATTCAGAGACATCTTGCCTGAGAAATCTTTTATTACTTCTTTTCTCAGGAATCCTATTGCTTGGGATATTTTGGGAGAAGATTCCAGAGTGGGAATGATAACTGATAATGTCTCCCAGGAGGAGGACAAAATTAGGACTCTTCACTAAAACTATGGGATCAGAGTTTTTGAGATATATTGTTACATCAGTTATCAATCACAATTGCTTTTTCTTCCTGATTCGTGCTGACTCTGAAGACAGCTAAGGTGGCATAAAGATCAGCAGACAGTTTGTTGACGTCACCTTAGAATGAATTTCCTATTCAAAATTCTGTTCTTTGGCAAATGATTGAGCAAATTAGATAAGCAGATATTTTTATGCCCCCTCTTTTTTTTTTTTAAAAAAAAAACTATGTGGTCATAGCAGTGTGGGTCCAGTCTAACAATGATCATTTGCTTATTTCTGCCCTAGAGAAAGACTTGTTGGATGCTCTTTGAATAATAAAGGATCTATCTATCTAATAATAATGTTGTTGTTAACTGCTATCGAGTAGGTTCTGACTCACAGTGACTCTGTAGGATGGGTAGAACTGCCTCATAAGGTTTCCAAGGAGCGACTGGTGGATTCGAACTGTTGACCTTTTTGTTTAGCAGCGATAGCTCACCATAGCTCTTAACCACTGTGCCACCAGGCTCCAATAATAATAATAGCTAATATATGTTGAGTTTTTTCTGCGTGATAGTCCTTTTCTTAGTCAATCTTCATATAGAAGTAGTGAGGGAAGCTGTACTATTGTAATCATTTCCTAGAAAAGAAACTGAAACTAAAACGAGTGTAAATTGCATGAGGTCACAGGGCCTGTGTGCGTCTGTGTCTAGATTCACACCCAGGTCAGACAGCATCTAAACCTCCTTCTTTGTCACTTTGATCACAGTTTTGCCCATGATACTGTGCTGTCCATTGAAGAACAAATTGTTTATCATGGCAATCAAGAGTCATCAAAATTTAGCCAAAATATATCACTTCAATCTCCCAGGGAAACCCTGAGTTCTAGCCATGGGTCCAGGTCAAAGAGCAGAGAACAGTGTGACAAAAAGCTATTTGAATACAAGCAAGTATCTAAGCATTTGGTAGAAAGTCAGTAAATATGTGCATATGGGGAAAATGAGTATCGTTCGGCAGTGCTTTTTCTAGTACCGGTAGTTTTGTTGCTCCATAGAGGGATTATTTGATTATTATTTTGCATGCATAATTAAGTAGTTTCATTCATTCTCCATATTCATTTCTGAGCCACACTGCTCTCCTCATATCTTTTGAATATACCTGCATGTTTCTGACTCCTGCTTCTGTGAAGGCCATTTTCTTCATGTTTGTCTTCTGCTCCTCTTTGCTTCCCTAAAAATTCCCCCAACTGTACACTTCCCCTCAAGTTCTGCATCCTACATTACCCTACCCCATCTTTCTCAGCTCTCTGATATCTAAAGGAATCTCTGTACCACATGCATACTTTTTCTTCTGAAATAATTTCAAACATTCAGAAGAATTACGAGAGTTGTATGAACTCTTGTATATTATTGACCCAGGTTCACCAACTGTTAACATTTTGCAGTACTTGCTTCCCCCCCATGTGTGTGCGTGTGTGCACACACACAATTATAAAATGTTCTGAACCATTTGAGATCAAGTGGTAGACAATAGTTGCTCTCCCTGTAGTATTTCAGCAAGTCTTTTCTCAGATAGACATCTTCTTATGGAATCACAGTTCAATTAGCATACTTGGGAAATTTAACCTTGATATGAAACTAGTATTAATTCACATGCAAATTCCCCAAGTTGTTCTAATATTTTTTGGCAATTTTTTTATAGCAAAAATTTTTTCTACATCCAGGATCCTGTAGAATATCATACATTGCGTTCAATCGTCAGGTGTCTTCACTGTCTTTCTGTCTGGAACAGTTCCTCTGCAATTGTTGTTTTTGTTTTCTTTTGTTTTTGCCTTATATTGCACTGACATTTTGAAGCGTTAAGGCCTGTCGTTTTGTAGAATGTTTCTTAATTTGAGTTAGCCTGATGTTTCCTGCTGATAAAATTCAGAGCATTCTTTTCTGGCAGAAATACTACTTCAGTGATGCTGTGTCTTTCTCCATGCATTATGACAGGAGGCATGTGATGCCCATCTGTCCCACGATTAGTGACGGTAACTTTGATTAATTACATAAGGCAGTGTCCACCAGTTTTCTCCACTGTAATATTACTTTTGCTTTTCTGTGTGGAGATACTTTGTGCTTATGTAAATATCCTGTTTCTCGTTAAACGTCTACCCAATGGTTTTAGCATTTTTTAAAATTATTTTTGCTTGAATCAATTATTACATCAATTATTATGATGATTTCAAAATGGTGATTAGTCCCTGGGGGGAGCAGTTACCACGCTCGGCTACTAACTGAAAGGTTGGAGGTTGGAGTCCATCCAGAGGTGCCTCGAAAGGCCTGGCAATCTACTTCCAAAAAATCAGCCTTTGAAAACCTTGTGGAGCACAGTTCTACTCTGACACACCTGGGGTCACCATCAGTCAGAATCGCCTCTATGGCAACTGGATTATCTTTCATTCACACTTACTGCTTGACATTCTGCTGTAAGGAAAAGCTTTCCTATTTATTTGTGCTTGCTTACTTTCTCTCTCTCTCTTTCTTAGTAAGGATGCAGATTCTTATAATCCATTATTTCTCTTATTGTTTGTCTTAGTCATCCAGTGCTGCTACAACCGAAATACCACAAGTCGATGGCTTTAACAAAGAGAAATTTATTTCCTCACAGTAAAGTAGGCTAAAAGTCCAAATTCAGGGTGTCAGCTCCAGGGGAAAGCTTTCTCTCTCTCTTGGCCTTCTCATCAGTGTTCCCCCAGACTAGGAGCTTCTCGGTGCAGGGACCCCAGTCCAAAGGACGTGCTCTGCTCCTGGCACTACTTTCTTGATGTTGAGAAGTCCCCCTGTCTCTCTGCTCACTTCTCTCTTTTATATCTCAAGAGATTGCCTCAGGATACAATCCAGTCCAGTAGATCCAGTCCTGCCTTACTAACACACTGCCACGCATCCTCCCTCATTAACATCATAGAGGCAGGTTTACAGCATACAGGAAAATCACACAGTACCAGGAATCATGGCCCAGCCAAACTGATATACACATTTTTTGGGGGACATAATTCAATCCATGACACTGTTATTATTTATTTTGACGTTCAAATTTTGCCAGTTCTGGCTAGTGGGACCTACTTCAAACTGACCTTATGCCCTTTTGATAATGTTTCCATAATTTTGGGGGCATTTCCTTACTTTCTAGCTCAATAAGATGTTCCAGGATTATCCTGAGGTTTCCTTGCCTTAGCCCTGGAATTGGTCATTTTTCTAAGAAGCTCTGTTTTCTTTTAGTGGGGAAAAGTATTTAGAAGCCAATTTTTAATCATATTTCTGTATTTTGTCCTGCTTTTACAACTGTGTTTTAAACTCCCTGATGGAGTTTGTCCAATGCCTGATCATATATATTTATGTGCCTTCCACAGGATTTAGTATAGCAACTGTCTTTCACATAATAGAGTTTTAGAACTGGAAGTGGCTTTAGATAGCTCTTCTTCAACTGTTTCATTTGTGCATGAGGAAAATGAGGTTCAGAAAAATTAAGTGGCTTGACCAAGGCAGCTCATTAGCGGCAGGCTTGGTTCCAGAGAATAACCAGTCTGCCTCCCAGTTCACTTACATTTCTCCCATACCACACATATGCTTAGTAATGAAGGTGTGCTAGTTGACTAAAGTAAAATGATCACATTTGGTAGATTAAAGATGATTACAATTCTTTGCTACTCTTCCCCCTGAGAGGCAGTTTCCTTCTCTAGAAACCTGGCTTTAGCCTTTGAAAGCCTTGGCATTGAAGACAATTGTTGCTCTTATGGGATTCAAGAGCATATTTTGGGAGTCAAAACTAAAAATTTGACTCTTCCTAGCTAAACCAGCTCTCTCCTGAGCAAAGAACAAAGAGATAAGAAAGTTTGAAGGAAAGTGATTTTAGTAAATACCTCAAAACATTATCCCACTACACAGGAACAGAAGACATTAAAGTAAGGTCTAGTTTCAAAACTTTTATATATATAATATAAAACTTACGGAAGAATTTTGTCATGATGATACATCAGTATTTCCTGAGAACTAGAGGAGAGTGACCCAAGAGTGTGTTACCAAATTAAGTAGGTTTTTAACACCTGTTCTTCTGTTTGTTTTGGAAAAAGGTGACTTCTGTAACTTGCAATTATGTTGGGTTAAAAAAAAAATACCCATAATAAAATTTGTTGTTTTTCCTCTAGTGTCCCATTTTCCCTGAGATATTGATCCATCCAGAAGTGTTGTCAATACCTGTGCTTTTCAGTAGAGTAACCTTGGGGTTTGCTAAGGATTAAAGCTTTTGATCACAGGTCTGTCTCAATCACTAGACTATGCTTCTCTAGGGCGGGACCTTTTTGATCCTGATCATCCTGAAATCCTCAGTCTCCAGTCCAGTGCCTGCTGTAAAAATTACTTACAAATGTTTTATGAATGAATGCTAGATCTTTGAATGGTTTAGTCTTACTAGAATGACCAAGAGAGTACGTGTGTGTATGTTTAAGGGAATTAGAGCATGTTGCTCTCAGGTTGACTGTTCTCACTGGAAACAGGTTAGCTCTACACTCAGGTCTTCCTGGAGGTTGAAGACAAAAGTCAAGTTCATGAGTTCTGGGAAATGAAAAGACTTTTCCCCTCAGTTATCCAGAGTTGAGTTTCAGCAGGGTTGCCTTTGTAGGGAGTGAAAAGAAAGCCATCTTACCAGTATATTATTGGTTTTAGAAAGTTCAACAAATATTTTGATATTTCTTCAAATTTTTTTTAAACTCTATTTAATGGTGCACTTAAAATCTTATTTTGATTCAACATTTTCAAAAGACAATTTGATTCATAGTTACAATTTTTCTACTTAATCTTTTTTTTAAAACCTCTGTGTACATACATGTGGCTACATTAAACACCAAAAGAAAACCACTTATCTACGCAGATCCGTCTCTAAAGCATCCCTGAATACCTCAAGTTATATTCACGATGGTGTTTAAAGTGATACATATCTGCACTTCTTTGAAATATAGAATTACACTCGGCTGCCTTCGTGCAGTGCAATCCAAACTAATTACTGTCAACGTCTAACTTCTACCTTTTAAGGCCCAGAGGGTAGCCGAGAATTCACGAGGGAAATAAGTTAAGAGTGTAATCTTGTTCAAAGCCTCTCTTCCTCTTTTCTCTCTAAACAGCTAGTATAAAACTTACCTAAACAACTATTATTTATATATATATATAAAGCTAAGGCATCTTATCTCAAACTTACCTCTATAAAATATTCTGAGATTGAAATGTGTTTGAAGGCAACTTCTAGAGTTTTCTCAGTAATTCAGAATTATTTGACACTGTTTTCTGCCTCTCACACATATATTTGGGATACATATATGTGCATAATTTAATGTAAAAAAGAATTGAGTTAAAAAAACATGAAATATAATAATATATTTGCCTTCACTGTGTAAAATATGTGAAGTAGATGATTTGGTATTGAGGATTCTTTTTTTTAAATTGTACTTTAGGTGAAGGTTTACGGAACAAATAGTTTCTCATTAAACAGTCA